>NC_089511.1:77669140-77994140 GCF_036850995.1 Saccopteryx leptura
TACAGATGGCCAATAGGCATATGAAGAAATGCTCAACATCACTAATCATTAGAGAAATGCAAATTAAAACCACAATGAGATATCACCTCACACCAGTCAGAATGGCGCTAATCAACAAAACAACACAGAATAAGTGCTGGCGAGGATGTGGAGAAAAGGGAACCCTCCTACACTGCTGGTGGGAATGCAGACTGGTGCAGCCTCTGTGGAAAACAGTATGGAGATTCTTCAAAAAATTGAAAATTGACTGCCTTTTGACCCAGTCATCCCACTTTTAGGAATATACCCCAAGAACACCATAGAATGGTTCCAGAAGGAGAAATGCACCCCCATGTTTATAGCAGCATTGTTCACAATAGCGAAGATCTGGAAACAGCCCAAGTGTCCGTCAGAGGACGAGTGGATTAAAAAGCTTTGGTACATATATACTATGGAATACTACTCAGCCATAAGAAATGATGACATTGGATCATTTACAATAACATGGATGGACCTTGATAACATTATATGGAGTGAAATAAGTAAATCAGAAAAAAATAAGAAGTATATGAACCCATGCGTAGATGGGACACAAAAATGAGACTTCAGAGACATGGACAAGAATGTGATGGTAACAGGGAGTGGGGTGGATGGGTGGGGAGGGGGCGAGGAAGGAGAGGGGCACAAAGAAAACCAGATAGAAGGTGAGGGAGGATGATTTGACTTTGAGTGAGGGGTATACAGCACAAGCAATGGTCAAAATAATCTGGAGATGTTTTCTCGGAACATATGTACCCTGATTTATCAATGTCACTGCATTAAAATTAATAAAAATAAGATAAAAAAAAGCACTGTGCTATTATCCACTAAAAAAAAAAAAATCTACATTTCCTGGGCATCTGCTTTCTTGTGGGTTACCTAACACTAAATAGGCATCTTACACTGTGGAATATGTTTCTGAAGTGGAGTTTCCCTCTGCAGGTTTGGCAATTACTGAGTCTTCCAAAGGAAATTCTTTAAAAGCATAATGAGATAATTACTGTGAAAGTGCTTTATACACCATAAAGTGCTCTACACATGTAAGACTGTGATCTGATCATCACTTATGTCACCTACATCACAAATAGCCAGTAGGCTGGCTTGAGGGACAGGCTTGCTCACTGCAGCTTGTTCCACTCTTGTATCCTGACCTTGATACTGTGGCTGTGATGATCCTCAGCAAGGTCACCTGGCAGTCAGCAGTGTCTCACCATAGACTGTTAGCTGCCTTTGTGCGTGGCACTCAGACAGCATATGGGTAATGCCCCAAGTTTTTGTCCATTGTCTCTGTGATATATTGTTTTTTACAGAAACCCTGAATCTAATTTGGCAAAAGCTCCACTCTGGAACTTCCCCTGGTTTATCCCTTCTCCCTAAAAACCAGAACGATGTTTGAACTCAGAAGCTAATTGAATTTCCCTGGAATATTTATTAATTTTTGCCTAAAATCTTTAATGAGTGATTTAGTGCTATGGTTGTATATGGCTGAACAACTGTTGTTGCTGAGCAGATAGAAACAAGTGTGAAGGAGCTGGAGGGGTCTGAACAAGTTTTAGTATTTATCTGGATGTGCTCCTCACATGTATTTCTCATGTTTCCTTGTCTTAGCGGTAAGGGCCTTCAGGAGAAGAATAGTGAATAAAATAGTTCTAGAGAGGATGAAGGGGGCATGGGCAATACCTACAGTATTAGAAACTGGAGAAGCACAATGATAGGCAATTGTTGCCCAAATACAGCAACCCGAAACTGAAAGAGCATGAACCTGGCATCTGACCAATGATAGCTGGATGACCTTGGATAAATGACTTATCTTTTCTAAGTCAAATCTGTAATTTAGAGATAATAAGAACATTTTCCTTCTAAGGCTGTTGATAATGAATATAAGATGTTTATAGCAGCGCCAGGAACATAAGATAGGCAAAAAATGTCATCTACTATCATCTTCATCACCATCATCATCATCATCATCATCATTTTATTGTTAATTCTTCCTTGAAGCTTGAGTAAGGTAAGTATAGGACAAATGAGAAGATACAAAGTTTATATAGTTTGAAATAAAAATATGAGATTTACTGTGTCAAAAGTTGATGCAGGCTAAAAATTAAAAAATTTAATAAATATTGCTTATGGGCATTGTTTTAAAATGTTGCATGTATTATCTACTTTAGTATTCATAACAACACTATGAAGTAGGTACTAGTATAGTCTCATTTATAGACAAGGACACTGAGGCACTGAGAGGTGAAGTAACCAGCCCAAAGTTCCATAACTAGTAAAGAAATGTTGGAGCCAAGGTTTGAATATGGCCAATTTGTGCATTTAACTCACATTTAGTTAGGGAGAAGGAGAGATTTTTATGCATGAGAGATCTGAAGCAGATTATTGGTAAAATTAGATGTTTGGGCAATGTCCCCACTGTTAAGACCATTGTCAAGGGGGAAGTTTGAAATATGTTCTCTTGTCCAGAAGAGAATCCACAGACACATGGAGTCAAGACCTGAGCCAGAGAAGGGGTTCTTATAATTTGATTCAAGGCACATAGAATTAATAGAAAAAATGAACAATGATTGTGGGATGTGATGTGTTATGGATTTGGGATGCAATGCAAAGAATGATGGGCAGGTTTTGGGGACAGAACAAGCATAGGCTATGATTCCCTTTCAGCCACCTGCTAGTTGGGTGACCTATTTTGGCTTCAGGGTAGGGTTGGGGGACTAGGTTTTCACAGTGGTAGAATAAAGAGTCCTATAGGATTATCTTGTATAAACTTCAGACTCCAAAACTCTCAAACCTCTTTGAATTGTTCACCCTGACTGAAAAATTATCCATACAATAAAAATAAATGTATATAACATTTATTTTATTATTTTGTACTTTGCACATTGACCATTCATTCATTTAGCCCCTGTCTATACAGGGTGGACTATGGGATCACTACCTAGCTTGTTTCTCTAATTAAAATTGTTCTGGAAGAGAATGTACTATACCTCCTGGAATTCTCAGAATTATAACATGGTACCCTAAACATAATAGGCACATAATCAGTGTTGCTCATATTGATGATAATGGTGCAGAGGTGGTTAAATGCTAACTGGAATTGAGTATAGCAAGTATAAGAAAAACTGCAAAAATTTGCCCTTATAATTTTTTTAGAGTATCTACTTCTTTTTCCTTTTTAAAGTGTTAGGCCATATACTAAGAAAACTGACTATGAGTGAGATAATACCTACCTTCAAGAAGCTTATCAACAAAGGCACAAGTAATGGTCATAGAATTTAGGATCCCAGGGCTAAAAACCCATAACATTACTGAGTCCACCCCTGCACACATACACTGAATTCCCATTACAATATCCCCACCAAGTGGTTGTCTGGAGTCTTCTTGAACACTTCAGTGACTGTGAACTCACTCCGCCTCATTCTGTCCAGGGTAGAATGATAGGTTCTCAAGCTTTGTACAGGAGGTATGTCCTTTTGAAGAGCAAAGGCCTTTTCTAGGATGAGAAAAAGCTGTGACGATTGTCTTAGAGATGTGAATTTGGGACATGGAGGTATTTGGGTACAAAGATTTTTTGAAGAAGAATACTCGCAAAAGTACAGACAATAAAAAGCATGTTGTAGGAATACCATAATGTCTACCTTAATCAAGACAGGTTGGGCATAGGGAGAAGTAAAATCCTTAGACTGGGACTTTAATTCGAAGGGCCTCAAATGTCCTCTGCATTTGGGGTAGATAATGGCCCTAATGGAAGTCATAATCCTACGTCATAATCCCATATTTATAGGGGTGACTGATTGAGTAGATCACTATTAGCAGCCATGTGTCATGAGCTCCCCAAATTCATATCCTTCATCCTCACCTGGAGAACCATCCACACCTATGGATTTTCTTTTGCTCAGAGACATGGTTAGAGCAGGAATTATGAAGGGCATTCTGCTGGCTTTATCTCCATGTATGTCTGTTTTATGTGCATAATGACCCTAAGGAGAAGCTATGCCAATCTGTCCCACCTGACAGAGCCTTAAATCCTCACAGTGCTTCCTCCACTGTTGAACATGTGTCGAGTGACCTAAAACCTCAAAGAGAAAAAGCATCCCTATTTTGGGGCTGTGGAAGGTGGGAAACAGTGAGAAAGTAGGCTTTGCCTGTTATTGTCTTCTCCCATGATAATGAAGCCATCCCTAGCATAGGAATTGAATGCAGTGATTTTTCCAAGAGTCCTCCAGCCCCATGGCAGCCCTGCCTGAAAATGTAAATACACTTCCCAGGGACACATTAGCATTTTTTGGTGAAGGAAATTCATATATATGGCAAAAATGCCTCTCTAATTATAGAAAGTTTATTTCTGTCCCCAGATGTCAGCAATCAAATTCCACATAAATATATTTTGTGTAAATCTGTCGGCAGCTGGTCTCCATTCAGGTTTCTGGAGATATTAGCCTGTCTTTGAGTTTATGACAAAGTTAAAAATTATTCATTAAACTGACCTGCAGTATATTCAGTAACTGGAAAATTGCCTTGCAGTTCTATTTGGTTTGTAGATGTGATCACAAGTAAATTTTTAACTTAATTAATTGGCCGTTTCTGTTGACAAGAAATTTATGTGGTAATAATTTGCTCGAAATAGATGCCGACTGTAGGAAATGAGATATCCATCATAGGCTTGTGTTCCACCAGCTGCACAGTGGCTATTATGAAAGTATTTCAGCCTGAGCCGACCCCAGTGTTTGTGCAGTCAAGATTATATATACCCACGATCCATAGCCTGCCAGAGAGGCGCTGGTGGAGGTCTATGATAACAAAGACTTTGTGATTTATGGCTTGCTGTGAAAGCAGAGCTTGATGAGATTAAACAATTTCATAGCACAAGTGTTTCTCAAGACCTGATTTGTAGTTGCAAGCTGATGGTAAATCACATTTATATATCTGCAAGCGTGCTCAGCAGAGGACCGCAATTACAGTTTAAGACAGCTACTTTTTATTTAATTTTTATCCTGGTTTTGTCTCTTTTATATCCCCTTCGTCTGCAAACCATTCACCTTCACGAGTCCTTTCCTGGGTAGAAGGCTAGAGATGGGAGTCAATGATGTCCTCCTCGTCTTTGTGCTGGCTGGGAAGAGAGGCTGGGGGGTTTCAGAGCGGCACAGACTGGTTCAGACTGGCTTTGACTGGGTGCATTCTTTGTTCAGTTCTTTGTCCAAAGAGAAGTCTGTTTCCTGTTTTCCCTGGGTGTGCAGCTGATACTTGAACTTCTTGGTATACAGCTGGAGTGAGAAGGGCCTTCATCATCCTGGGATATGGGCACCTCTGCATGCATGATGTGAAGGGTGGGGGTGAGGATTAAGTTGATTTAGGAAGCCTGGCTTCAAGGTTGCAGACTACCTCACGGTGTACAGCTGGCTCTCCTTTAATGTGAAATGTGGGATTGTGTTTCCCCTGCAAATCTGTGAGGCATTAATTCTGTAATTGGTTTATTTAACCAGTTTATTGATCAGGTACTGTGGACACCTCTCTGTGCTAAGAGCTAGTATTGCAATCTCTGCCCTCAAGCAGTTTATAATCTACGTATAGCACTTACAAAAAATTAATGCACTAGGATTGACAAGACTTTATACGATATCCTTAAATGGGTGGTGCACACTGTTGGAGAGAGAACATTCCCAGCCGGGAAGGAACAGGAGATGACTAACTAAAGTAAGTGTTCAAAGAATAAACAGGATTTCCAGTAGGAGGAAAAGATATTTCAGGTATTTTATTTAATCTGCACTAAGAGAGGCCTCCAAAACACCCAGCCACAGGTTCAAGTCCTGGCTGGGGAAAGTAACAATGAAATGGTATCTTTCATTGAAAGCTTGCTATGTGCCATAATAAGGTCATTGTTTGGGTCATTTAAGAAGGTAGACCTCTATGTGATCTCCATTTCGGAATGAGGAAACTGAGGTTTAGAGAGGTTAACTAACTTGACCATGTTCCTCCATGTGTCAAGATGAGCTGATTCTGAACCCTCTATGTATTGCACTCAAGAGCTGCATTTACAGCCACTGCGTCTCACTGCTTTTAGGTAGGGAATATGAATATTAAGGAGGCAATACTAAAATGTTATGCCTGCCATTCATATTCCTAAGAGCTCAAGGCATTTTTCTTTTCCTCCAACTACCTGAAACTTGGGCTATATCTTTGGTCTTTGTGGCAGCCTGGAATAGTGGCCACTTATCTATCTCCACGTCCTGATCTCCCGAACCTATGGATGTCATCTTACATGGCCAAAGGGATTTTGCAGCTGTGACTAAGGTATGAATGTCGTGATGAGGATATCATCCTGGGTTATCCAGGTGGGTCTGATGTAAACACAGTGGTCCTGCCACAAAGGAGCAGAAAGCATCTGAGAGAAGAAAGTGGTAGGATGGACAAAGACATGCAATTTGAAGATGGAGGAAGGGGACACAAGACAAGGAATATAGCACTCGGACACTGGATGCTAAAGAAAGCAAGGAGGCAGAGACCCTTTCAGTTCCCCCAGGAGGAACTGCCTCACTGCCCCTCCATGCCATCCCTGCAGTACTCAGCTCAGACTTCTGACTGCAGAACTTTAAGACAATAAACTTGTGTTGTTTTGTGGTCATTTGTTATAGCAGCAATAGGAGACTAATACAGTCTCGAACAAACTCCAATTGCTCAGAGAGAGCTAAACCCTGCCTTTAATGAGATGTTGAGGTTTTTGTTTGTTTATTTAATGGGGGGAACTTTTAAATTTCTGCATTCTTCCCATTCCTCTATTTTGGTAGCCATAAGGATAGTGATCATTTATTTTATTCATCCATGAATCTGTCATGCTTAGCTTGGCACATGGCATGTAGTAGGTACTCATAAATATTTATTACATGAATAAATGAGATTACTTTATGCTATCTTCAGGATATAGGTGTTCAGTCTGTTCAGAATCCAGTTTTTTCCACAGGTCGACCTGCTGATGTGATAAATAATAAAGTCACAAAGGGACTGCTTATTGTTGCCTGTGAATTAGAAATGTATCCATGTAGTAGGGGATGTAGGAAGGCCCTAGAAAAGCCAAGACTGGGTTAAGAATCTCTAAAGGTAGATGTGAGTGGTTAATTGTGCCAAATATGAAGAAGACAAACATTTATCCTGATAGCAGAAAGGTAGGAGGGTTCAATAAAGAACTGTTGTCTCTGGAATCCTCACATGCTTCCATCCCTGTTAGCTTTTGTCTTTTATTTGTGAGGTTGTGATTTCTGTTTATTATTTTCGGGTTACTGTCCCTGAGGGTCTTTTAGCTGGGGGCTTTTAGGCATGGTCCTGTCCACTGAGTACAGATGTTAAATTCACCCAGGAAACTTCCTGATGGGGGGAGCCAGTTGAATATCTTTGGCCTTGATTCCAGAGCCCTGATTTGAAAATCTTGAGACAGCTGAGAGCTTCGTTTCTCCCTCCAGGGTACTAGTGTATTAGCCTCCCAATAAAAGTTAATTGAATTTAATTTTATGTTTTAAGTGTGATGCATTTTAAAGTTCTCCCCAGTGCTAGAGTCCCTCTCGAAAAGGCAATAAATTTATATTATTAAAGGACCAAATGTAATTCAGTTCAAATAAGCATATTTGGCTATCTTTCTGGATATGTAGGACTGACCTTGTGTTGAAACTAAATCATTTCATCCCAGGCCAAGTCAGTCTGGAGTTCATGGGGGAGCCACACAGGTGCACGGCAGGTCATGCAGGCTTTTTATCCTCTTTCTGGCCCTCATCTAAAGCATCGCCATAGCATGTATTTCCTGATGCCAGTGCGTTCATCATTTTATAAACATCAATATCTGACACTGTGTGGAAGGTGAAAAAGACAATGAAGATCTTCCCCCCGGAGATTCTTCATCAGACACCCGGTTTCATTATATCATTTTAAAGCAGCTAATTTGTCAACTTAAGCATTAAAGGGCAGTGTGAGGTAGGGGAAAGCAGATTGGTCTGGGGGTCAGAGGAGCTGGGTTCCAGCCCCTGCCTGCCACTAGCCAACTCTGTGACCTTGTTCTCGGGCCTCAGTTTTTCCATATTTTTAAAATGAAAGGGTTGAGGAAAACAGTAGTTTTCAGATTGCATTCTGAGAGATCCAGATATGTTGCATTTCTTGGCAGCTCTGTTGAGAGACCGGAGTAAGAGTAGGGTGAGCAATGCGTAAGGGTGAAACCAACCAAAGGGCTTCAGGCCCTCAGCCTCTATCCCCTTGTCCAAAGTCAGTAACTTCAACAATTGTGATCCTCGGCACTTTTGTGGGTTTAAACTTTCTTCATTCTGTAATTTTAGTTCATCTCTGTTATCTTCATTCAAACTAATCCTGTTTTTCTTTTCTTCTTTTTAACTTTTTTAAATTTTTGTTTTTTATTCAGTGTGAGGAGGGAAGACAGAGACAGACTCCCACATGTACCCCGACCGGGATCCACCCAGCAAACCCACCAGGAGGTGATGCTCTGCCCATCTGGGGTATTGCTTCATTGCTCAGCACCCAAGCTCTTCTTAGCACCTGAGGCAGAGGCCATGGAGCCATTCTCAGTGTCCGAGGCCAACTCACTTCAATGAGCCATGGCTGTGGGAGGAGCAGAGAGAGAAGTGAGAGGGGAAGGGGTGGAAAAGCAGATGGGCACTTCTCCTGTGTGCCCTGACTGGGAGTCGAACCTGGGACATCCACACACTGGGCCAACACTCTACTACCGGGCACACTGGCCAGGGCCTCATCCTGTCTTTCAAGGGCTAGATCAAATTTCATCTTTATAGGAATTCCTATTCTGCCACTCCAGATTCTAGAAAGATCCTCTTCTGAGTGCTTTAATAACCTAGTTGGTGCCCCAAATGCTTCCAGTACACACACAGGGTATTGGTGCCATGCATTATAGATTCAGTTGTCTTCATCTAACTTGATGCTAAGCTCTCTGAGGACAGAGATCCAGGAATTTGTTGGTATCTTCTGAAATGGAAGACATCTCACAATAAAAAAGAAAATATTTACTATAATAAAATCATAATTGTTTCAGTCTACCCCTCTTAGAAAAGGCAATGCATTTTAGTAAGCATAAATAGAGTGTGTTTTGCTTGGTCCACTTTTTAGTATTGTGTGCATAAACACTCTCTGGTGACATCATTGTTAATTCATTACCAAGGGAGGAAAAAGTCCTTGCTAAATCTAAGACTGCTCTCTGCACTCCGTAGAAAGATCAGCAAACAAACAAATCTCCTCTGCGGGAACCACAGCCACAACCAGGCCTCCCATATCTAATACAAATTTGAATTCCATTGGAATCTTATTGCTGTGGTAGATTACATGGTTTGGGATTAGTTGGAAATTAGAAAGGGGAGAAACACCCAGAAAACAAGCCTTGAATTGGCACTGCTTCAAAGAACGTAGACTCTTCGTTTAATTTCTAGTTCATTTATTCATTTGGGTAGAATTCTTCATAAACTTGTTTTTAATTTAGAGACTATTATTATTATTATTATTTTTAGTGAGCAAGAGAGAAAAAGACAGAGACAGAGAGGCAGGAAGGGAGAGAGATGAGAAGTATCAATTCTTCAATGCGTCACCTTAGTTGTTTATTGATTGCTTTCACAGATGTGCCTTGACTGGGTGTGAGGGCGCCAGCAAAGCCAGCGATGTCTTGCTCAAGCCAGTGACCATGGGCTCAAGCCAGCAACCTTGGGCTTCAAGACAGTGACCATGGGTTCATGTCTATGATCCCATGCTCAAGCTGGCAACCCCATGTTCAATCTGGTAAACTCATACTCGAGCCAGCGACCTCAGGGTTTCAAACCTGGCTCCTCTGTATCCCAGGCCAGTGCTCTATCCACTGTACCACCACCTAGTCAGGCTAGAAATTAAACTTAATGGGGTGACATTGGTTCATAAGAACACATAGGTTTCAGGTAAACATCTCCATAGCATGTGTATTTTTCATTGTGTTGTGTGTCCATCACCCAAGTCATAACACTTTCTGTCACCATATAGTTGGTCCTTTTACTTCCCTCCCCCTATTTCTTCTCTCTGGTAACCACTTTACTTTTTTCTATATACATGAGTCTCATTTTTATATCCCACCTATGTATAAAACTATACAGTTCTTAGCTTTTTCTGATTTACTTATCACTTAGCATAATAGTTTTGATTTGCATTTCTTTAATAACTTATATAGATGAGCATCTTTTCATATATCTATTTGTTGTTTGTATATCTTCATGAAGAATATCTGTTCAGGTCCTGTCCCAATTTTTTAATTGGATTGTTTGCTTGTTTGTTGCTGAGCTTAGCGAGTTCTTTATACATTTTGGATATTAACCCCTTGTCAGAAATGTTGTTTGTAAATATCATCTCCCATTTGGTTGGCTGCCTTTTTGTTTTGTTGTCAGCTTGTCAGTTTCTTTTGCTATGCAGAAGTTTTTTTTAATTTAATATAGTCCCATTTATTTATTTTTACCATTACCTCCCTTGCCTTTGGGGTCAAATTCATAAAATGCTCTCTACAGTGTCCATAAACTTAGCACTTATGTTTTTTTCTATGTAATTTATTGTTTCAGGTCTTATATTTAGGTCTTTGATCCCCTTTGAATTAATTTTTGTGCCTTAGGGACAAACTATAATCAAGTTTCATTATTTTGCTTGTGGCTTTCCAATTTTCTCAGCACCATTTATTGAAGAGGTTTTCCTTTCTTTATTGTGTGTTTTTGGTTTTTGTCTAAAATTATTTGTCCATATACATGTGGTTTTATTTCTGGGCTTTTGATTCTGTTCCACTGGTCTGTGTGACTGTTTTTCTGTCAATACCATGCTGTTTTGATTATTGTGGCTCTGTAGTATAATTTGAAGTCAGGTAGAGTGATAATATACTATGACCAGATTTGCACACACATACCCCAATATTACTACAACATAAGAAGACATTTGGATTCATACTTGGGAGTCTCACAATTGAATAAAGGTGTTTTCCCTTGTAGTAGACAAAAATAATATTCTTAGAAAATTTCTTGAGATGTGTAAAGCCAGATCCAATCAATCAGAAAACACAATGATATGCTAGGCTGCTTGTAAATCAAATGAAGACTTTTCTTCTGCCCATGAAGTTCTCATACAAGGATAGGTTTTCTCTAACAGAGACAGTTATTGACACAATTATAAAAGGTATTTAATAAGATGGACATTCAGCAAGAGTATGTTTAAGAATTGAGCTGTTATGCTGGAAAGTGGGGGGTGGGGATGTTGGACTTTAATAAACTTAGAGACATTCACGGGATGTCGGTTAGAACTTGGCTTCTGTAGTGCTGAAGTGGATGTTTCCTCAGCCTTCCTCAATAAAGGGGAACTTAGGAAAAAAGAAATAAACCCCGGGAAATGGATGGTACTAAGTTGTTTTTCATTCCCAAGTTCATAGTATGTACAGACAGAAAAACAGACAGGTTCTTTCTGACAGCCTAAGTCACATTTGCCAAATCATCAGAGTGGTAGAATTGGCCTCCAAGAATGTGAGGTCTCTTTTTTTCTTTTTTTTCTTTTTTTTTTGTATTTTTCTGAAGCTGGAAACGGGGAGGCAGTCAGACAGACTCCCACTTGCGCCCGACCGGGATCCATCCGGCATGGCAACCAGGGGGGATGCTCTGCCCATCTGGGGCGTTGCTCTGTCGTGACCAAAGCCACTCTAGCACCTGGGGCAGAGGCCAAGGAGCCATCCCCAGTGCCCAGGCCATCTTTTGCTCCAATGGAGCCTAGGCTGCGGGAGGGGAAGAGAGAGACAGAGAGGAAGGAGAGGGGGAGGGGTGGAGAAGCAGATGGGCGCCTCTCCTGTGTGCCCTGGCTGGGAATCAAACCCGGGGCTAAAGCATGCTAGGCCAACACTCTACCACTGAGCCAACCGGCCAGGGCCCAGAGGTCTCTTTTTTTATAACTATTTCCAAAGTATTTTCTTCTTCCTTTCTTTCTTTCTTTCTTTCTTTCTTTCTTTCTTTCTTTCTTTCTTTCTTTCTTTCTTTCTTTCTTTCTTAATTGAGAAGTAGGGAGGCAAAGACAGACTCCCCCATGTACCCTGACTATGATCCACCTGGCAAGCCCCCTACTGGGTGATGCTCTGCCCATCTGGGGCTGCTGCTCTGTTGCTCGGCAATTGAGCTATTTTAGTGCCCAAGGCAAGGCCATGGAGCTCTCCTCAGCACCCAGGGCCAATTTGTTCCAACTGAGCCATGACTACAGGAGGGGAAGAGAGAGAAAGAGAAAGAGATAGAGAGGAGGGGGAGGGTGGAGAAGCAGATAGTTGCTTCTATTGTGTACCCTGACTTGGAATCAAACCCAGGACTTCCACATGCCAGGCCAATGCTCTACCACTAAGCCAACTGGCCAGGGCCTCCAAAGTATTTTCTTTTTCTTTTCCAACACCTCCTCCTCAGCACTTATAATGCAGAAAGCATTTAAGAGGCTCCCCGTGTGTGGAGCATTTACCCTACTTTGTGTGGCACTACAAGGAAGTAGAGTTCCACCATTAGGAAGCATTCCCTAACAGAGTGCCCTGTCTCATCATCCTATTCCAAAGGGGCATTTGGATTGATGTTATAAGGAGATCCGAGGAACTGTTGGACCTAATGGCTTCCAATTCCTTTAACCTGGCAAAAATCTGGTGGTTATTTCTTAAAAGTATCTTATGACTGACAAGACAAAAAGGATGAACAATTGTTCTGATGGTTGACCTTGAATTATCCCATTTAACATTGATCTTTTCAGAAAATCTGTTAGGGCTGTTTATTGATCTCATGTCTTAGACTTTGGATACTTCTTGAGAAAGACTATTCCAAAGAACCAGGACAATCCTGAAAGGAACATGGAAATGTGATTGATTCAGAGGAAATAGTAAGGGAGCATCTACATGCAGTTCTCCATGCCCTGCCACCTTCACTTCTCTAGTCTTCAGGCATTTTTAAAAGTTCTTGGGGGAAATTTAAACCATCTCCATTGTTAACTGTACGCCTCAGTCTGTAGCCACACACTCCTCTTTGTCTCTGTCTACTTTGGCAGAATGAGTTACAAATGTGTGCTCACAGCTATAGGGTACCCTAAGTACTACTTCCGAACTGGCCAGTTACTTGGTATAAGCACCTTAGGGGCCTAATCCTTGTGATGAGTCAGCTGATAAAGATTTAAGTTAGGTACATTATCCCTAGAACCAATTTCCCAAAATATTGTACTTAACTTAAATCCTAAAAGAATTTGCTTCCTTGGTAAGACTTGGTTGAAAAACATGGGTTTGCAAACAAGACACTTCACATCACTGATTCTTATGACGTTTTAAATAATTATGAAATTTTGTTTCTTCTCTGTCTACATAAAATGGTCATCTGGTACTCTGTCCTCTATTCTGGTAATGGTGGCTGGATGGAGCTCTCTTCCTGGAGTAAGCTGGAACAGTTCTCATAAGGGGGCATTACCCCTTCAAGGTGAAGATGTGCTTTGCACATTTAATATATACTGAAGATATGAATGATGAATTGCTATCAAAAGAGGTAGGTGTGTGTGTGTGGGGGGGGGGGGGTGACATGAAAAGCAGGAGGTACTTTTCTAGTTTTAGACCTAAACTGATATTGAACATTAGAACTTCTCAATTAGCTCAAAGAAGAGTGAGTGCCACAACATTTTAGATAAAGGGTTCAAAATTATAAATTTTGGGACAATTTTCTTTTATACTTCAGCTTAATCCTCTAAAACTGAAATGAGGATTTATTTTTTTCCCAAGGAGCAGCAAATAGGTGTTATTGCAAAATGAATCTAAAGTCTATCTCTGCCTCGGGAAGGATGCAACATTCACAATTTCCACGTGAGTGTTTGCTTTCTTCAGGCCCCTCTCTCCCTGTCTTTTGCTGTTGGGTCTCTAAATAACTCCCATGCACTTCATCTTCAACTTCAGATAATCAGAGTCAGTCATCTGGGATATTGCGATGAACAATGTACATTTTATACACACGATGTCATAATCATTTAAAATGTCATCTTAATCTATTTATGATCTTCTAATGACTGAAATGTTTTACAGTTGTGGGGGATATTTTATAACTGAAGTTTTAATGACTGAATCACTAACACCTGGCTGTCTGGAATGCTTTTTTTTTTTTCTTTCTTTCTCCCAGTTAGGTATTTAAATGCATTTCTGGAAGGCCCAAGGGGTGGGATGTGACATATAAGCTCTTAAAAGGAGGAAAATTAGTTCTTGATACCTTAATGATCAGTCAGGTGAACGTTTGCATACTTTGTATTAACGCTCTTAACTGGAATAGCTTGATTAAGACCCTTGGTAGTTTTATTTTCTTTAAACATTTTTCTATATGAGATTACAGACAGAAATGCTGCTATTGTGCTCATCCCTTAAAAATATTATATCTTATATTTCCCACAAGTAAGAGTTTTTCATTTTCTAACTCTGTTTTTCCATCTTTCTACTTTTTTGTCTTTGGTTTCTAAGACAATCATGTTACCACTTTTTGAAAGTTTACTATGTTCTCTTTCATCTATTGGGCTAAGATTTGTATACAGATACGTACCCATTTACATCCAGGTTCTTGTCCCTGGCTGGGCATATGGTTGCTTAAAGAAGACCAGACACATACACATGAAACTGTCAGCAAACTGTACAAGCAAGCCAATGTGTAATTAAGCGCAGAGCAGGCCCCCATGGATGTTTACTAATGACAATAATGACACCAAATTATCTTGCACAAACTAGGAGAGGTCAGTGCAAGGTTGTCCAGTGGCCTGCATTAAATAGTCACAGAGATAAGGCTGCATTTTAGTTCCTCCTATTTGTACAACATGTATACAGCCTCCAAATACAGCATCCCACTTAACTTCCATAGTAATTGTTGAAGAAATTAAGGTTCATATTTATAACCACAGTTTTGCTGAGAAGAAACTGTATGATGTCTTACCTGATCAAGCTCACAGAGCTGGGGAGGTAAGGAAGCAGAGCCTGGAACCCAGGTGTCCAGAAACCTAACTTCTTTCTTCCTCATATTGTTTCCAGTCTCAGGGTTCCCAGCAGCGTGGCTTTGGGTCAAAATTGTTCCCTTAAAATGGATAATTTGCTTGCCATGGAGCTAGATGGGCAGTATTGCTCGTGTGATATCTGGTCATGTAACGGCAAATCTGTGTATATTTGTTTCCAATGAAGATTGACTAGACTGATGAAATAATGATAGGCTTTACTTCCATCTTTATCAACTAATGGTGTTCCTAGTGACAAGTCCCCACGGTATTATTTTATGACTTATAATGAACATACTTTTGTGGTTCCTACTTTCTAGGTAGACTTGGCTGATGTTTCTCGCACAGTCCTGCTTTGACTGACATCAGAAAGCCATATTTGACAATTATAGATTCATCATTAGACAGTTAATAATGGAGAAGTGTCATACTCTCTGTCCTAACAGGGCATTAAGATGGCACAGACATATTTCTAAAGGTGGTTGCTCCATATTCTCCAGTGGAAATTCACTCTAACAACTTGGAAGCATTTGGAAATTTGCAAAAAGGGAAAACAGACTGTGTTTTCATCACTGTGTATTTTCAGGCAAATATTTTCATTTGTGTCTCCAGCTCCTTGTCTATGAAATGAGAGCATAATGTTTGCCTTATGGTGTTCATGCTATTGGTGAGGGGACCAAAAAAAGTAATTGTGTTAAAACATTTAGAGAAAGGTGAAGAATTATACAAATGAGGTCTCATGTTTCTATTGATGTCATTTCAGACTTTACTCCTAAGTATCTTCTCAGTGGTGTCATTTAGGTGAATATGGGTGATTTGGCCTATGTTGGTGGCATCATAATTGAGCTTTTATAATATTCTTTGAGTTTGAATAGCATGTGGTTTGGTTCTTTAAGTTTAATCCCAAGGGAGATAACTACTAGGAATTAGAGTGTCTTTGTAATTAGTCAAATTAATGAGCCAATGGCCACATAGGGCAGGGTCACCTATGATTTCTGCAAACTTTGTCAAGTTCCCATGTTACCTTATTTCTTAGGTGGGGCTGAAGAGGCACCTACAACTTTTTGGGAAACTGGACAGGTCAATTACATAGGTTGCAAGGATCCTTTCTGACACAAATTCAGTGTTGTGCTGAGAATCTGAAGGTTTGCCCACATATTTGCAGTTATTTTCTTGTTTATAGTAAGGTTGTCACACAGAATTCTCAGTAGAGAGATCAGATTGTCACTAACTTGGATACTGAGCAGTTGGATTTTCTGAAAGTTGAACTATCATTCATCTACTTCTTTGCTACTTCTGTGGGTCTGCCTTCAGCTTGCCTTTACAGTAGTGGGTGGGTATGCACTGACCAATTCCAGCTCTGTTCCCTTGTATTTTTTATAGACCTTATAACAAACAAACAAACAAACAAAAAGATTAACAGTATCCTTATTGCCTCTCACCCCTCTCCTTTTGCTTAAGCTCTCTCCACCCGCCTAGTCCTCCTCAATCCTGACCTTCAGTTTCTCTCTTGACCCTTAATTTTCTCCTTGCCCTGTCTCTGCCCTGCCCTTCTTCCAAAGCACAGCTCAACCCTATTTCCTTCCCAAAACCCTTACTTTGTGAATCTTCACTCTCTCTCTTCTTCCGGCCTCCGTGTATCTTTAGTTACACAGGACAGCCTTAATTGTCCTCAAATTTTCATGTCTCTTAATTTTATCTCTCTATCTCCATGGTATAGTGTATAATTTGGGATGAGGTACTTTTTCATACTCAGGACTCACTGAATACTTGTTTTTGATTCACCAATTGAATTACAAATGTGATTAAATATAGAACCAACTGGTTAAAAAGGATTGTACCCTGACTCTGGCCCTATTAGTATATGGGCAAAACTAACCAATTTACCTAAGTACCAAAAATATAGGGTGTCATATGAGTCATATTAACATGTCAGGCAGTTTACTATAGTTACTATTAAGACATCCTTCCAAACCCTATCCCCCGTTACCACCTCTGCGTGTGCCTCTAGGGCTCATGCAGAGGAGGCTCCAGAGGCTATGCAGCAGAGCCACAGGCGGGGTTTCCATTCTTGCAGGCTCACTCACAAGGTAGGGAGAAATTCCTTTTTGAGTCTGTGGCTTCCTTTTGCTGGCAAGTGTCTTATAAAATTGATTTCCAGTTTAGAGATATTCAAGGGGTTAACTTTGACTCCTTCACCAAACCCAACTGTTTAATGTTTTTAATGGCATAATGTGTTAACAACCATACAGCTGTTGTTTCTCAGCCTCTTCCTTTATTGAGTTAGGCACCATTTAGTAGGCTGAGTTCAAATTGTAAACAAATTATTTTTGCATATGGATCAATGGAAATTTAATAAAGTTTATTAAAACTGTATATTGGACCGAGGAGTGCTGTTTTCTCTCATGGATATAAACCAACCTCATTAGACTGACCCATATTAACTGAATCTCAGGGAAGAAAATATTTCTGGTCATTTAAAGATTATTTTGGTTCCACAGATGGTGGCTAGCATTGGAGTGCAACTTTTCTTATTTATTAATTCATTTGTGTATATATATATATATATATATATATATATATATATATATATATATATATACATGAATGATACCTAGAGATCATCCAATCCAACATGCTCATTTTCAGTGCTGAGCATGGTTCCTGGCATATAATAGGAACTCAATAGAGTTGTTGTATGAAGGATTGTAGTCTTGGGTGCAAAGAAGTAGAGAGATGTACTGAGAGTCATGCCACGGGCGAGGGGCAGACTACTGAAGAGCCCAGAGCCCCCAGCCCTTAGCCCTTAGCCCAATGCTCATATCACCCCAGTGAACCACCCTCTGTTGACTCATAGCCTGTGAATGTCTTAAATGTTCTAGAGTACCTTCTGCCTGTTCTCATAGCAATCTCAGTTTTTGTTGCAATAAATGTTATCTTAATCTCAACTGATTGACTAGTCCTTAAAATAACATTACCAAGGTTCCTGCTCAAGTTGTAAATCATGAACATTTCGCTCTTTGGAAAGCACTCAGATGGTTAGCCAAGGTTTCAGATGTGGCTCCGGTGGACCACTTGCCATTGGAGCTATAGAAAGGGCCTATTGCAAGAAGGATTTAATGTTGGTTATTGGATAACTCAGGATGCAGGCAATTTGCGGTGAAAGACCTAAACTCCACAACATGATTACTTGTCTGTAGTTTGGAAGTTTAAGTTTAAGCAGTAGAGAACTAAGATGGGCCTGCTTTTTTGGCCCCGAGTGACAGCAGTTGGGAGACAAACCCTTTTGGAAAGCTGAACAAGCATGGAGATACTCATTTCAGCTTCCTTGTGTCGGATTCACTGGCAAGCCAGAGGGAGTTCTGTTTGGCTCTGGCTGGAGCCCTCCTCTCAGTCTGGGGCCTGTTGTTCCTGTCATTCTTCCTGGAAAGTGGAATCCTAAATGTGGGCAGCTGGTTAGGACTGGAGCCTTGGTGACTTCTGAAAGTTATAACAAATGGAAGTCATTATCACCATTGCCCCCCTCTACCTTTGTGCTACTTGAGGCAGAAAATGATTTCCCCCACCCCGGTTTGTTTTAGAGTCTTTCACCCAGAGAGAAAGGGATTAGCCTGTGGCTACAATAGTGCTTTCAGGGTCTTGTGGCGTGCTGCAAATGTTTACTTAGCCAGGTACAAATAGGTAAAAGCACACAGTTAAAGCTCTCAGCTGCAAGGTCATTTACCTTTTTAAAATTCAGCCACATGTGCCGAGGAAGCCGAGGGCTTGCTAGTCTGAGCCATTAACTGCCTTGTTGTACGTAACCTCTCCTTGTCTTACACACAGCTGCGTGTGTGCGAGCTGCTGGTGCCCGCAGCCAGCCCACCATGCATGCCTTGCGAGCAACAAAAGCAGTTTAACTTGTGATTGCTGATCATATGATCCACTTACAGGGTGCAGGCTCAGTCAAGTAGAACTGGTAAATCATTAAAAATGCACCTCAGCGCTGTGCCTGCTGAGTACAACATCATGCTAACATCTCTTCTCCCCACCCCCAACCAGTTAGCAGCATGGCGAAGAAGCTAGTACCAGCTGCCTGTTGGAGAAGTCCCATGTCACTTTTGCCTAATGTGGTGAGAGATTGTCAACTGCTTCCAAGCAACATGGGAGAGGAAGACAGAAAGAGAGAAATAATTGGAAATTGCTGCCATCCTCTTTCCTTGTCTTTACTTTTTCATTCGTTCAACCTGTGCTAAGTGCTATCCGTATGTTAGGCTCAGTACTGGTGCCTGAATTATAAAAATGGGAGAAGAAATGGGCTGTGATTTAGAGGCTCTCGCAGTTGCTAAAAACTCAACATACCGCCAAGTGCATTAACACAGGCACCCACTAAGTGCCATGCAACCTTAGAGGTCTGGAGAGGCCAAAGAGAAGGTGCTTAAGTTGGACTTAAAGGACAAATAAAATTTCATCAAGAAAGACATCTGGTAGAGGTAATGACTTGAGCTGTGCCTTAGGCCTTACTTTCTAGAATTCCTTCTTCCATAAAGCACAACTTTTTTTTTTTTTTAAATTACTTACGGGCCTTGAAATATTGTTTTGTGACTTTATAAAGAAGATCCCCTCTTCTTATCTCCAACTTATTGCTGTCTAATTGCTTCAAAGACCAGGTTATCCAACCGTTTCATAAACCCTCTGGGAAGAGACCGTATCTCCAGGGTATTCTTGATGTTCTTTATAGCTCCAGAAAAGTTGGGAGTGTATTGTTGGTTAGCAGCCCTTCTTTTAATTTCTAATCAATTGGTAAAAAGCTAAAGCCAAATTGCCATTGATTGGGAAGTAATACTTCTAATGTTCCAGATAAGTGTTCCTCCTACATCTACACCAAGAACATCTGCTGTTGAAGAAAAGGAGCAGAAAGCCTTCCATGAATGAATGTGCCATATGTGTTACGTATGTTCTGTGTGTCCATATGTTCTGAGATTTTCAGGTCTCTCAGTTTGTGTGGCTGATTGAAACATTAAAAATGACTTGGATCAGAACACCATAGCACTGTTTGAAAAGAAGAAATGCACCCTCATGTTTATGGCAGCATTGTTCACAATAGCAAAGATCTGGGAACAGCTCAAGTGTCTGTCAGAGGACGAGTGGATTAAAAAGCTTTAGTACATATATACTATGGAATACTACTCAGCCATAAGAAATGATGACATAGGATCTTTTACAACAACATGGATGGACCTTGATAACATTATACTGAGCAAAATAAGTAAATCAGAAAAAACTAAGAACTATATGATTCCATATATAGGTGGGACATAAAAGTGAGACTCAGAGACATGGACAAGAGTGTGGGGGTTACGGGGGGGGGAGAGGAGAGGGAGGGGTTTGGGGGAGGGAAGGGGCACAAAGAAAACCAGTTAGAAGGTGACGAAAGACAATTGGACTTTGGGTGATGGGAATGCAGTATAATCAAATGTCAAAATAACGTAGAGATGTTTTCTCTGAACATATGTACCCTGATTTATCAATGTCACCCCATTAAAATTAATTTAAAAAAAATGACTTGGATCTCCAGAGGCCCTGGAGAGTAGATTTACTAATGTATTCATTCCTGTAGATGTGAAGCTATGCTGTTTTAATTCATCTAGGTCTTCCATCTATTAGCCTCCAACTAATCAAGTAATCATGGTCCTTAATTACCTTCTCTTTGTCTCTCAAATGGTTTTATCCAGACCCAGGAGCCTCTTTACTGCAGCTAAACATTGGGAAGGGGACATTTGTGGGATCTGTACTCCTTCTGTTTTCTTACTTGGTCTGCTTATACATGGTCAGTTACAATGTCTTCAAACAATCCCTTCCTTTTATGAGAACCATCACTGCAAAGACAGTTGGTTCCTGCAGGATTACTTCCTGATTCCTCCTGGGACCATTGTGTGGGGGCCAAAATGTGCTAAGTAGAGTATTGGAAGAATTCCTCCAATCTCTCTACAACTTGGTGTCTTCATTCTACAATATCAGTAAGAGCTACCCTTTGACTGGTTATTGGAATGAATGAGCTTATCCTTTAGAAAGATATCCATCCCCACAGTACAAAGAAATAGAGACCCGGGACTCAAGCTTTGTAGGATTAGGAGTCTGATAAAATGGATCAATTTACTCAGCTTCCCATTTTACATCTATATAAAGGAAGTATACTAATATACTCCTCATTCCCCTCCACCTTCAATTCAACTTCCAAAGAAATGAAACTAAATTCATTCAAAAACCAGGAGAGGAGCCATAGCATATTAGGTATGAAAGGCCTATTATATTGTCTTCCTCGTACAGAGGCAAATATTTAGTGGCATAATTGAGAGTAAATAAAACAAATGAGTGTTTTCATTAGAAATTGATAATATCGTTAAGCATATGATTATGGACCTTTTTGATTGGTGGTACTTAAAATGTAAATTTTTATAATTAAAAATAGATTGGAAGCTCCAGGATCATCACATATCATTGTATACCACCTATAGAATCAGAGCCTTGATTTATTTTGAACTCTGGAAAAGTCATACAGCTACTTGTGGGGGCACTCAGGGCTGATGGCAAAAATTTTAAACTCAGGCTATCATTGTGGATGAATAGGGAAAGAGCTCTTCGGTGGGAAATCATTTTAAAAAGTCAGGATATTATTATCATTGATCTTGGCAACAAAACAGGCAGGAAAGCTGTGTTCTACCCTGGGTGAGTCATCAATTCCTGGGGACAACCCTTTGCTTCTTCAAGTCTTTGTTTTCTCATCTAATAAGGATGTTAATATCTTTCCAACAGACTTCACAAGATTTGTAAAGAATCAAATGCTATCCCAGGGTCCCTGCCTTTCTCCTGGAACAAACAAAAGCTCTTCCATTCTTCAACCCTTCTAGCCTATTTTGTTTGGACCCCTTGGAGGGTCAGTTCCTTCGTTATTGCAGTTGTTAACTTTTCTTATGCCCTCCTGCTAGACTGTAAACTGCTTATATCACAGCCCCGATAACTCCTTCTGGTATGGTACAAGGAATATCAAATCAGGATGGAATTCCTTGGTGGGGTCCTGGCGCTTGGTTTTATTGTAGGTATATCTATCTACTCCACAGAGTTGTTTGGGAATTAAATAAAATGATGGCCTACGTGAATATGCCAATCACATAGTAGATGCTCAGTAAACACTGACTTCTTATTTTCATATAATGGCAACTTAATACAGATTTCTGGACCAAATTCATTCCCAGGAGAAGGAAGAAATCCACTTTTGTTTGTTTTTCTTGTTAAGATGCTCAAGAGAAAGATGACCTTGAACTCAGAACTGTATTGAAATGACAATTTTAATTGTTGGTATGAGGTATTATCGAGATTTGCTTAAGACATAATGCAAATTTTATTAAGTTCCCATCATCTTTGTCAGTGAAATTCATTCATGTTCCAATCAGCATTTTCTGCAATTATAAACAAGGAAATAACTCATGCTGTTATATGAAACAGCTTATACATTTTTACATATGTGTGAGAGGAATTACTTGAAATCCAAAGCTGCCAAGAGGAATAATTAGGAGCCACAGAACAGATCTCGGCAATGTGACAGCAGCTTCAAAAACATCCCACAGGACAGAGAAGCGTACGCTGGCTTGACCTATATCTTTAATAATACAGACCATTGCCCTTGGATTGAATCTAAAGGGTAGGACCAAGTGCTTGCTTCATCATGTTTTAGGAAAAATTGCCAAAGTTTATTTATGAATTCTCCACACAATGGCCTCTTGCTTTGATTATGAACCAACAGAGCTTTCTAAGTAGCAACTCAGCATGCAAAATTAAAAGCAAAAAAAAGCTCAAAACAAACCCACCACCAAACATAATTTCTTATATTCTGTCATGCCTAGCAAAAAGTATTATGTAAGACCCAACCTAGACAAATGGTTGTATTAACAGTAGAAATAACCTTTTGTTTAATTAGAAAATAGGAGCTACATGGGACAATGAAAATGGTTACTGCTGCCCTCTGTCACTGTTTAATAAATACGATAGCGCTGGAGATAATGGTAAGTGTTATTTATTTGTGCAATATCACAGACTTGGTAATTGTTCATGGTCTTGCTAGTTATCCCGTGTGGAGATCATCATAGTTTCAGAATTTGTTTCCTTTGATCCAAGAAGAGAAAATAGCAAGTTGTTTACTTAAAATGCCCCTGGCTTCCCTGGGTCAGAGTAATGTGTCTGCATATTTTTAGCCCCTGCGTGGCAGGGGCAGAATCTCCCTGGCGCATGGAGTGTCTGGAGCATATTGAGAACTGTGGGTTATTTTGAACCAGCTTTTTTTTTTTTTTCCTGGTCACCCTCCGGTCCTCACGGAACATACTTCTCAGCCATGCTATTTCGTGTTCAATTCATACTTCCTAGGGTGACTAAGTTTAGTAGCCTTGCTGGAGGAAAAAAGAGGGGGCAGTTTCCCACCTTAGGATGTGTCCATGGGAAGAGGAAAATCTCCCAGGGTGTCCCTCTGGAGAACCAGCATATGGGATGAAGATCAGACCGAATTTCATAGCATCTGTTTCGGTATCTTCCCCAGGGGGCAGTGGAGAGAAAAGGCTGAAGGTGTTGGCCTAATTTCAGGGTCAGTTCCATTTTGCGTTTTACTACAAAAAACTCTAGTTATAAAACTAGACATGTATTTTGGGTCATCTGGCCAGATTTATTTCATTGCACATGACAGTTCACACTTGGTTTTTTTTTTTTGGGGGGGGGAGTGTTTCTGTTTTCTTTTGTGTTGCGTTTGCTGGAATAGATACTCCATTTTCTGCCTTTTAGAAAAAAAAATGTTTGTGGTTTGTGATGTTGGATGATTTATTACTATGGTGACTTAAGGATTTTTCACTCTTGACTTTGGTGAATGTGAGATATTTCCTCAGACCCCTGAGCTAGCGTTAGGCTCTTCTCATAACAGAAATTCACAGCAATGACATATGGCTCAGAGGTATCTTGTGCGATCACCTATTTCTGCGAGTCCTAAATAACCCTTTCTAGGAGGCTTCCACATACCACCTTTATAAAAATATAGACAAGTGTGTCAAAAGGAAAACACAACACAACAAAACCCCTTTTCTTCACACAATTCATTTTAAGCTTCAAATCCCCGAAAATCCCCAATCTCCTTCTCAGTCTGGTTCCCACTCTCTCACTTTCCTCATCTCCCCCCTAAAGAAAGAAAAAAGCATTTCTTCTAGGGCCTGATAAGTTGTAGGCGATGCTTAGCAACAGCATTCCTGTGCCTTAAGTAGCTGCAAGCCCCTTGCTGAACTCTTTGATGTGACTGTCAGGGCAGATTTATTTTGTTTTAGCACATTGTCTACTTGTCCAGATGTATCAGGAGATAAAAAGGAGTCATGTTTACACTCCTTTTTTTTTTTTTGAGATGTAATTAAATCGTGTTTTTGATGAGTCTTGGGGAACCCGGTTGAAGAAAACAGGAACTGGCTGGAATGAAGGGGAAAAGGAAACTTGCTTGGCAAAACGAGCACCTGATGTGGTCAGAAAATAACGCCTGGCTCGATGCTTGAAGCTGGAGGCTTGGTTCTAACTCTTCGCTCCCACTTGTATGAAAGTTCGGCCCAGAACCAGGGAGGCGCGTTTCCGCACTCACTATCCCCCCCCCCCCCCCCCAGTCTATGAAAGTGTTGAGTTTGCAGTAGGCCCGTCCTTGCTGTACAGATGCACACAGAGGGCCATAACTCTCTCCTCCCTCCCTTCCTCTCCTCTTTTCCTTCCTTCCTTTCTGTCTTTTCTCCCTTCCTGGCTTTCTTTTCTGTCTCTGTCTCTAACAATTCATCTGTGTATCTTTCTATCATTTACTAGGTAGTAAGTCTGTGGTAGATGGTTGTCAATCTAAAGCTAATAAAATTGAACTCTTGAGATCTTGAATTCTCAGCAAAGACTGACACTCTTTGCTTTCTTTTATTTGGGGGGGGGGGGGGTTTAGTTCTTTTGACGTTAACATTTAGTAACGCCATTCTAAGTTCCATTAGTGACCTGCAGTGACAAGCAGGAATCCAACATTAAGGACTGCTGAGGACCTGCCAGGCAATGGCTTTACTCTGCAGCTCATTCACAGAAGCACTCCATTTGCACCCTAAATAGGTTACACTGCAGCACCCCCTTCTGCCGGCTGCGCTCTGTGACAGGAGGCCGCACCACAAGCTGGTCTGCCATGCTGATGGCAGCCCTTGCAGCCCTCTAGCCCTAACCTCTGGGTTCCAAAGGCGCAGAAGGACGGTGATAAGGGATGCTCACCTGCATTCCTGGGGTCAAGCCACGGCTTTATTTGGATTTAACTTTTTATTACTCATTCATCAGGGGACAGAGACAGACAGGTGTAACAAAAGGGACACTGAGCACAGACTGAGCACAGACACCGTGGCCTGAGATCACTTGGGGTGGCTCTCACATTCAGTCTCAAATCTCAGACTGAAGTCACTTGAATGTGTTTTGAAAACAATGGGCTCTTGTTTTGTGTTTTCCATGTATAGTCTAGCCTGAAGTACAGGAAGGGTGTTTTTCTTTGTTTGTTCTAAACTCTCTGGATGACTCCTTTTGGCCTAAATGTAACTTAAGTCTTTTCAAAACCAGGTTGTGCTCAAAATGAGCATGAGGAAGAAGTTGTGGCATTAGGGGGCTGTAGGTGTCACCTTTTCTGCATGTAGGAGCTCTGTTTGTGAGGAGGGTCGCCTCAGAGGGCAGTAAGGACAGTAATTCACTCAGTCAGGAAAGATGGGTGCTTATTGCTGCCCTCAGTTCTCGGAGGCTGGAATGCTGTTTGTTCAATGCTTTCAATTCAGGCATTTCACCAGTTAACACGTGTTCACTAAGAAGCAACAGTGAGCCAGACTTTTAGAAGGTGTAGAACACTGCACTCAAGGAGTGAGCTACTTAGGAACATCACTAAAGCTAATTATATTTCATCACAAACTAAGATATGTTACAAAAAAAAAAAAAGAAAAATGGGGTCCTTAAAAATATACATCAAAGTGGTATCAGGGAATCTCTCTGAGGTAGTAACGTGTGAGCTGATACTTGGAAGGTAAGAGGTTAGTTAACTAGGCAAAAATGTTGGGGAAGGAGGTTAGGAAGAAAGCGGCAGCTGCGCAGAGATCTTGGGCTGGACGGGTCGGCAAGCTGAAGGAACAGGAGGAAGCCCTGGGCCGGCTCGCTGGGGTGAGCAGCTGAAGGCAGGATGGGCTGGAGAAGTAGGCAAGGACCAGGGCAGGGGATCTTCTCAGCAACCTGCAGTGCTTTCAGCTTATCCTGAGAGCAAGGCAACCATGACATGGTTTCTAAGCAGAAGTGAGGCATGATCAAATTCTGTTTTCAAAAGTTGGTCTAAGAGTGGTTTCTCTGGGTGGGACATTATGTGACTGCCAGGAATTGAGTCTTCTCTAGAACAAGTTCACTCAGTGATTGAAATCTCAGTAATTCTCTGTTAAAGGTAAGGATGGGAGGAAGAGGGGTTGACTTCAGAAAATACTGTAGAATTTACTTCATATTGGCCAAATCAGAGGCTCACATTCCCCAGTGAAACTTTCTAGAGTCCTTTTCTCTTGGCCTTGTAACCACCCGGGTTTCCTGTCTTGTCTTTCTTACCTCAATGCCACTGACCTTTCTCTAAACTGGTATGAATGTGCAGTTGCAGGATAAACCCAGGAGCTGGGAATGGCAGACTTGGGTTTCTGTGGCCATATTTGTCTTTTAGAACCTGGGAACCATGAATTGGCAAAAGGGAAAGGAGGTCTTGTAGAACATAGAGGGCTTTACTCTCTTGTAATTGATGTAGAGATAGAGCAGGATGGAGTCAAGAAAAATGATGGAAAACAGTTTAATGAATTTCTCATTTGAGAAAGAACCACAAAATATTTTTTTCCTTTCTTTTACTTAAATTTTATTTTTCCTTTCTTTTGGGTATTCTCCTCCCCCTTCCTTTTTTTTTTCTTTTTGTCATTTGGACCATCCTAAGTATTACATACACCCAGAATCTGATTTACCTCCAGGGTAGGTTTATTCATACTTTGTCAAGGACTGCATCCTGCCAAATATGGAATGTGTTCAAAGAGTGGAAGACTAAAATTTTAAAGGCTTGTGGTAGTATTTTTTTATGAAAGAAAGCTGTGAGTCAATTTTGCATTTTTCTTTGGTCACAGGGAGAATAAGGCTGCTAAAATGATTAGAAATATTGCTCAGGACATAAGACTAACTGATGTCAATACTTGGCCAGTCATTTTTCATGCAGTACTCTCTCTCATGTTTGGATTTGGAATCTGTCAAGGAAATGGCTTTACACATACATATTCATATGTATTTAGATTAACATTTTTAATATCAACAATTGCTGATAGTGTGAAGTAAGGAAAAAAATACCTTTTTGATGAATAGCTCTATAAATGATTATAAAATAATTTTGAATAAAGTAAAGGAATAAAGGTATTTTGTTTTGTCAAATGACCATTAAAACGTCCTTTTTTCTTGACTTTATACTATTCTATCAACTGTATTTTGTAATATAAAAACATTGGTATTGTGAAAATATTGTAATTTAGAAGTAACATGTTTAAATCTAGAGAGTAATGACTGTTGGATGTCCAGAACAAGAGGCAGGCACCTGTTTTCTGCTACTTGGGAGAAGATAGAACAAAATAAAGTACTGATCTAAAAGTTTACAAACTGGGGAATAATGTTAACTTTACAGAGAAATACTGTATTTGGAACTGGAAATCTTTTATAACCTTTTTCCTTTCTCTACAGTCAAGAGGCATGCGTACGTACTACTTGTGCATCCTTTTTGCAACTCTTCTAAGAAGTTAGCATTCAAGCTCCATGGTTGGTCTTCAGATTTTAGCTATCCTGATGTAGACACTCAGAGCATGTAGGCTCTAGCTCAGAAGAGTTTTAGTAGCCTAATATGCTAATGTATCCAGCCTTAGTCGCCATAGTTGGTGTTGTTGAATTGCTAATCAGAGAATCCTGCTGGCTTTCTTTGGGTCTCTAGGTGGATATTATACTCAAATGTAGCTTCCAGTGTTGTGTTCCAGGGTTCCAGTTTTATATATGATACTCATCTACAGGGAATTGCCTGAGCTGCCCAGAACACAAGGTCCTCATCTATGAAGATAGCAATGAGGCTTGATTCAGGGCAAGCATCCTTGACATCTCTTGTAGAAAGAGGTAAACAGAGAGCTGAGTGACAGAATGACAGGGGAATGCCTTTGGAAAATGAAAGACATATATCAGAATTTATTTTTTACCAGACATTTGATGTTTACATAGATTAGGATCAAAACTTTTTAGAATGATGTTCTCATAACTCTGACCTGTGTGCTGCTCTCATCCTGCTCACATGATCTCTTGGGTGTGTCATTTGTTCCACAGGTGGACTAAATGGGAATGATGCCTCATTCTAGTGGCCAGTGCTAGTAGCTAATTCGTAATTGAATATATATAGTCCCTGACTTGTGCAGGAAGTAGAAAACTGATTTTAACTTTATTATACTGACATGTATATGTGTGAAGGGTAGGATGGGAAGATGGGGTGTTATCATCCCAATGTTCTGCTATGATGTCTGGTGGTCCAGTTCTCAGTCTATGTCTTTAGTCTCCTTTTCCTAAGTTGCATTGTGACTGCTCCCATCAGATTGCTTAGCTGTTTTTAATCTTCTGTGGGATGCCCATGCTTGTTAAAAAAATAATTGTATATTAAAGCCGTTTAGTGCCAACTTGAGAGCCTGACAAGTTTAAAATAAATGATGTCTGGAAGGCCTAGGGGGAAGACTTTCTGGATGTGGAGGTCTTTTGTTGATGTTGGTGATGACTCAGAATTGGGCTATTGACTAGCAGGCTCAATTTTGCCCAAAGATGGTGATGAGATGTTTTAAACATTTCTGGCATGCAGTGAGGGGCTCCAAAAGGCTTACATAGGAAGTTGTATGCTTTGAAAGAACTGTTTGCTCTTTTGGCTTTTTTGTTGCCCATAGTACTGTATTCTAGAACAGATTTACTTCTGGGGAGCCAGCTTCCCACTACCTTCAATCTGTAGTGCTCTTGTGGGACCACTTGCTAGCTCATCACTAGGAATGGGCACTTGATCGGGCTCAGGTGGGCAGTGTTCCCTCTCCTGACCACAGAGGTTCATTCAAGAATGGGCCTATAACCCACAACAGGCCAGGGATTCCCCAGTTGTGCTTGCAACTTTTGGGAAACGGAAGTTCTTTCTGTTGTTTCAGAAGATGATGAGACATCGATCTGGAGCCCCTGGGAGGCCACCACATGGGGAGACTGAATCTGGAGGAGTACAAAGCTAAGAGACAGAAATTCCTGATGATGAGTGTGAGCACCTGGTTCAACCATACCTGTAATTCTGTATCCTGGGAGCCATAAGAGCCCCTGCTCACTGTTTATTTTCCAAAATCACTTTAAATTGGATTTCATTACTTACAACCAGAAAGGCAGTCTTTACTGTCTGAAGTGTTCAACAGGGAGATCCTACAACCTACAGTGGAAATGTGTGGTCAGTTACCCAATAGAATCATTTCAGTTAAGAATTCTTAGTTTATGTATGGCTTTAATTTCATTTTCTGACAGTATCTCTGAGGGTAATAACAAAGCAGCCCCTCCCTCTCACCCCAACCCCTCAAAACCCTAAAAATTTCCAGAGACAAAAACCTTATTAACCTTCTCTTTATAAAGACATTTTCATATGCTTAAATAATGATTTTCAATTGTCCCTTAAACCTGCACATTAAATATTGTCTTTATTATGCAACTTAAAAATTATTTGCTTCTTAAGATGTATGACAAGTATAAACACTGTTGAGCCAGTGATTTAATATGAGAATTTGTTATTCAGCCATCTCAAAAAGCCTTTTTTGGAAGATTTTATTGTGAGCTGGTCCCGGCATCGGGTCCCAGAACACATTGATGGATGGTGAGGGACCTAGCATTTGAGTAACCTGGTGGGGCTGTCCAGTGGCCCTTGGGAAAGCTCCTCTGGTTCTCTTACTGAGACTGCTTTAATGGACAGGGACTGGTAACTCCGTTACTAGGCGGCTGGAGAAGCTTCCAGTAAAATTGGTGACTGTAAACACAGGTCCTTCCTTGTGAAGTCACTTTTGCTCCACAGTGGAGACAATGGAGTCGCTTCTTTTCCATCTCCCATTCTGGGGCTTTTCCTGCTTTGCTCCCTGCCCTGACACCCCCATGGAACAGGCTATAGCGAGCACCCACAGGGCCCACTCTCCACACCCTCTCCCCTCAACTTTGTGTGGATCTGCAAATGACTTTGTTCCAATTAAGACATAAGAAAAAAATCTATAATTTCTCAGCCACTTGGCCTGGTGGATGTATACTGGGAGTCGGGGAAACAGGCATGCAGCTTTCTACCCATCCCAGGCACTGCCAAACAAATCAATCCAGCCTTCAGAGGCATCCATCGCCTTGTGATTATGTTTGTGTAAAGTCTCCGAGTCTTTGATCAAAGAATGGCATTTCAGGCCCAGCCCTAATCCTCACTGCCTTAAGGTGTTTAAATGAGTTTAAAAAAAAAGTTGATAACAGCTGGGACTTAAATTTGCCTTTGCCCTGCTTTTGTTTTGAAAGGGCTTCTATTATCTGTGGCTTCCCTTTTGGAAGCAAAGATGGATCATTGGGTAAACCAAAAAGGAAAAGAGGATATGGGAGGAAATGGGTGGGGACTCTGAATTAATCTTCAGAGGGCGAATGTTTGATCAGCAGGGAGGAGAGGGTGGAAAGCTCTGATGCTGACAGCAGGCACCTTTCTGACCAGGCTGTGATTGGCACCTTTGAAGCTTCAGTCCGGAGCCAGTGTCCAGTGGGTCGGGGCTTCCTCTGTCTGTGGGTGGTGGTGTTAATAATGTGGCAACTGGAAGGATTAATTGCAGACAAGCAGCAGGATTACGAGGAGGGCTCCTCAGCTCTAAAAGGAACAGTTCGAGGAAAGCCTCTGATCTGTCAGCCTTGGAGGAAATTAGTGGGGGCAGACACGAGGAGGCTTCAAAAAAGGCATTTAGGATATTAAAGCGAAATGTGAAGAGGATATTAAAATAGGGCAACAGAAGAAGGAGCGCTGATCTCAAAAGGCAGCGTTTCCTTCTGTCTACTAGGAATTTCTGTGATTTGTCCAAATGTCACAGACGCCTCCTTTTTACGGTTCAACAGAGGGATTTTACTGGCACTGCAACAGGTTAGGGAAGGGTGACGCTGTGCTCGTAGCTGGACCCTAGTTCCTGTGCGGAACTGGTTTGCTCTCCACCACTTGGCGGGTTCACTTTCCTGAAGCGGAGGCACCCAGTATAATTTTAAAACCAGTCAAAGCATTACTGACACCCTATCTGCATTAGCTATCTATTGTATATTTTACTTCTTACCCTTTTGGTTCAAGTCGGGATGTCGCCCATAAATCCTGTGTTACCATTAAAGAGGCCATTCATCACGCTTCCTAATGTGATTAATCAAGATACACCACAGTACCCTTAAAATGAGATCATTTTGATAAATCATGTATGACATGAAAAGACTTTATTCCTTTTAAGTGCAATTTAGACAGTAATTTTTTTCTTCATTTATGATTCATGGGAGAAACATGGGTAAAATTCTCTTGCACAGTTACACCTTATCTCTAGCAATAACTCAAAACTGCTTTTAGATGAAAATTCAGGATCTTTTTCACCAAAGCTGAATGCCAGCTCATTATTTTCTGGCATTCACTAGTCCAAAAATAATGTCCGCACATTAAATGGGCTTCTCAAAAAGTTAGAACCGGCCAAGCACCAGGCACATCAATCACACTCTATCATCCTTAATAAGGAAGAAATATCAGATGTCCTCTTGGAGTATTTTGGAATCAGTAATGCTCAGCCTTCATCTTCCCAATTTAGAATGACTTGGAAACAAAAATGATATAACAGAAAAGGATGGGAGTTTCCACGGCTTTGTGTCGTGGCTCTCTTCGCTAGCTGTATAGCACTCCGACGCAGGGAGACACAGGGCTCCTGCTTTCTTTTTCGTTCCCTTCCTATTATTTCACAAATGAAACTACCATTTTGTTATGTTGAGTTTTGTTTCTAAGCTGCTGGATCTGGGATGCAGGCTTTCCCCTCACAGCTGTCACAATAATTTGGGAGGTGATACTCATAACCTCCAATAGGAAAATAATTTGAAAATGTGCCTTCTGGTGAGATCCATCAAGTTTAAGGTCGCATTTTTGGTTAAAAGGCAGACACTGATGCTATTCATTACATTGAAAAATGGCTTGTTTTCCACTAATGTTGAAATAAACTCTGGATGAATGTAGTCATGTTGGCATGCACTTATATAGAAAGCAAAAGGAAACACAGATATATTTAATTTGGACATGTAGCGTCAACAGAGTTTTAGAGATTTCTTGAGACAGGGAATCAGGAAGATTGGCTGACACAGATGTGGACAACTAGAAGTTCATGGCTCCTTTCAAAGAATAAGAGTGTTTAAAGAAGGACTCAGTGTCTAAGAATCAGACACACTTGTGTTTTTCCAAACACTGTTACCTATGAAGAAGGACTTCACCAGTATGTAATTTATTTTACTGCTGTTCTTAGGGATTTATTTTGGGGAGTGGATCAAAACCCTGTATTTGTGTTTAACTAACCCCAGAGTGCAAATTTCCTATTCATAGCTACATAATGTAGCATACCCAAGTTTATTTGTGCTATCATATTCATGCTTATGTTCTCTGTGCCTTAATCAGATAGAGACTGTCATCAAAGATTTCTTGCGTATTATTCACATTTAAATGAAATTTCCCATGCCTTTATTTTTTTCTAAAATGAAGAGTATATTTAGACTATAAGGCCATGAAGGCTCTACTTGTCGTTTTTAGGTTTCCGTTTCACATTTATGACTTTCCATATTTGCTAAAAAAGATCTATACATTTAAAAAATATGCATGTGTCTCATTAAAAAAGTTTCCTAGTTCTAGCAACACTCAGCAAAACTCCAAAGAATGCAAGTTTAGAACATAAATATTTTAAAGCCCTATAAAATTGGCAGTGAGTATTTTTCCCTTTAATACCATGTTTATTTCATTCCAATTTAGTACCATGATTATATTTTTCAAAGCAGCTTTTCATATAATACACAATTATTTCATATGGGGTTGGGTAGGTCACCTCATTAAGCCTGCAAAGATCAGCCCTCTTGTGATCCCCACAAATATTCTCGCATTTATTCCTCCTAAATATCATCTGAAGTTTATCAATACAAATAACAAGCTAAGCAAAATAACCACAGTGGGAAAGCTAGTGGGGCAAGGTGACCTGGTCCCGAGATCTCAAGCGGAGCGGACTGCGGTGTGTCCGCAGTGGTGCCCTGCCACCTGTTGGCTTTGCTTACACATAACAGGGTATTGATGTCCCTCCCAGCTGCACAGCAACCCTCTCTGACCCTTGCCCCAGGTCCCCACCCAGAGAAGGGGAAAAGAAGGGGCCGTTTGAGAATTTTAGGCCTCCTGATTTTCCCCATCATTCATTTCTTTGGCCATATGTTTCTTCTGCTAATGCTAAAAATTTATGTTTGAGCACATTAAGGGCAGCCCAAGTCCTTTCCTTCTTCTGGTTTACTTCATAGTTTCCTGTTGTAAGGAAATTCAAGAAGATGTGTCCTCCGTGGATTGTATGTGACAGTGTCTGCTTCTATCTCAGGAATCTGAGGCATGATGAATAAACTGTCAGTTTTGAAGAATGATGTTTTCTCCATATTTCCATTATGAACGAGGCTGTCATCTCCTAATAAATTTCTTGCGTTGGTATCAATTTATTTTTACAAGCAGAGGGTCTGATGTATTTGGGAAAGGCTCTGACAGTGGATCTGGCCCAGCTTGACAGAGCTGGCTCCACCTCATTTTGGGAAACTACTTTGGTTCCAAGGACAGAACTTGACCTGGAGCCCTTGAGAATAAAAACTTTGTGAGAGGAAGAGAGACATATGAGGCAAGTTCCTTCTTTGAAATACATAAATCAAACCCATACGACTACCATGACATAATATTATTTCTAAGTCATCCTTGTAGACCTAGATGAGAAATACCTTCAGTGGCTTTTTGCTAAAGACAATTAGTCTATTACAATAGTGCTATGAATCTGCTGATGAATTCAGATTGGAACTCGGCTAAAGATCTTACTACTTTTGCCCTCAGAAGAGATCTCAGTAGTGTTTTTCTGCTTGATAAGTGAGGGGTACAGTCCACACATGTAATAAACATTTGATTACAAATGATGCACGTGTTCCTGTCATAGCTACTACAAAGGGAAAGGAGAAGCCAGGAAACATTGAAACATAGCTCAACCTATCAAGAAACTTAAATCTAGCTGAAGACATAAGATATTATACAAAATCAGAGTGAAGTAAAGTAAACTATAGTTAATATTTAATGAGCAACACTAAGATCTTTGTCTCTTACCTTATTTAATCTTCACTTTTTTGAGGCAGTAGAATGTTATACTAGTTAAGACAGTGGCCACTAGAGGCAAGCTGCCTGGACTTGTGTCCTACCTCTGCCATGTCCTCTTAACCCAAAAACCTATGTGAAACTATGGTCAAGTTATTTAATTTCTCTGGGCCTCAATTTTCCTCATCTGTAAAAACAGGAATAGAGATTATAACTGTTTCATGGAACTGTTGTGAAGATTGAATAATTTAATTCATAAAAAGTGTTTGGCATGGACCCAGACACAAACTAAGCACAAATACATTTTAGCTATTTTTAATCATTATCATCATCATTATTGTTATTATTTTACAGTGGAGGAAATTATGTCGTAAAGAGTTCAAGTAAATTGTCCAAGGTCATACAGCCAGATGGAGCCTGGCTCTAAAGCTTGGTCAGGAAGGTATCGGAGCATAGGGAAGAGGGAAGCAGAGAGTATCTAAGTTGTAAATAAGTCAAGGACACAATCCTTGAAGCTTGAATAGTGTTTTTCCTACAACTCTTTCCATTCCTAGACCATAAAATAGCCCTTTTCTCCATAGCCCCAGCCATGCTGTAGATGTTGCTTAATAAGGGTAATATATAGTGGTGTGTTGGTAAGTGTTCAATAGCCAGCTCTCCAGGGGAAAAAAATATGTGTATTAGAGCTTATTGAAATTTTTATGTATGTAAAGAATAAGTAATGCACAATTTACAAATATTATTAAAATATAAAATACTTTTTGTTATAAATTCCATTCAGCCAATTGATTCTCACAGAACACTTTTGATTGTTTTGGCCAAATTTATGTATCCATAGGCAACCTGAGGTTGCAACTGATAAACAAGTGTAGTTTTGACATGAATATAAACTATTGCCCTTCTTACTGCATCTATCAGAACTTCACTTTTTTGTGAATGACATCAACTTTTTACTGAGTCAGGTAATTCTTTTTAATACCGGAATAATACATCTCATTTTTTGTGTGTGTGTGCTATTCACACTGTAATGCAGTGGTTTTCAAAGTGTGCACCAGGGCGCACTGGTGCACCCTACAACAGTGGTCCCCAACCTTTTTTGGGCCACGGACCAGTTTAATGTCAGAAAATATTTTCACGGACCGGCCTTTAGGGTGGGATGGATAAATGTATCACGTGACTGAGACAAACATCAAGAGTAAGTCTTAGATGGATGTAACAGAGGGAATCTGGTCATTTTTTAAAAATAAAACATTGTTCAGACTTAAATATAAATAAAACGGAAATAATGTAAGTTATTTATTCTTTCTCTGTGGACCAGTATCAAATGGCCCATGGACCGGTACCAGTCTGTGGGCCCGGGGGTTGGGAACCACTGCCCTAGAAGATTTCCAGGTGCACCTTTTGGTATTCCAGAGAAATATGTGCCTGTTGGGGACCAAAAACCAACAGGGTTTTGGGAGTTTAGATTTTTGGGGGACAGAGGTGTGAGGAATTGGCTGTAAGCTGACAGTCTGCCCAACCCCCCACCTCATTTGCCTGATTAGGTTGCAAAAGGCTGTTAAGCTGTGATGCTGGATTGTTTACACTACCCTCCATGTTCCCAGGAAAGACTGGAGGCAAGTTTCTTCTATTATTTGTTTGGGGTAAAGTTAAGATAATATGTATGATGGGGGTTTTCTGCACTCAACACAATTAAGAGTAAAAAGAGAGGAATTCTTCAATGTATTGAAGAGGAAATGAGAGTTTGCCTCTCAAATATATGTCTAAACATTGAAGAAATCGCTAAGACACATCAGGCTCATGTTTCTCATAAACACAAGAATGAAAAAAATTTAACACATTTGCGCTGGAACCTGCTGAATTTACTAAATCTTACTAAGAATGTATCTTTATATATAAAAAGATAACTTTTTTGTTTTTTTTTAATTTTTAACCCCTCTTTTTATGAATTCTAAAAAGTATAACTCAAAAAATGTAACATAAAATGTTTTTTAATGTCAGAATAAATTTAATTTTGTTGTATTTATTTCATTTAATTACCATAAAAGCACACTTGGACTTTATACTTTTTGTCTTTAATATTTGACTTAATTATTATAACGTATTTCTCATAAATTTGTATATAGTGCGCCTACAATTATTTGTAGGATTTTAAATGCGCTCTGACTTCAAAAGGTGTGAGAACCACTGCTGTAATGGCTAAAGACACAACATACCTTGAAGTTTAATCTACATCATTAACATTTTTTCTATCACTATCTTAAGCTTAGAAAATTAATAAAATAATAAATCAATTCCTAATTTGCACCATTTACCAATTTTTGCTGTAAAGAGACCCACCATGGCTAATGTTAGGCACCAAAGTGCCATTACTGAAGAGTTAGGCAGAGATGTGACAAGCACCTCGTTATATTGTATTTTCACTGTAGATACAATAGACACATTATTTCTAGAGAATCCAAGTAAAATTTTGTAAATTAGGAAGTCATGACTTATAGAACCTTTACTTTTAACATAATTTACCTAATTGTAAGTGCGTGTAATTTAATTTTGAATAGTATCTGTGTTTAACAACCAACACAGCTGGTGTGGTTGACTCCAGACAGCACTGGTTAGGTCAGCCTCCAAGGGCCAAAGCCACAAGTCACATTGTTAACAAAACTAATTTCAATCTTTTCTCATTAGCCTTTACCTATTACAAATTTTATGTCATCAAAAATTAAAGCGTATATATTTACTGTGTTTACTTAATATTATGTAATAAAATATTAGCACATTTCTCTTTTATAGTTTCATTTGGATACAATAAGAAATTATGATTTTTTTATAATGCCCAATATTTAGACAGTTCTTTTTTTTCCTTTTATGTAAGTCCCTGAAACATATTTTTGAAAGATACTGCTCTAGAAGATTTTTGAGGTCGTTTAAACCTTACATTTTATGATTTGATTATTTATGCGAAGGTCCACAAAATGCTCAAGCTGTAGCTCGCTCTTCCTTTTTGTTGTTCCTGGTTCTCTTCCTCCCCACCTGGCTTCCTCCCTCTCTTCCACAAATATTTCTGAAATATGACTTCAGGCCTGATGACATTTTAGGTTCTGGCAGAACTGGACCCCCTATTGATCAGGTAAAAACAATGGGGAGCTCCAGGTTATTGCCTGCAAAGGGATCCTCATTTCCGAGAAGCCTGTGATACAGCCCTTCCCGCACATACCTCTTCTGTGACTGACTTCTGGTCTGCATTTCCCTCCCGCTCTCTAACTCAGCCCAAAGCTCAGCAACTGTCCAAGCTTTGCCTTTTGTCTCTTAGGGCTATCTCTTGGTTCCTTGGTCACTAACTCACCCTCATCCTACCTAACCTTTTTTTTTTTTTGCTCCCAATTTTTTGGCTTCTTGCTCTGAACAAGACATAGCCTCTCGTTCCCAATGCAGGCATCTGTGGTGGCTTTCTGCATTGCTTCACACTGACAGGCTTGACCTGCAAGCAGGTGCGAAGACTACCTTCAGGCTAGTTCTTTGGCTTCCAACTGAATTCTTCAGGTACTGGCAAGCCTTTCCCTCTGGTTCTGGCACCTTGGCTTACACTTTTATGTTGGGTCACGGTCATGGTAAATGGTTTTGTCTTTCATATGAAAACATTCTATTTATTCAAGCATCATATACTGACTTCTTTCTGTATCTCTGGCAACATGTTGGGTGTGAAGGTTAATAATATAGTTAATCTCAGAAGTTAATATAGTTAATCTTGAAAGCTCTTTGTTAGCTTGAATAAGAAACAAGCAAGGACATAATTATTATTTCCTGTGTTCAGGTGCCATGAGAGAGGTCAGGGACAAAGTTCCGTGATAATGCCAAGTGTGGGGGTCATGTTATGAGTTGGTAACTCTTAATAACCTGTATTAATCACAGTTGTAATTTGTTTTTTATGAGTTAGGCATACAACCAAGGTCCTTATTTTACTTTTCTTGGTATTCCCAGCATAGGGCTTGGCATGTAGTAGGTGGTTATTAAATACTTGATAACAAAATGAGTGATACTTTTTCTTATGAGGGAAAATAAATGTTTTTAGATGAGTCAGCTTTATACCACAATTTCAGGGAATGAATTGTGATGAAAAGCGAAGATTGCTTTTACTTGAAAGAGGCTGACAAATTTCCCAGACCCGGGATCACTTTATGCGGTGTATGATTTAAGGGTGAGCAAGCATGCCAAGGCGGTCCACTTGAGCTGAGTGATGGGAAATGAGTTGTGGAGCTGTGGTCTTAGATGGTATTTTGTGAAAAATAGTAGGAGATTTATGACTATTAAACAACTTTGTAGCCACCCCTTCTTGTTTTGAAGCCTGCCAAATCTCTTCTCCTGTGGTCTGTATCATGTTCCTTCAGGGCATCCATGACGTTCAGAAGTATACACTGGAATGCGGTTTCCATGGGAGGCACCCAGTGGGAAGGGAGTTGAATTTTACACATTCACCCGAAGACATTTGTTTTCTATAACCACTGAGTGAAATCCTCACTTTGCAAGTCTCTTATAGAATATACTGTAGTTTCACTGAATTTTTTCCATTGAGGTTGCCAAAGTTCTACTTTCCTTTCTGCATTATGGAAATTGCAATTTGATGTGAGTTTAAAAAATCATTAGCAACTGTCAAATTGTGTGTAGAAGAAGAGTACAGAAACCTTCAGCATGCTTCGGCAAACCTTGAACAGAAGGACTTCCCGGGCAGAATGAGGATTTCAAGGCTTGGAGTGAAGGTGACACGTGTTTACTATTATTTATCAGCTTTTCCCATTGTATTGTCACACTCAGCAGCTTTAGAAAAAACATATTTCTTCACAAAAAGCCAATCAGACATGCAAGGATTGTAAAATGTTTGAAGGAAATTGCCTGTAATTATGAGTTCATATCAATATAAGACTGCATAGATCAGAGAAGAGTCCATGGGTTTTGTTATTTTTTATTTTTTTCAGATTTTAATTTATGAAATTCCAGAAATATAGAAGAGTGTTAAATTTTTGTAATTTTTTGATATTTTGACATATCTGTTTCATGTCATCTCTAAATTAAATATTAAAAAATAGAAGCCTTCCCCCTAGTATTTCTTTAGGTCTAATCCCTTTTCATGGATTTAATGTATAACTTTTACTATTTTTAGATGTTTACATACACACAGATTAAAGAAGTATGTATTTACATAAATAATATCATGCTACATTTGTCACATTGCAACTTGCATTTTATCCTTGTGTTAAATTTTCAGATCTTCTCAAATTGAAATAGATTTATCAGGTTTATTGCTCTTAAGCTCTAGATATTATTCCATCATATGAATATAAAACATTTTATTTATTCATTTTCCTCAGTGACAGTCATTTGAATTATTTCCAGTTTGTTCTGTTATAAATAATTCTGCAGTAAACATTGTTTTATGTTCCACCTTACAAACCTGAGTGGACTTTTCCATAGTGTGTATGCATTTTAGATGAATTGCTCTAGCAATTTTCAATTTTATCTATTTTACTAAATTATTTCCTGAAGTATTTGAACCAATGGATAGGCCTACTGGCCAGGCATGAGAGGACAAGAGTTCTGTTTCCTTTCATTTCCTATAGCACTTGTGAGACGTAAGAGTTTGCCACTCAGATGAGTGAAAAGAATTGTTTGCTTTAATTTGCCTTGCCTTTAGTACTAGTAAATTTGACCATCTCCTCTTTATTAACCATTCAGGTTTTATCTTCTTTGAATTGCCTGTTATTTCCCTTGTCCATTTTTCATTCTCATTTACTGAGGGCCGTGTGTATTCTGGATGTTAATATTTTATTGTAGATATTATAAATATCTTCTATCAGGAGTGATTTAAAAAGTAAAATGTAAAAGTATAATTCTTGTATAGGTAGTTGGGAAATTTGTCAAGGACTCAAAGATTTGAAGTTATTTGTAGTTCTGAAAATTCAGATTTATCCAACTTTCTCTGTTCTTATTTTAGGAATATCTTCTTAGTCCAGGTTAAAAAAATTAAATTGTTCACTTATATTTCTCTTTTCTTTATGTTCTTTCTTTTTTTAATATTTTATTTATTGATTTTAGAGATAGAGGAAGTGGTGAATGAGAAGTAGCAACTCACAGTTGCTTCACTTTAGTTGTTCATTGATTGCTTATCATATGTCCCTTGACCAGTCAAGCCTAGGGTTTCAAACTGGCAACCTCAGCGTTCCAGGTCATCGCTCTAGCCACTGTGCTATCACAGGCCAGGCCTGCCTATGTTTCTGTTATCTTATAATTTTCATACTATGGGTATGTTGCTTCAGTTTCAAGGGGAGTTCTTTATTCTTGGGCAGGTAGCATACAAATTTAAGTCATTGTCTTGAACAAGACAATTTTTATAACATAAAAATTTCTTAGGCCCTGGCCAGTTGGCTCAGCGGTAGAGAGTCAGCCTGGCGTGCGGGGGACCCAGGTTCGATTCCCGGCCAGGGCACATAGGAGAAGCGCCCATTTGCTTCTCCCCCCCTCCCCCTCCTTCTTCTCTGTCTCTCTCTTCCCCTCCCGCAGCCAAGGCTCCATTGGAGCAGAGATGGCCCGGGCACTGGGGATGGCTCCTTGGCCTCTGCCCCAGGCACTAGAGTGGCTCTGGTCGCGACAGAGCGACGCCCCGGAGGGGCAGAGCATTGCCTCCTGGTGGGCAGAGCGTCGCCCCCTGGTGGGCATGCCGGGTGGATCCTGGTCGGGCGCATGCGGGAGTCTGTCTGACTGTCTCTCCCCGTTTCCAGCTTCAGAAAAATACAAAAGAAAAAAAAATTTCTTTTATGTGATAATTGTACCCTTCTGAATTGTGCTTCTAAGCATAGTATTCAGAGACCAAGTGTGTATGTATATCACTATTGAAAAGATCACATAGACTTAATTTTGATTAAAGCCAAGTCAAAGAGATGGTATTTTGAATTCTGAATTGTGGTAGTTTTCCTAAACATCCAGCCATGGAAGTCCTACCGAAAGACGTAGTTGGCAAATTGTCCTTTCCTGGATTCTCTTCAATGACTGTATTTATACATGGACACGAAGCAGGAAAGTAATGATGCGCTAGTCATAGACTGCTGACTACAAGACAGAACTCAAGCCACACAGATTTTGCTTTGACTACAACTAAAAATAAAACTAAGTAGCTATTTTACTCTTGGTTACAAAACTCTAATGTTTTGCCCAGTCAGAGGTATTTGCTGAAAGGTAGTTTCTTCCAGTAATTTTAGGAAAAGCTGTCATTAAATTGTCAACAACCCAAATTGAGATGAAAAGTGCTACGAAATATAACAGTATACCTAAGATGCATATTGGAATTTTAGGCTTTTTCAGTGATGAGGTAGAGAAGGAACATTGACAGAGAAAGAAGCTATAGCCTCTTATGAGGGAAGCGTGGTAGATCTGTGCAAAGACAGCCTCGCACTCCCACCCCGTATGTCCTGCCTCAGCATTTGAATAGATGCCACTTTTAGAACACTGTCATTGGGTCTCATTTATCACATAGGGATTACAGGAGACCTTAAATGCCAAATGGAGAAACACATGGTGACTCTGGTATTTGAATTCTAATCTAATTTCTGCCTCTTTTATATCATCGCAGCATCCTAAGTGTCTAATGATGTAGTAGCTAGCAAGTCTTATCTCCTTTTTAAAACATTTTTCCTGGTGACTGAACTTTTATCTTTCTGGACCCAATACCCTTCAATGAAGTTTAAACACCATCTATTTCTCTGGGAGCTGGAGTGAAGTAATGCTACCTGATATCTGCCCCTGCCTCAGGGACAGAGCTCCTGGTTCCACACCATTCAGAACTCTGTGTGTAGGTCCCCACTGAAAGCTGCTTAATCAAACATCTCAAATGTCAAATATGGGTTTTAAAGGGGTTTTCCAGCAGTAGGTCTAATTCCTACTTAGTTCTGACTCCTATAATGTAGATAATCTCTTTGGAGAAAAGGCTCACTCCTAGTAGGGCAAGTATGTCCCACCGACTGTAGTTCCTATTCCAGAAAGAAAAATGCAGTGTTAATGAAATTTACTTTTCCATATGACACTTGGAAAGGTTGGAAGCTTAGGTTTTCTGATCCCAGCAAATGTGCAAATGTTCTCTTTTGGATATTAAAAAAAAAAAAGTAGCATTTGATTCAGAAGTCTCAAGAAGAGTTGTAGTGGTGATGCTTTTTGCTATAAGAAGCTACACTCTGCATGTGACACTGTGATTGGTCCTGAATGACAACTGACTTCACAGTCCTGGCCCTTTCTTCCTACCCTAGTCCTCCTGGATGTAGAGTAAGGCAAAGAGAGAGATAGCAGCCTGGGTCACACCACAGAATTTGATGGTTAAAGAGCTGTTTGTGTAGAATAAAAAAGCACTTTCATAGGTATATTTTAAATCATTTTCTTATAGGCCTTGGAATGAATAACAAAGTTTTGTTGATAACCATAATATTCCACTTTCACTTGGGTCCCTTGGTGCTCCTGTTAAACTTGGCTAGAACCCCCACTGCGCGGTCTGCTGTGGCTGATGTCCTTTCCCTAGTCACTTTACACTACGGTCTTACATCTTTGCCTTCTCTCTATCCCCATGCCATCGGGCCCAAGTAAAACAGCTCAGTTTCACATCTACCCTGGGGGCAGAGCTCAGTCTCTTCACGATTTCCATAGAAATATGCTCACAGTGAGCATTTAATCTTGAGATATTGAAAGAGGATATGCGACAGAAATCTAAGCCTGTACCATTTCCTGCCTCCAATCTCTTCCTTTCCTCCTCCTTCTTGCAGTTCAGCACAGGGAGCAAGAAGCCCTTCTCCCAGAGCCCCTACACTGCGCTGAGGCTCCTCAAAGCCATGGAGTCTGCCCTGCACTCACCAATATATTATCTCAACACAGAAAACTCTTGTTCCTAAGAAAAGTCTTGCTCAATATTTTCTGCAAACCCAGGTTCTGAGATGTGTGTGGTAAACAATGGTATTTAGTGTTGGTGTTGTTTCACGTCAACCTTTGCTTTTCTCACACAGGCTTCCAGTGACAGCATGGCTGCCTCTCCAGAGAGCCACTACACACCCCTGCCTTCTGCTTCTAGGGCGCTCACCAGTCACCAAGGTAGGACCCATGCCGATTGCTCAGTGGTTACAGGGGGCACCTGGTGTGCATGGCTGTCGGCTCCTGATGCTGCCTCAGTACTTTAGAAAGAACATACTGCTTTGCAAGACCTTGATGAGAAAACCATACCTGTCAAACTTTACAATTTTAACTCATATTAAACAGAATTTAGTGGCAGTCTATTGGGAAGGCAAATAAATCCATGGTCTAATGTAATTTTGTGATTTTTTTTTTCTTTAAAGAGATTATAGTACTTAAAAATTACTAAGGAGATAATTACCTCTGCAAAAGGGATGAAGAGAAATGGGGGAACTCACTAATATTTGTAAAAGTATCATTGTTTGGGAGTCTAATCATTGAAATCTATAATTTAAAAATAAATTAACTCTATATTGCAGCTAAAAGGAGTTACAGTTTGCCTGAAAATAGTGAAACGAATCAATGTGTATTTTTTCCTGAATTATCTGAACCTCGAAACATTAATTTGGCTTACCCAGTTTTTCCAAAGCCTTGAATTCCTATTACCATCTCTAGAGTCTTTATGGAATGTAATTTTAAAATGCTTATTCCTAAGCCAACTGCTTAGGCCAAAGACAATGCGATCACCTTTGCTGGAATTGATTAGTTCAGGGCTAGGCCATGCAGTGTAACATGTTTGCCCCATTTTATTCTGGATGTGACAATAGCCGTGTGTCCTAATAGTGACCCTTACCTTTCAAGGATAAGTGAGCATGGGCTTAGATTGAGGGCATTACACACTTTAAACATCATTTTCGCAGGCAGGAAACACGTGGGTTACTAAATGAGTATGGTCCAGCTTTGTCTTCTGGCTACACTGCAGGGTTGTGGGAAGGAGAAGAGGCTGCAGAAATTCCCAGATAGCGGTGGAGCCACTCCTCTAAGAAGATGTAGAGCTCTGGGCAAATGGCATATTTCTGCAGGAATGACCCAGGGGATAAATGCGGGATTCCAGTTGTCTGTGACTTGGGTTTGTGTTGCATCTTTGATGTCTGGGCACAGTAGAACTTTAATATTTTTAAATATCTGTTGGTTCAATTAGGGTTTTATTGTGATTCTGTTTATTTCAGTTTTGTGAAAATCAACTTTGCTCAAAGTCAAGTAGAATAAATTGCTGCCAACTTGTTATATTTTGAGAGGCATGAATAGGTCTCCTTCACTGACTGTTCTTATGAAGGTTTTGAGCATATCCCTTTAGAGACTTTTTTTTTAAATTCCCCTAGGCAAGTAATAATTCCTATCTAGAAAGAACAACAAATTAACCCTAGCATCATAGCACCATGGATTTATTTAATAGTTTCTTCTATTTGAGTGAAGGTAATTGTACTGTATGTAGCCAGTTGAATGCATTGCACAGGAACTGAAGTCTTAGAGCTCTCAAAACCACTTGTAAAAGTTGATATGTCCATGAAATTGAGATTTCACAGCAGGAGGACATGATCATTAGTGTTAATCATCAATAAGACAAAAATTATCTGTCATTGTAACAGTAAAATAATAAATCTGAACCTCGAAGAGACAATATAAGAAAAGTTTTGGAGGTATTTTGAGTAATTTTTGGAATATGGAAGAATGCCTAAGGTGGTTAGAGTGAGAATAATGATCTTGGGTGACTTCAGAGCCTAACATCAATGGGGAAAATGTTATTTAAAGAGAGCCAACAACAGATGTCGCTTACTCAGGAATATTTCTTGGTACCTCATCAATGCTAAGGACTTAGATGGTGAAAAAGTGAGTTGTCAACAAGAAATGATGGCCAGGTATTTGGGCCTCTGGTCATATAAAAAGACCAGTAAAAAGAGAGGTAAAAAAGTTCATTAAAGCTGACTTATTATTGAACTAATCTATGCAGGGAAAAGATGAGGCATATATTTCAGCTTGGCATGAATCATACAATGACCAGTGGGGAAAGATATATTTTTTGACACCTAGAATGAAACCACTAAGTGTCATCTAGTTTTTCTTTTCTTACATAAATAATTAACTAAAAGAAATTATTCTAAATTTCTGATCATATAAATTGGTGAACTGTTTGAATGTCATTTGTTAATACCCTCCTGGAAACAGCTTACAAACATCCATAAAAGTGCATTCACATTGTGAAGGCAGATTATATCAATTCTCTCTCAAGTGAAATCCTCTATTATGTCTGAAACTTGGTCCATAAAGCCTTAAGTGGAAATTCTACTTGCAAATAATTTTTGATTCACCCAGTTCCCAATCTCTTTTCATTCTGCACCAACAACTACACAAACTAGCAGGCAATAGTTCATGTGAAAATTGCTGTTTTCCAATCCATGCCATTTTCCTTTTATGTACTTGTCATTTTATGTATCTTCCAATGTTGAGTATGATGGGCCTCAGATTCATGTCTTAAGGATTCTAGATCAAATGCAAGAAAATTCTGGGCCCAGAATAATGATCAGGAGATAGAGGACTCTATTTTTCTTTCTTCTTCGTGTGTGTGTGTGTGTTTGTGTGTGTGTGTGTGTGTGTGTGTGTGTGTGTGTGTGTGTGTGTGTGTGTGTGTGTGTGTGACTGACAGAGACAGAGAGAGGGACTGATATGAACAGACAGATCGGAAGGGAGATGAGAAGCATCAATTCTTCGTTGCAGCACCTTAGTTTCTCATTGATTGCTTTCTCATATGTGCCTTGACCGGGGGGCTACAGCAGACCAAGTGACCCCTTGCTCAAACCAGATGAGCCCGTGCTCAAGCTGGCGACCTCGGGGTTTCAAACCTGGATCCTCCCTGTCCCAGTCTAATGCTCTATCCACTGCGCCAACGCCTGGTCAGGCAGGACTCTATTTTTCAGTCTGTAACTTACAGATAATTTGTTCATCATAGGAAGTGTAGTAGTATGCAGTACTTTCTGCTTCCTAGATGAAATTTGTTTTCTGATCTTATTTGTTTTGGTTTTTCCCCTGCCGAGGTACTTATGTTTGTTTCTACTTCCTTAGTGCAGTTGTTCCTATTCTGCTTTGTATAGTAGAGGTCAGGTAAACATATATTTTGAACTGCTCAGGAATGCAAGCTCCCTGAGGGGCAGTACAGATTCAAACCTTTCTTCTCTTTCACATCTCAGACTCTTGCTCATTCTTCAGGTATCAGCTTCAATATCACCATCCCAAGGAGGATTCCCTGACCCTACCCTCCACATTTATGTTAGGCCATGTTTACCTTTGCAGGGACTGTCTTCCCTGATAGGCTTTCAGCTCTCAGGAGGAGAGGAGGAGATTGTGTCTGTTTGCTCACTGCTATATCTACAGTGCTTGGCACAGGGCCTCTTACTTAATCGGAATTCAGTAAATATTTGTTCAGTAAATTATAAGTGATAGAAACCCATGGGAAAGTCACTAACTTAGATACCTCTGCAAGGTAGCTTGCTATATCTCAGAAAATAGACCCATCTTTCTGTGGGGAGAGCACACACGGAAGGGGAAGGCCAGCCTTGTGGACCTCAGACCACAACTCTGCTTCTTCCCGAAACTCAAATATTATGGATGGAAACCATAGCTATTGATTCTCTGCCAGACAGCATTTAGCCACACTGCATAACTTCCGAGGAGATAATTATTTTAATGTCACAGTTTTTAAACTCTGGTGTTTTGATAGTAGAAAGGGAATAGGGCAAATGGGAACAACTAGAGGAGTTGTTTTACTGGAACAGAAGGTCTCAGAAAAGGGACTGACTCTCAGTATGGTGTGGGCTGAGGCACAGGTGCGGTTCTGGAATGATCCACCTGGCATCTCTCTGAAAATTCTGTTTTAGGTGTGAGCCTGTCTTTAGAGTGTGGGGGACGTGGGGCTGTGTCAGTGATTTCAGCTGCTACTTAGTAGCAGTCTACATGCTATATCCTTAGTGGATATCCCAGATATGAAGAATGTGAACATGTTTGTTGGAGGAATGTCTCTAAATATGTTTTGTGCATAGGACATACCCTGTAAGTCGTGTACTTTCACTCTTTACCTGGTAGCCATTAGATGTAGAATTTGCATTTATGTAGACCATTGCATCTTTTGAGGAAGACATTTCTATTAAGAGCATAGACCATATCATCCTTAAGACTGTCCTATAAAACTGAAATACCATTATTCCCATTTAACAAGAGGAGGACACTAAATATTTCTAGGGGAGAGTGAGTCCCTCAGCAACAGAGGCAAGGCAAAAAATTAAAGTCCCTGCCCTTAATTCCCAGGCCTCCCCTGACATTGTCCTTCATACAGGACATATGAAGCAAATGCAGGACTGATGTGGCGCTGTGCTGGAGGGAAGAGGAGGGAGAACCCGGGAGAGCACAGCCTGGAATGCCCACTGTGGGGGACTCTCCACTGCCTCTGCCGAGAAGCACAGCACCCTTGCCTCTTTCCATCCAGGGAATTGCCTGTCACACCCCTGTCCTCCCCTTCTTTTAAATTACACATCTATAAATTCTAGAAGAGATAGTTTGAGAAATCAAAGAGGAAAATGCTATGGTATCATTCTGAATTCAGATCGAGAAAATAGAAGACACACTATATATTCAAATTATAAAGCGTTTTAGTGTAAGGAACAGGAGATTTCCACAATTAGGCAAGGAGTGTCAAAGAAGCTGCCACCTAGAGTCTCAGCCTGTGATAATTCTCAAAAACTTACTGAAGTATGTGGGTATCTTAAGAACCCCTTGGAATCTCCTACTGAATTTTTAATCTGCAGCAACAGTGATTCTCAAGAAGTTCACTTGGATACTGTTTCAAACATTCAAACTATCTGTACATTACCCTGCCCCTCCTTCTCCTTGGATTTCCAAATCCTACTCCAATATCTCTCTTTGGCTTCCTGTAACCTAGAACCATGCACCAAGGGAATTCTGGGAAATGTAGTTTTCAGGTTTCCTCTGAGTTGCAGAGGAGACCTTAAGAGAGAGTGGTGGTGGTGCCTGGTTAAAATAAACAATCTGGCACATCTATGGTAATCCTACCTCACCAACAATTGTCACATTGAAGGTCCCATTCCCGTGTATTTACACGTACATTTTGCAAAGTAAGTGCAAGCCCAGTGAAAATCTCAATTATTATTTTTTCCAAATGCTTATACAGTCTTGAAAAATGGGCCATATTAGCTTGCCATATCAAGCATTGGACTTTAAATGTGTAAAAGAAAGACAGCAAGTGGAAATCTGCTATGAAAACTTGCTTGGAGAGGATACCCATCCTACATCTATCCTTGGCAATCTTGCCATTATCTTTATTGACACAGTTGTTAGGTGCACATCCTCTTCTCCAAGGCCTTGGTCTGTTTGTGTTTGAAATTGATTGCTGGGACTGTCACAAAGTGATTTACATAGCAACTTATCATAATTAGTTACCGTCTGCAGTTTCCTTAATGTGAGTTGCGTTTGATGCTTAGCAATTGATTTTTGTGTATTTCTCCATGAGGCAGCTCAATGTGTGCTGTTCTGAAAAGAAGAAAAAGACAGAAAGAAAAACTGTGGGTATTTTTTATTTTTATTTTTCAAACAGTTTTAGCCTTCAATATTATAAAATGCATTTTCATGGAAGCCATAAATACAAAGTGTTTTTCTTCAACTTGTTAAATTAGACAAAGTGAAATGAATAAGGGGAAAATTAAATGGGTGCATATGAAGATGTGGCAATGTAGACAGTGATGTTTGGGCTGGGGAGATGTTGGCCAGAAAAGCTGCATGCCAGCAAGCAGAATACTTTCAGGAGGGCTTGGGATGGGGCTGCTTGATAATCACTGTTCATCACAATTTGTCTTAGGGTTATAGAATTTGGAGGCAATCTGTCTCTTTCAACAAATTTTTAAAACATTATTTTATTTTTAATATTCCTACCATCTTGCCATGTCAACACATGGGAAATGTGAAAGTTAAGTAGGTTTCATCATTATAAACAAAATCTATACAGAATAATAGCAAAAACTCAAAGATAATATATCCATTTATTTAGATTATCTTAGTAGTTCAACATCAGGAAATCCTTGTGCCTATTGCTTGTTAGTTATCACTGACCAACTGAAAGAATGGAACAGCAATCTGAGGATTTGGGGTGAGTTTGCCAAGCAGGTCTCACTTGAGATCAAACCCTCTGACTTAGGCAGCACTACTTATTTGTGGCCTTCTGTCTTCTGGGGTATTTTGATTACAGTTGAACCTTGAACAACAAAGGGGTGTGTGGTGCCAACCCACTGCACAGTCAAAAATCTGCTTGTAACTTTTGACTCTCTCAAAACTTTACTAATAACCTTTTGTTTTATTATTTAATTTATTTATTAATTTTAGAGGGGGAGAGGGAGAGAGAGAAACACTGATTTGTTGTTCTACTTATTTATGCATTCATTGGTTGATTCTTGTATGTGCCCTAACTGGGAATTCAACATGCAACCTTGGCACATCAGGATAATGCTCACCAACTGAGCTACTTGGCCAGGGCCCCTACTAATAGCCTATTTGTTGACTGGAAGCCTTACCATAACATAAACAGTTGATTAACATGTATTTTATAGGTTATTTGTATTATATACTGTATGTTTACAATAAAGTAAGCTAGAGTATAAAATGTTATTAGAAAAACCATAAGGAAGAGAAAATACATTTACACTATTATATGTATTTATTGAAATAAAATCCTTGTATAAGTTGACCTGCACAGTTCAATCTTTGGTTCCTCAAGTGTCCCCTGTATCTTTCAAGGGAGTTAACCATCAGGTGATTTCTCAGAAAACTACTGCTTCACTGAAGGTTCATCAAAATGTGAAAGATCCAACTTTTCCTATAGAAAGTGCATTGAAAGATGTGTTTGTGAGAGAGGTGGGGGAGCGAGAGAAAATTACAGATTACATTGGCAGGTGGCAAGGTAGGCCTCCCTGCTGATGGGGGACATATTTCATCTGTGTGTCCTGCCAAGTAAGGCGGCTCTCTTTGAGGCAGGATAAGAAGAAGCTAGGAAAATTCTTTGGCAAATGGAATGGGGAAACTGAGAGAGATAGCTGAACAAACTGGCAATTTATATCCAGATGATAAATCGCAAGGTCTTATCTTTCCTAACTAAAGATATTTGGGAGCTAATGGTTTACTGCAGGGGTCGGGAAGCTTTTTGGCCGAGAGAGCCATGAACGCTACATATTTTAAAATGTAATTCCATGAGAGCCATACAATGACCTGTGTACATTACGCATTATCCAATAAAAATTTGGTGTTGTCCCAGAGGACAGGTGTGATTGGCTCCAGCCACCCGCAACCATGAACATGAGTGGTAGGAAATGAATGCATTGTAATACATGACAATGTTTTATATTTTTAACGTTATTATTTTTTTATTAAAGATTTGTCTGCGAGCCAGATGCAGCCATCAAAGGAGCCACATCTGGCTCATGAGCCATACGTTCCTGACCCCTGGTTTACTGTATATACCCATTTTGATGAGTTAGTATATTGAAGGACACACCCAGAAAGTTGATGACTATTCTATTGAGATTCTCCCCTGAGACTTCCCATAAAATTTCTGCTGTTAGAAACTGATAAGAGCCCTCAAGATAAAAGAAGTACATGCTCTCCTTGGAGCAAGTCTGTGCCCTTTCTTTTCTCGGCCATGCACTTTTGCTCTCTTTCTCTTAAAGTCTGAGGTCCCCATAAAACTTTTAGCCAGTTAGAAGGGGCAGTGAAAGATCGTCCTAGGTGAACCCCCTGAACCTGTCTTCAAGGCCCCCTTTTCTCTGACTTTTCAGTGAGCTAACAGTAGCCCCACCTTGGCTCACTCATGTCACTGTGACTTTTACTTCTCAGTGAGTCCACACAGCCCCATGTGGCTCACTTCTGTCCTGTAACATTTTAGAGAGCCAAAGAAGCCCATGCCTAGGCTCTCTCCTGTTGTTTCTTCTACCCTAAGCCCTTCTTTTGTTTTATTGTCCCCAGCTAAACATACTTTCAAAGTCACCTGGACTTGTGTTGTGGAATCTTTCCTGTATGAAGTCAAGAAGCCACACATTCCAGTCCATGTCAGGGCAGACCACACTCAGTCTCAGTCCCTTTCTGGTGACATCTTCTTTCAGACTTTATGTTATGGCTTTGCCCTGGCTGCGTATGTGTATGTGTGTATGTGTGTGGGGGGTCTGTTGATTTCTGGAGCAGAGATCTTATTAGCATTTTCTAATTATATAATTATATAAATGCTTTCCTCTGATGACATTTTCAATAGAACACATTACTTTAGTTTTCTCCATAATGCTTTTATGGGCTTATAATCTTGGTGGAATTCTCAGATGCTGAGAAATGCTGAAGTTTCTTTTATTTAATCGAGGTGACTAGTGATTTGACAGTAGTGGTTGACAGGTTTATTTTATCTGCGTGGCAGTGGGAGCCTATTTTTCAGCGTGTGCATTCAGTTCTAAAGTAAAAAGACTTTACTAAGTGCTGAATAAATTGTGCTTTCCTTTGATTCTAGACCTTGCTGAAATGGTTTAAAAACTCTAGTCTGGGTCATCAAATTCATCTCCCTGCTGCTTTGCAGGGTCAATAGCTTTACTCTGTACTGAGCAGGCTGGGTGGATTGGAATGGAGGGTGGTGTAGATTAAAACTTCCACACATATATAGATAGATGTGCATGTGCACATGCTGACTGAGAGGGTGGCAGTGATGGAAAAGCAAGCCAAGTGGAATCTGAAGATGGATGAATCTGTTCGACTATTACTAAGACTGGCATGGACTCTAGCCAGGAACTTTAAGCAACCTCCTTTACACATTTGAAATCCATAGGGATCCATTTCCTATCCTTTTTCTCCAAGGATGATCTTTCATTTGTAGCCTTCAGGATTGCTTTATTTAGACTCTTTGGGCAGAATTGTGGTGCACTTGTGCTCACAGAGGGACTAGGAATTTGTTTTTTTCTGCTTTAAAAGTTAAGCAAGGAGGGCAAAATAGAGTCACTTCCCCCACCCACCACACACACCCAACAGTAATGAACCTTACTTCTGAGGATGATCAGTCAAAAAAATAACCTTTCCTCTAACAGACAGTGCAAATAAAAAATGGTACTAAAAACATGTCCCTCTGCTTTAAAAAAATGAAGGGCTTGATATTGACAGGGTTGAAAATTCTAAATGTCTTGAAGTTTTAGAGTCATGAGCTGTTTCTTCTCCCTTGCACTGATCAAATGGAACTCCTGAAATGACAAGTATTGCTCTAAGCAGTGGCATTCAGAGACTCCTCCAGCATGTCTTCATTAAGTACCCACTGTGTACAAAGTATATGTCAGGGTGTGCGGAGAATTCAGAAATAGAGGGCATGGGGTCTGTCTTCTGGGAATTTGTGGTTTGACTGAGGAGATACCAAAACTGAAGCAATACCAACCAGACAAGATGTTATGGATTGTGTAAGTAAGAGTTGCCTTCCTTGGTAAACGCTGGTGTTAGTGCTACAAATGTTGAGAAAAGATACGGATCAGTAAACACTAGAATTTTCAGGCCTGGCTAGGAGATGTTGGCTTGGAGCTTTGAAGAGCATGTAGGGCATGGGTAGGTGGAGGACAAAGGCACCTTCCATAGAATAGCTAGAACTGACTGGAGGCAGGGACCCAATTTTTAAAAAGTCAGAAATAAGGTCACTTACATAGGGAAGGTTTATATTATGACATCTTTGAAAAGTCTGGAGCATCTAGAATTGATTTAAAGCCGTGTATGGAATTATTAATCTGTAAGCAGTGTGCAAGGGGATTGGAAAGAAAGATCTTGGACTCCAGGAGACCACTGTGGGATGGCACAGAGGGAGCTTGTTCCAGTTTAGAAGCTTTCAATTTCTTGTCACCAAGCTATGTGACTGCAGACTCTATGGCCTTCAAAAAGCATGTTTCTAGCAAAGGTAATTTAGGAAACAACTTAGTAACAGATGGGGAAGACAGCTGGGGCCAGGACACTGCCAGTGAAGCAGGGGCGGGGGCCATGTAAAGGGAACCTTATGGCCACTATGGAGATGCTATTTGAGGTTGCTGATGGTTTAGTTGTGAATTATCCCTGGCCTGCACATCAAAGAAAATGATCAGTCAATGCTTATCTCCCCATGTTTTTAAAAATATTTCTGATGTTGGCTTTTGAAAGCAAAATTGAGAGCCCAACATCAGTTAGGTTAATGTTGAAATCATCTAGGGTTTGATGATGAAGGCCTGGAGTTACTGGCTGGCTGGGGGAACAGAGGATAAGGGAAGCAAATACTGTGTTTGCTACAGAGCGACATTCTGTAGCAAATGCAACAGACTGAGCTAATGACTGAGTATATTTTGAGATGGAGAGTACCAGAGAGCAGAAGGCAACAAGGCAGCTTGCAGAGTGTGTAGGGAGCTGTGGCCTCTGCCTGTACCCACTCTCTCAATCCCCTCTTGCAAGATTCTTCCCCACCACTCATGCATAAGCTGTAATCCCGTCAGCTAAATGGAGGCCTTCTGGGATTCATACTGTGGAGCTCATGACAATAGGAACAAATATACAATAAGCAGACAAAGCAGCCACAAGAATTTGTTCTCTTCCAGTCTTTGGCTCAAGATGAGCTACATTCTTTTATAATCGAAATGCCCAGTGTGTTTTATTTCTGAACATTGGGTTTCTGAAGGGAGAGGTAGTTGAAGCCAATAGTTTTTCTCTCGGTCGTTCAGCTGAGGGCTCTGCTCTGCCCAGCATGGACTTCCCAATCCCAGTTTTTCTAACTCATTTGTTTCCAGGTCTCGTAGAATGCTTTACCTCGGCCACAGGTTTTTCCTAACGTAGAGATTTTACAACCTTTTTGGAACAAATAAACAAACATCTGGAATCATGTGGTACATTTAATTAAAAAGTTTGCATTTGGCCAGAAATGTTAAAATCATGAAAAATGGCCTGTCGGTGAGCTCAAGAAGGCCAAGCGATGACGTTGTTGGCTGTGAGTGAATTGAAGTTGAGTGAGGTGAACACCTGCTGGTAAGCCTGCTCCCCTGGCTTTCCCCTCCTAGCCGTTAATATTTATTGTTCTGCTGCTTTCTCCATTCTAATGAAATTTTGGGTTGAGGCTGGTTGGGAAGAGGGCTGTTACTTTTCCAATAACCTTGGATTTGTTGGGAAGTGTGTACTTTATATAGGGTGTGGTTTGGAGCTTTTTGACTTTTCAGTTCTCTTAATCAGAATTCCATCTGCTTCAGGTCACTGCAGGGGCTTGTTTCTATTTCTTCAATCCGTCACCCAGCCGGGTTCTTTTGAGAGGGACCTCACGCTGAGGCTGTGGAAGAATCACATGAAACTGTGGGCTCTGCCTTCAGGAATCCTACAGTCTAAATGGGGAGCTAAGTGTCCACATGGAGAAAGCAGAGGCCAAGCGGGATGGAACAGTGCAGAGAAGGAGGAGAGGCGTGAAGACAGGACTGGGCTGTGGCCCTGCATGAAAGGGAGAGCTGAACTGAACAAACAGGTGGAAGGAGAAAGCTGGGTTTACCAAATCACTTGGGAGTGGCCCCTGCTAAGTTGTTTTATTCAGGTATAGAGAAAAGGCGTTATTCCCCCCAGCTTCCACTTCCAAATGTGCAGGGGCTCTTTCCCCTCATCAATGCACACAAGCCCACAGGCTGAGTAGAAAAATGAGTGCTTCCTATAGAAATGCAGTTTCAAAACACATTTGCCATCTACTATCATTCTGCTCAAGCATTTCCACCCAAATGTTGCTCCTGTGAATGTTGATTATAAACATTCTAAAGCCACCACTGGAATGACACCATTTGTATTAGGTAACAAAGCTGGAGGAACTCTGTGATTGTGAAAGAGAAGTTGGGGACAGACCACATGGTGTTCTTGTTTACTTTCTGGCCATGGTCTAGGTGGAGTGTGTGTTTTGGTCAAATAAGTTTGTAAATATGATATATATGTTTGCTCGCTTATAGTTTGTATTGAGTGTGGGGGACAGGCTGTAAGCAGACTGGGTCGTTATAGCCTAAGGTTTAATTTTAAGACTAAGCTTTTCCCCACACCCTTGACTGATTGCATGATGTGGGGTGGTGCACTCTCATGAGAAATCCCATTATGCCTCAGATAAGTGACTTTGTATCAGAGACTTCCTTATTTGTATATCGGATTAAAGGTTTTGGTTTCTACACTATAGAGTGGGGAGCTTGCTCTCTCTCGGTTCCTGAGATTAGCATTAGAGAGGAGAGCACATAAAGGCCACTTGGAGGCAAGGAGAGGCAGCCAAGATGGCGGAATGCTGAAAGAGAAGCCAGTTAGTGCAGAGTTTGTGCAGAGAGAAGGAGATGGGGAACAGAGGTGAATAAGACTGGTGAGACCTTTGATTCTTGGAAACTCAGATAAGTCAGTAGCTTTGTAAGCATTGAATGTGAGTGGGTTTTGGAGCCCAATGTGTGTTTTTACTTGCCCGCTGGGTGCAAGCTAGGATTACAGGTAATGGCCCACTAGTTCTAGCTCTGTTGTTTCATTACTGTCTGTCTGAATCTAATGCGAACCTGCATGGGCCAGGCAGCTGTGATGCTGGCCATGGCTACTGGCCACACAGTGTGTGTGAGAAGGAATATTAAAGCAAGGGTTGTTTATGATCATTCTGTGTTTCTAATCAGCTTCTCCTCTGTGAGGTACACTTATGGTGAACTAAAACACAACTTTTGTTTGCATGTTAAGTGAAGAAGCTTGAGACTATCTGGCTTTGCAGAATGCATGCTCTTATATATCTTCCACTTGAGGGTTTATACCCAAGATGAAGTTATTTTAAGGAAAAGATGAGAAGTTTTTTGTTGATGTTGTTACACACAGAATACCAGGGAAGTAGCCAGAAGCTAAAACTACAGCGGTGCCCTTCTGGTTGGATCTAAGGAAAGGATGAGTACTATTGAACTCAGGAGTAGATTGTCAAGGAAGATTGGAAAATCAGTATTCCCCAGGGCCTCTTCCTGAAGGCTCTGCTCACCTGCCTTTCAGAGTTGAATAGTGTAGCCTGAAGGAAGTGAAATGAAACTTACACAGCTTTCCAATCCACTCAGGATATGAAACCCAGATCCAGGGTTGTCTGTGTCATTGTGAATTCAACTATTTTCATAAAATAAAACCTGGATTTTACCTTGACCTTGCTGGACTTCTACAAGCACAGATAGATACAAGACAATCCTAGAAAAACACTCCACTTTATCAGAGGAGTTCTTAGTCCTCAATCCTTTATTATTCTTGTGCATCTGTTTCTTTAAATACTCTCTGCATAAGCATTAGCATGAAAATAAGAGTACAGCAACTTGGAATTTTCCGTTTGTAGCTTCATTAGTCTGGGAGGTCAAAGTTCTATCCCCAGGGATGCTAATGCAAACTCTGTGTGCTGTTCCAGGGCAAATGTTTCTCAACTGAAAGAAGGGAGGGGGTGGGGACCTGGGAAGATAATGCAACCCTAATTCCAGAACACAGACTGCCTGGAGGTTCCAATTTAAATTGCCCTTTTACCCCTTTTCCCACCCTCCCCAGAAAGAAAAAAAATTTTGTGTTGTAAGAACAGACATCTGTGTAAGAACAATAAAACAGTCTTCTCTCCTGTGGATTAGCTCTTTATTCCTTTATTTATCTTGCTATACCTCATAAGTTTCTCCCAAATCAAGGAAAGTCAGAGAGGATAAGATGCAGTCCCTTTCTTTGGTTTTGATTAAAGAAGCCCGTATAACCAATCCTCTCCCACAAATTTCTTTTCTCAAGAGAGAGCTTTCCTTTTTGTCTAATTTCTCTTTTTTTCCTTCATCTGCTTCCTTGAATTCTTTCTAGAACTTACTTCATACAGTCTGTAAATCAAATAGCCAAGGTCCCCTAGAAAGCAGAGTAGGCAGGGCGGTGGATGCTGAAGTACCTGGAAAATGGTCAAGTTCAAGGAAAACTAAGATAGCATAATAACCATGTTTCACAGCCTCCTTTTCTTCTTCTGAATCACGAGAAATTTATTAGTTAGTTCAAAAGAAATGATAGTAACTACTGAGCACATACTATGTATAAAGCACTTTTCCAAGCATGAAGGATAAGAGATGAATAAACCAGTCAAAAATTTTGCCTTCAAAGAGCATACACTCTGTTGAAAGCATTGATAACTGTTGGTCAAATAAGTTTTTAAATATGATATATATGTTTGCTTGCTTTTGGTGTGGGAGATAGGCTGTAAACTGGCAAAGTCGTTATACCCTAAGGTTTAGTTTTAAGACTAGCCTTTCCCACCCTGGGATGGTGCACTCTCATGAGGAATCCCATTATGCTTCAGATAAGTGACTTTGTATCAGAGACTTCCTTTTTTGTATATTGGATTAAAGGTTTGGATTTCTACACTATAAAGTGGGGCAGACCAAGAGCTTGCTCTCTCTCAGTTCCTGAGATTAGCATTTGAGAGGAGAGCAGAGAAAGGCCACATGGAGGAGAGGAGAGGCAGCCAAAATGGTGAAGTGCTGAAGGAGAAGCCAGTTTGTGCAGAGTTTGTGCAGTGAGAAGGAGATGGGGAACAGAGGTGAGTAAGTCTGGTGAGCTAGAAACCTTTGATTCTAGGAAACTCGGATAAGCCAGTAGCTTTGTGAGCACTGAATGTGAGTGGGTTTTGGAGCCCAGTATGTGTTTTTACTTGCCTGCCGGATGCAAGCTAGGATTAAAGATAATGGCCCACCAGTTCTTGGCTCCATTGTTTCATTACTGTCTGTCTGAATCAAATGCGAACCTGCATGGGCCAGGCAGCTGTGATGGTGGCCGTGGCTATTGGCTTTACAATAACTAAAATAAAAAACAAAAGTGTGGTGGTATGTCAGAGATAAGTATGAAGATGAAAGCAAAGGAGTGTATGTATTGATCATCTGAGACTTGATAGAGAAGCTACCTCCAAGAAAGTGGCACTGGAGTAATAACTCAAAGGAGGTGAGAGATAGAAACCTGAGAACATCTGAGAGAAAAGTCACCCAGGTAGAGGACACAACAGGTGGAAGGTCTCAGGTAGGAGCATTCCTGGTGTACAAGAACCAGAGCTGGGAGGCCAGTGTGTCTCGGGTAGTGACTAGCAAGGCTTGGGTCGGGGGGAGGCTGGAGAGAAGTATAGGGGAAGTCAGAATACTATCAGAGTCCAGAACGTGTAGCATCTTGTAGGCCATTTACTGTGACTAAATCCAGATGTCATTTTAAGGTGTTAGCAGAAAAGTAAAAAATTATATTATATTACACTACTCCCTATAGGGGAAAAAACCCACCTCATACCAATAACTTGAAAATTAGAAAGGGTGCTGCTATTGATCAAAAGTATAAAGACTGCAAAATGGCTAGAAAGATAAGATTGAAGTGGTTAATCCCAGCCCAAAATGTGAGAATTTCAAAATGTAGGACGAGCTTCAGGTTTCTAAGCACAAGATATTTATTATGTTCACAGGTTCTATGGGTCAGGAATTCTAAAAAAGGACAGTGGGAATGACTTACTTCTGCTCCATAATATCTGAGGCCTCAATAGAAGATTTGAAATCTGGGAGTAGAATCATATGAAAAATCATATCCTTGCATGCCTAGTGATTGATGCTGGCTATCAGTGGGGATCCTCAGTACCTTTCCATGTGGTCTTTCTATGTAGGCTACTAAGGTCTTCCTCATAGCGTAGTGGCTGAGTTCTAAAGGCAAGAGGCCCTAGAGAGAATAAGAGCTAGACAAAAGCCTATTATCTTTTATGATGTATGTCTTAGAAGACATACAGCATCACTTTAGTTACACTCTATCTATCAAGGTAGTTATAAAAGTCTTACCCAGGTCTAGGGGAAGGGAAAATAGACCCCCACCTTTTGAAAGGCTGTGGCAAAGTTGTGGAAGAGCATATGGGAACAGAAATATTGCTCTGATCATTTTGACAAGTATACCTTCTACAATAGTATACTGGGTCACAAACAGAATTTCAATAAATTTCAGGGAGTAGAAGTAGTATAAACTCTCAGGTCACAATGTCATAAAACTAAGTTAATAACAAAATTAGGTTGCAGAAACTCAGCTGCCCATTTCTCTAATACTCTTAAATTTCAAGTCAAACATAACATACAAGCCCAAACTGTGGAAAAATCAGAGAAGTATAACAATAAAATGATTACCTATTAGAATCTATAAAGTAGATATAAGACTATTCTCAAAAGAAAACAGCTTTAACTATATGTCTATCTCTATATTTATATATAGTTTTTTAATAAAAATAAAATGAAAAGTTAAATATCTGAATAAAAACATACTCAGCTAAATAAACCAAAAGAAATAAATTGTTAAAACTAGAACCAGGTATTGATGAGATGTAAAACAAAGATATATAATAAATAATCAAAAAACTAAGCTTTTCAAAAACTAAATCACTAATCCAATCAAGTAAAATGAAATAAAATAAAAAAATGGAAACCTACAGAAACAAGACAAAAGAATCATGAGAAGTAACTTTGTTCACTCCTGTGCAAATATCTGAAAGTCTAAATCAAGTGCATAATTTTCAAGGAAATTATAATTTTCCAAAACTATGTCCATTGAGATAGAAAGTTGAAACAGATTGATTTCCAAAGGCAAAATAAAGTTCATAAAAACTTATCATGACCCTCCCAAAAGCACAAAGTATTGGTGATTTTATAGGGAAATTGATCAAACATTAGGAAAGAAAATGACTTAGTGGTACTCTTGCAAAAGATCCAGTGTTTTGCAAACTGTATCATTGCAAAACAAACACAAAAAACAAAACTCCTCAATTGTAATGTTTAACAATTTCTGTGTCTTGAATATTCCCACCATGACTAATTTCAGTCTATATGCATGACATCACCTTATGTGGAGTTGGGGAGAGATGCACACAGTTTGATCTTGTGAGACCCTGCTAGCCAGCTCCTGCACACCAGAGTAAATTCCAAAGCCATCTAAATTGTTTCAGAGCATAGATAAATCAGTACCTCCTAATTCTTTTTATAAAGTGAATAAAACATTTATTAAAAATTGGTGTTTTCAGAGAAAATAACTATATACTCTACTCAACTATGAATATACATGTAAAAATCCTAAATAAAGTAATTATGAACAATACCCGACAGCAGAAACAGCAAAGGAAAACATGATGGCCAAATCAGATTTATTCTCAGCATGTAATGAAGTTTCAGTATTAGGATATTCATTTATTTATTGAATTGTTTTAATAGATCTAAAGATGGAAGCCACAATTTTGTAGATGCTGATAAAGGTTTGTTTGGCCAAAATTAATAAACATTCTTGATAAAAATCATACAAAAATAGATGTATACTTTCTTGATATGATAAAATCTATTCATCTTAGTTCAATGCCAATGTCAAACTTAATGGGCAAACACAGAAGATAGTCATTTTATAATAAGGATAATATGATTTATCTGTGACCACCACTACTATTTAATATTTTACTGGAAATACTAGCCAATGTAATTAGATAAGAGAAAGAAACTACAGGCATGAAAATGTAACACATATGACAAAATTATCATGTTTACAAATGATTTTATTTGATTTGACAATTTGAGACTTAAGAGAAGCCAAATGAAAGATGAACAAGAGAATTCAGTGAGGAAGTAAGATAATATACAGAAGTCACTAGTCTTTTGATATTAAAACAAAAACTAGTTAAAAATATTTTAAGTGAAAGATTCCATTTACAAAAGCAACAAAAAGATAATAATTTGGTAATGTTATAATCTTATATTATCAACAATATACAATATTTTATAAAGGGAACTATAACTCTTGCCTGACCTGTGGTGGTGCAGTAGATAAAGTTTTGACCTGGAATGCTGAGATCGCTGGTTCAAAACCCTGGACTTGCCTGGTCAAGGCACATATGGGAGTTGATGCTTCCTGCTCCTCCCTTTTCTCTCTCTCTCTCCTCCCTCCTCTCACTAGAAATGAATAAATAAAATCTTTTTTTAAATAAAGAAAACTTTAACTCTCTGTAAAAACACAAAAGAAAACTTGAAGATATGGCCATATCATATTCTTCTATATGAAAATGAAAGACCATAAATATATCAATGATCTCTTTGTTAAAATATAAATTCATCATGAAACTATCTGCCAAAGATATTTTTTTCCTTTTAAACTAGAAAAACTGAGTCTAAAGTTTAGACAAGAAGATAATAGCTGGGATCATTCTGAGAAAATATGAGGGGCAATTAGTCCTACTAGACAGTAAATGTATTATAAAGTGTCAATAATTATTTTAAAATGTGGTACTGGTACACAAATAACCTAACAGACTTAATGGAATAGAATAAAAAGTTCAGAACTAAAATCAATTACATATGGGATTTAGTAGATGACAAAGCAATATCTTAAACTGGTAGGTACAAGATGGGCTATTCAATATATGTTCTTGGGGCAAGTGAGTAGTTATTTGGGGAAAAAAAATGGATTCATATCGCATACCTTACAGCAAGATAAATTACAAATGGATCAAAACTTGTTAAATTATAAATTAAAATTCAATTTTAAATTAAAATAAACCATAAAAATGCTAAGAGAAAAGAAAGACTTCTGAATCTCTGATTTAAAAATGAAAATTTGAAAATCTTAACCTTATTAATAATATGCTTCTTTATTTAAAACAAAACAAGACAATACAAAAAATGTCTGTTCTCCAAAGAGGACATACAGATAGATAATAGACATATGAAAAGATGTCCAACACCACTAATCATCAGAGAAATGGTAATTAAGACCACAATGAGATATCACCTCACTTCTGTCAGATAGCTATCATCAATAAATCAATAAACAAGTGCTTGTGAGAATGTGGGAATGTACATGGTTGGTGGGAATGCAGATTGGTACAACCACCATGGAAAGCAGTGTGGCGTTTCCTCAAAAAATTTAAAATAGAACTGTGTTGTGACCCAGCAATTTCACCTCTGTGAAAATATACAAAGAAACACAAAACACTAATTTGAAAGACTATATGTACCCCTATGTTCATTGCAGCATTATTTACAACAGCCAAGATATGGACCAACCCAAGTATCCATCAGTAGATGAATGGATAAAAAAGGTTGTACATATATGTAATGGAATATTACTTGGCCATAAAAAGAATGAAACCTTACCATTTGTGACAGCATGGATGGAACTAGAAGGTATTATGCTCATTGAAATAAGTCAGAGAAAGACAAAAACCTTATGATTTCACTTATATGTAAGATCTCAAGAACAAAATAAATGAACAAACAAAATAGAAACTGACTCATAAATACAGAGAATAGATTGATGGTTGCAAGAGGAGAAGGGAATTGGAGGACTGGGTGAAAAAGGTGAAGGGATTAAGAAGTACAAACTGGTAGTTACAACATGGTTACAAGATCGTAAAGTACAGCACAAGGAATATAGTCAATAATATTGTAATAACTATGCATGGTGCCAGGTGGGTACTGGAAATATCAAGGGGAACACTTTGTAAAGTATATGAGTGTCTAACCACTTTGTTGTACACCTGAAACTAATACAAAATAATATTGATTGTAAACTGTAATTGAAATGTAAAATTAAAAAAAAGAATTATTAGGACAATTGGTAAAATTTGAATAGGGTCTTAGGATTGAATGGTAGTATTATATCAATGTCAATTTCCTGATTATTATGGCTATATTATAATTATGTAGGAAACTGTACTTATAATAAATACACCATAGTATTTGGAGGTGATGGACATCAAACAAGCAACTTACTCTTAAAATATTTCTTAAAAAGTGCTTTGTACTGTTCTTACATATCTATTATAAATTTGAGATTGTTTCAAAATTCTAAGAAAGGAATTAAAAGATGATAAAATCCAGACCAGGCCACACAAGGATTGCTGTAGAAAAGCTGGAATTTTACATCAGAAACCCAGTACACATGCTTTAAAGTTTTATGCTACATATTTTTACTTAATTGCATAATAAAGTATGTATGCTCCTCAAAGAAAAAAGGAAGAACTTTTACAGAAAAAGATTTTAAGCAAAGCCAAAAGACATATAGTGAACTTAAAAATATTTGGAAATCATATTTCAGACATAATAGATTAAGTATATATTTCTAATTTCTTGGAAGTTTGTAAAAAGTGATCAGCAACTCACAGCAAAAATAGATGTGCAATTAATTGCACTTTTAAAAATAATTGCATTTGTGTAAAATGGCACATATACAATAGTGTTTATTGTAGAGTAGATGTACTAGGTAAACATTGAAAATAGCCAAATATCTATTAATCAGTTGAGAAATGTTAATAAATCACAGTACATCCAATCTTTGGAATATTGTGTGTCTCCATCAAAAAAATCAGGAAGTGTCTTACATTGTTATATGCAAGTCCATGTGGTATATATACTTCATGGAATAAAACAAGAACAATATACATAGAACACTACCCATTATGCATAGAAGGTATAATGATAAGAATCTATGTTTTTTTAAAAGTCTGGTAAAATGGATAATAATGACTGCCTATGGATGGAGATAACTAGGCATGTGGGAAGACTAGGGCAGGAGAAATACTATTCACTGGATACTTGTATTTATTTTAAAATTTGAATCATATTAGAAAATAAATAAATTGAATTTAAAAGATTGAAATAAAATTTATATAGTCTATAACTTGGCAATTATACGTGTCCAAAGAGAAGTATGCAGAATGATGTTTACTGCAGTGTTTTCCTAGTAGTAAAAAAAAAAAAAAAGAGGAAACGAAGAGAAACAATATACCTATCAAGAAAGGAATGGTTAAAGTATAATAAATCATGATATTGAATATTATGTAACAATTTTAAAAAGGTTAAGGTAAATTAAATACTAACACAGAATGATCCTTAAGACTTTTCTTTGTTTTATTTTTTTGTTTTTTGTTTGTTTGTTTTTAGTGAGAGAGACAGGGACAGACAGACAGGAAGGGAGATAAGAAGCATGAACTCATAGTTGTGGCACTATAGTTATTCTTTGATTGCTTTCTCACATGTGCCTTGACAGGAGGGCTTCAGCTGAACCAGTGACTCTTTGCTTAAGCCAGTGACTTGGGGCTCAAACCAGCAGCAACCTTGTGCTTCAAGCCAGCAACCTCTGGGCTCAATCCAGTGGCCATGGGGTCGTGTCTATGATCCCACGCTCAACCCAGCAATACCACACTCAAACCAAATGAGCCCGTGCTCAAGCCAGCAACCTTGGAGTTTCGAACCTGGGTCCTCAGCATCCCAGGTTGATGTTCTATCCACTTTCTCATTGCTTGGCCAGGCCTCAAGATATATTTTTGAGCTAAAATAATTTGAGTACAAAACATTTGTACATTGTAATACAATTTATATAAAAGCCCCAAGATTACACACATCACACTTATTTATGTATTTAGAAGCACAAAATCACACATACACAGTCACATTCATGTGTATAAATGCATAGAAATAATTTTGAAAGTATGGGTACAAAACCCCTAACAGTAGTTACTTCTGGGAGAAGGCCCAGGTTAAATTGACAAAGGGTAGAAAACGGTCAAGAAGTCTAGGTTTTTCAGTGTTTGAAGTTTTATAAAAATATGCTCATATTTTACTCATGTAATAGTAATAATAAAAAAGTTAAAGATCTAAAGAGGTTAGGAGCTTGGGGTAACTGGTGACCATTTTGGAAACTTTGAAACTTTGTTTCCCAAGGCTAGGGATAAAGAAATAGTTTCTGTGAAAATATTCTTTTTTGTTCTATAAATTTAAATAATCTAGTGTTGGGAATCCACAGTAAACTTTCCGTACTCTGTCAGTGCTGGGGGATGTGATATTCATATGAGTCAAATATTCTGGTAGACAAAGAGAACCAGAGGGAAGAAAGTGAAGAGGGAGATGCATATGAAGAATGCATGGCTCTTTGATTTACTGAGAAAGAGAAGAGGACACCAGCATGCATAACAGCTACTAGTTATAGAGTGAATTCTTTATAGCCAGGCACTGTGCTGGTATTTTACGTATGTTTGTGGTCTCAATCTTGGAAATATCTCCTAGAGCTGGACATTATCCCCATTATATATATGAGGAAATTGAAGCTTAGTAAGATATTAGGTAGTTTACCGAAGGACCCACTGCTATTAAGTGTCCCGTGTGTAACACTGAAGCCTGTGTTCTCTACCCTGTTCCATGCTGTTTCTCACTCCAATGCACTTAATACAACTATACTGAATAAATTTTAATCTGTTTCTTGATGATTCAAAAAAGTACTATGGCTTTTTTCAGTATTTCAGGAATCTTGTTATGAGCATAAATTATCAGGGCACTAGTGAAGCATGAAAATAAAAGATAGTTAATTGGAGCTATCTGGTTGGAAAGAAGCAGAGTAACACCGCATTTATAGGATTTAGTGCTTTTATTAGAGATAAAGGCGTCACAAAATCACTAGTGTGATTTTTGCATAGCCTCTTTGATATTAATTGATCTGCATATTTAGAAGGCCTTTTTATCTTCTATAGCCTGATTTCAAATGATCTGTCATGTTAAGCACCAATATCAGAACTTGCATCTCTGTTTGTAGTCCTATCAATATTGTTTTCAGATACATGATACAGTTTCCCTATTGGAATCTCATAGCAAAGAAAAAAATCTGATCTCTTTAAGCTGAATTAACACAAGTTGAGTTTAGGTGTGCTGCATCAGGGCTTCCTAGGCGAGCCCTTTGGTTACAGATTATAAATGCCATTTAGAGAAAAGGCAGGATGGCTCCTGCCTGTCGAGTACACTTCAACAACCACCTGAGAGATACCTCTGTGTGACTGCATAAGATGGAAAGAAAGCATGGCAAAGAACCCATTGACTATGCACTTTCTCACCTGCTGAGAGCGAAACACAATCCAATGCAATTTCAGTACTTACATGCCTCTGGGGAAAACAGGGCCCTAAAAATCACCGAGTGCAGCACCGGAGAAAGTCCTGAAATCTGTGCCATGTTTGGGGATATAAAATCCTAGGAACTTTCGACTTTCTCCCTGAGTGAAATGGACTGGTAATGGTGTTTTGTTATATTATCCACCAAGCATAATGATAATGGGTCACATGCAATTTAAGAAAAAATTAAGTCTAATAAGAAAAATCTCTAATAAATACTAACGGTATTGTTGTTGGTCTAACATTTCTATTAACATTCTTTTTTTACATATTAAATGATCTGCAGTAAGTTGAAAATGAAGAGGGCAGTACAAATTAAAATGAGCATTCTCACAATATATGCAGTGTCTAAATGCTTGCACCTCTCTTCCCTCCGGCAGGGTTTGGGACATATGGTACATACAAGGGAGTGGGGTTGGCATATAGAGGAGAAGCTTGATTTTTAGATATGCTCAGTGTAGGGAGTAGACACCATTGTTAACCAGGAACAAGAGCAAGTCAGTGAAAAACAGAGACTGGAGATCTGAATTCAGCCCTAAGGAAAAGAAACAATTATCCCCTCAGTCAGTCTTCTTCTGGGCCAGTGGAGGAGGGCAGAGAAGCTTAGGGAGGCTCTGGTACCCAAGCAAAGGGGTGGAAGGAGTTTGACGCAATGTCAGCTCCCTGTCAAGGATAGTGTGGTGAGGTGAGATAGAACTAAGGGAATGTTTAAATATGTGCTTCTCAAGCCTACATAAGAATCTCCCAGGGAACTAAAGGTAAATATAATATGTATAATGTTATACAGTATACTAAATATAAATATTGTATACTAAAGGTATATAATAAGGTAAATATGCTTTCATACCTACTTCTGGGGATCCTGACTCCATAGACCTGGGGTGATACACTGGCATCTGTTATTTTTAATGAGATCCTTTAGTGATTCCTCTACACACAACAATTTGAAGAGCTCTGAAATTAAATATCAATAGGAGTCTGTTTTCCCAGGTCTTCTTGGCCATGAGGTTTAGAAGAGCAGTGACAATTTCCAAACCCTGCTGACTAATGGCATGACAGCCACAAATGTCTTGCCATGGCCGGTCCTCACTGGTTTCTGAGGTCTTGAGAAGGACTAAGCAGACTACAGGAGGCTAAGTTATTATGAAGAATTAATTAATGTGCAAGACATTGTGCTGTGTGTAGAGGTAGCAAGGACCCCTAAGGAATTTGCAGTATAGGGCAGGACAGCAAACAGAGACTGGAATAATGCATTGGAGTATCATAAGTGCTATGAAACCTGAGGACACAGGGAGCTTGGTCACTTGGTAGAGGATTTCCCAAGTCAACATTAGGCTTGAACAAAGGGCTGGCCATGGTGCAGAGAAAGGGACTTGACGGAAGTGTTGTTGAGAAGTTTGAATACTTGGGTGGTATCCACTGATTGGTTGTAAATGGTAAATAGGAGAGAAGAACATCAGATGACTTCCAAGTTTTCAACCTGAGTACTTTTGCTGAAGGTACAGCCATTTTCTGAAGAATGGTATTAGGGAGGACAGATTTGATCAGACATTTTAAACATGAGATATCTGTGCCTAAAAATGGAGATATTGATACTTTAAGTTATAGGTCAACACACTTTTACTGTAAAAGGGTTAGACGGTTTTTGTTGGGACTACTCAACTCAGTTGCTCTAACATGCAACTAGAAGCTAATGGGCATGGCTGTGTGTCAATAAACTTTATTTACAAAGGTAAGTGGTGGGCCAGATTTTGCCCATGTGTACTAGCTTTACACTCCTGTTGTAAGAATGGAATAGTAGATATAGGTATATATCGACTCCTCTATGTTTGTGTACATAGTATCTTTCTGTGTAGTCATAGAATCACACCCTATACAAATACTGCATTTCAAGGTTAGTTTAACAAAGGATTTTCAGACTTCCCAAAACTGTTTAACGATTATCTATTTAGAAAACATTAAATGTGGAAATGTAAGTTAAACTACAAGATACATTTTGTACTCATTGATTCAGTAAAATTTTAAAAATCTGCCAGTGCCAAGTACTGGCAAAGTTGTAGAAAAACAGAAACTCAAAAGTTATTTTGGTGAGAGTATGAATTACTATATCCAAAATAGTACTTTGGAAAACAATTTGTTATTATCTAGTGAATTTGATTACATGCAAACCCTAAGATCTGGCAATACAACTTCCAGGACTCTAACCCAGGAAAAAAAAACTCTTGCACACGCTGAGATCAATGTGAAGTATGTTCACAAAGATGTCTATAACACAAAACAAAATACAGTAATACCTTGGTTTTTGTTGACTTCGGTTATCATCAGTTTCTGTTTTCATCAATTTTTTCCGTGAAAAAAAATTGCCTCGGTTTTTGTGGGTTACCTCAGATTTCATCGGGGTGCCCACATGACCTCGTTGCTAATTTTGCGAAAACAAAGGGCAACCCACACGTTCTCCTGCTCAGTGTGGCGTTGTTTCTCATTGTGTGAGCATCACCCCGCGCATCTAGCCAAACAATTCCATTGCTTTCCAGTGTTTTGTGCTTTTATTATTGATAGCGAGTGATAGGTAGTAATACTACAATTACATGTAAGTGATTACTGTGTATACAATATTCGGTATAATGTGTTTTTGGTATGTATTTTGGAGTGTCTAGAATGAATTAATTGAATTTACATTGATTCAAATGAAAATAATTGCCTTGGTTTTCATCAGTTTCAGATTTTACCAATTGCTTTCAACATGGATTATTGACAAAAACCGAGGCATCACTGTAACCCATGTGGTTCTTTTAAATAAAATTGAGTAACATTCAACTGGGAGGAATCCACAAAATTGGGGGAGAAATAAACTCACTGTATGAAATAATTTTTTATATAAAGTTAAAAAAAAACACTTTTAAAAGGATCTTTATATATGTGGCAAAACTATGAAGAAAACCCCACATAGGAATGAAAAACTTAAAGTCAGTGTTGCATTTATCATCAGTGGAAGGTGGAGGCAAAGAAATCTAATCTGATAGGAAAAATTAAAAGGATTTATTTATTTCTAAGCTTGGTACTAGGCACACAGATTTTTAAAAATTATTATTTTTAAATAAGTTACATATTATATATATAGCTATTCCTTTGCAATGGATCACACATTGCATGATCATGAAAAACAAGACAAAACCAAAATCTTAGAGTTACCAATTTTATATTTTTGAGAAATATATAATTAACTCAAGTTATTCTTTTTGTAAAATGATGTCAATTTGAGGGACTGACTTCCTATGTGCCTTGGTTTCTTTGCCAGTCACGTTACCTTTCCCAGTCGCTGAAAGCCAGCCCGCTTCCCATATTTCCTTGAACACAAGCAGTGGGGACCAGGGAAAGCGAGGGGGAAGGAGTAGCCAGTGCAGGGTCATCTGAGTTCCCCATCTTAAGGAACACATGCATTGACTTTGGCGTAGGACAGAATGTGGTCAAATTCCTCCCTGCCACTCAGCAAGTCATCGTACTGCTGTCTTTGTTATCCCAGTCATCCGGGCTTACAGGGACACTGTGTAGTGGTTTCGTGGTGTGGAAGCTATTGATACATAATTTATTATTTCTTGAGTATCACTTTGTAGTGTCATGATTACAAGGCTTGGAAGAAGATAAATTCTCTACTACAAGTATAAATGGGCACTTGAGATGAAACCACCTAGTTAATTTCCCCTTGTTGCTGGAGTAGAATCTGAATCCAAACCACAGCACAACCTAGCCCCTAAATCTCTATTAAAAACCACCTTGGGTAGTCTGGTAAAGCTTTATTTAAAGTCAGCAGAGAATTATAAAGTCAAAAGTGAAAAATGCTACAACAAGAAAGAATCATAAAAAAATACTACATCAGTTAAATGTAGTCAAAGGCAATTTAGTGTGCTCTGGCACCAGTCCTTATTGATGTGGAGAATGTGATGTGTCAGGGCTCGGCAGGAACACTCGGGAAATGCAGGCTGAAGGGTGCAGCTCCGGGCTTGACTCCGGCGCAGCCGCATGGGCTATGAAGAGTGCCACACTGTCCTGCTATTAGACCAGGAATGTCAGGGAAAATATTCTAATTATCCCAGTCCAAACACCTTCTGTTTACTTTTTCTTGATATAGTATATATTTTTTAATTTAATTTTTTAATTTTCCACTGATTTGAGAGAGAGGAAGGAGGAGGAGGGAGGGAGACAGAGGCAGAGAGAGAGACATGAACTTGTTGCTTAGTTGTTACATTTAGTTGTTCACGCATTGGTTGCTTCTCATGCATTCCCTGACTGGGAGTTGAGCCCTCAACCATGGTAAACCAGGACGATGTTCTATTGCCTGAGCTATCTTATTTGGCCAGGGCTGATGTAGTATATTTTTTAAATTAGATTTTTTTTTCTTTCATGGAGATAACAAACCTGAAAGCTGCATCAATTGGTCAGCCCAACAAGATAAGTATATCCCTCATCATCACTCTTTAAGAATCTGCATTTTGGTAGTCACCACGTTGATCTACTTTTCCCCATCCCCATTCCGAGCTGCAGTTGTTTCTGCCTCATCTCTTCTAACTCTCTTGGTGTTGCATTAGTCAACATGAGATGATCTTATTAGTAATAAATACAACTATGATCATTATTCACCTACCATGTTCTAGGTACTGTGTTAGCACCTGCGTATGCATTGTCTCACCAATCCTCACAAAAACACAGTCAGCAGTGGTGGGTGGGGACCATACACCTGGAGAATAAACACAGTTGCAGGATAAGATAGTAAAACAGACTGTTTTAATCCTGGCTTTGCCATTTACTGGCTCTGTGACATTTGGCAAGTTACTTGCCTACTGTGTATTCCTCTCTCTGTAAAACGGGTATGATTGTGACATCTGCCTTAGTAGGTTGTTGTGAAAATTTTATGAATTGACATAAGTGAAGAAGTTCAGAGTTCCTAGTAAGTGCTATATATGTTATTGTTGTTGTTGCTCCTGCTTCTGTTATTATTGTTATTGTTGTTATGATATCTCTTCTGGAAACAAGATGCCTTCACTGAAAGGAGTTGTGAATGGGATTGACTAAAGGGAAGGGAAGGGATTGCCCCATGTGGCTGGTCAGAGGGGAGATGTGTTCAGACAAGGCATGCAGTACCGACTTCAACCCTACCTCGTGTGGGGCCATAGCCACTTTGGTAATCCACTTGTCCAAATGAAGACATTTTGGAGGGTCAAATGAGGAAGGAACCTGGATTCTGTGGGTCCTTCATCTTGGGTACTTCCACATACAAAATCAGGTTCTGGGGTACCTGCCTTTCTTTCCCACCTGTGAATTCACATCCAGGAGAAAAGGAAAGCGATTGGAGAAGTCCTTTGGTTCTAGTAGATCTTAGAGTCTCAATTGTAGATTCAGGATAAGTGACTGGTTCAATCTAAATGCTTTAGAGGATCTGAAAGAGATTAGAGAAAACTATTCCAGAGGATAAAGGCAGGACAGGAGGGAACAATTAATCTCGTGGACATTCAATTCTCTAAAAACTTTTTGGGAATGACCAGAAACCAGCCAGGCCATATGCTGTCCATTTGCAATCCTCAGAGCTGTGGCCTTTTTTTTTTTTTAATTTATTTATTTTTTTTACAGAGCAAGGCTAATGCCAATGCCTCTTTTAAGATTGCTCTTAAACTTGAAAAGGAACTGAAAGGTTGAGACATGCACGCAGAGTCAACACAGATGACTTGACGAAAGTAGTTCTGACAAATGCCAGGGCTCCCCCAGTTGTCAGAAACGGTCTGATGATGACACGTTTGAAGCTTCCCAGATGGACTTGCAGTTTGGTAAATCTGAACAATCAGGGAAAACATAGTTACACTGTGGAGAGTTCTGAGATGCAGAGAGAACAAGTTAATTTTTCAGCCTCAACTGAGACCTTTCACTCGAGTCATTAATCACAGCTCAGCCTGGAGCCTTGGCCCCAGAGTTTGCTTCTCCGGGCTGCTCTGCTGCTCCAGCCGAAGGCGGTTCCAGGTGCTGGTCCTTTGCGTTCCCTCCAACCGGGCTGATTTATGAACCCGGAGATGTTTTCTGGTTTTTCCAAATTCTGTTCCATTACTTTGTAATAAAGGGGACGGTGTTTTGCAGATCCTTAGTTTTAACATCCCTAATACCACAGCTTTTTTTCAGTTACTTTGTGGCCTTCCCTCTGTGATCTGGAGGGTAGAAATGCTCTTCTGCGTGTTGAGTTTCAAAGGTAAGACTTTAAAGACTCTCATTTCTTTTCCCCTTTGGCTGGAGTTGAAAATGCAAAAGTCCAGCACGTGGCTTTGTTTCTGCATTCAAAATCTCCATGCAAATTAAGAGTTGGGAAACCTCAGTGACAACAGCTGTCCTCCCCGCAGGTGTGGGAGTCATCCCCATTCTACCCCAACACATGTGGTTCCAGGTATAATATCAGGAGGCCTTCCACATGGGGGCCTAGTCTCCGGTGACGGTGTAAGCCAATATTGAAGGCTTCACAGAAGAATCCGAGTGTCAGAGGAGGACACTGTAATGTGGAAGCTGAACAGGGTGCTGCCCAGGGTAACCTGTTTGACTGAAAGTGAACCTGATCTGAGCTGATAAGGGCCAACAGATCCTTTGGGAATTTTCCCAAGTGGCAGAAATGTGTCACAGGAGAGTAATTGGAAATTGATATTTGACATATCTCTGGGCAACTCTTTATTCCTGATAACACCAAAGGGTTAGGCCAGGAGTTGCTGGTGATAAACATGTGAGCTTCCGCAATCCGTTGCTGAAATGCAATCTCTTCTTTGTTGAAAGTAAGCAGCCGCTTTCTGATCCTCAGCTTCCTAACGAGTACTTCCAGTGTAGAGGCCCAGGGGCTTTATTTGCGTGAAATGAGAGGTGACTACAGCCAACCCTGCCTTTTGATAATTCTCTGAAACAAAATCATTGCTGGCAATGGTGTACTGTCTTTAAAATTCAACTCCATTTAGCAGGTACTTGTTCAGAGGTTGCTATGCACCTCGTATTATGTTGTGTGCCGTGGGACATACAAACTAAATATCAAACATGGCCTTTGCCCTAGAGAAACTTACAGATTCCTAGGAAGGATGATGTGTTTATGAAACACATTTTACATGGCAAGATAAGATATCGTGCATGTGCCAGAGTGAGGGGGACCTGGATTAAGTACAATAAAGAGTCATAAAAACAAATGCAGAGTGGACTGGAGCTGCCAGGGAAAGCGTTATGGATGAGGTGAGGACAAAGACACCAATATCCCAAACCCAGAGCTATCCCTTAAAGAAATTGCAAGGAGCGCAGTTTCGGGTTACCAAGAGATTATGGAGCCCACTTTATGTGAAAGTAAATTTGTTCAATATGAGACTAGATTAATTCAGTTCAATAAATATTTATTGAGTACATGCTATGTGCCAACTGTCTCTGATGAGGGAAAGAATGAATAATCCATACAAAGAACACATGTGGGTAGTTCTCAATGCTACCTTCTCTTAACACGGGTTCTTAAAGTTATTGCTGGTTTGCGTGGTTCAAAACCTAAGATTTTACCTCTTACCATTCTAGCTCTCAAAAAGACTTCTTGTGCTCACGTCACCATCACGTTAACTTCGGTGGAACAAGACAGAGAAAATGGGCATGGCCCCTGTGCAAAGATGCACACAAATTCTTGAAATACTTTTTATATGTTAAAAAAAAATGGCCTGCTTTTCCAAGATGTTTTTAGATCAAGGAGCTGAGTCTAATGTTTTGTGTGGTGAAGGAATGACATGTCCAACTTCATACATTATATACAATATAAAGAGCTGCCTGCACGCTGGTTGTGAATGGGAGAGACAGAGTTAGCATTGAATGTAATCCCAAATTATTGGGTTAGGGAGTATTTGGAATAGCATTTGAAAAGTCTGAACCTGGCCCAAACTTGGGACCATAAGTGGAGCCCAAGCTTTCTACAGATCAAATTTTTCTTGGAATTTTCATTATTCCTCTTGACAGCTGCTTTGAAAACACAGTTCAAAGAGTCTTCCATCATTAGAGTTTGAGATGGTCTTGCACTCACACTGGGCTCTTTGCCACTTGTGAAGTTTGAAATTGGCATCACTTGGATATATTGGTTAAGTCACTAAAATTCAATGTATATTCCTCTTTGCAAATCAAGAAAATCCACTATTTGTTCATTTCTTAAGGTACAGTATAACTGGGTAATTGCAAATTGGTCTAGAAAGAAAAGGAGTCAGTGTGATAATGGTGGTGGCAACAATGGTCATCATGGACATGGTAGTCATTGCTTCAAACAACTACGTAGTTTGTGAATAATATAACTAAAGAACACTAGCAAGCCCTGGAAAGAAGCTAAGCTACCAAACACCGATTCATGAAGGTGTCAGAGTTCATTTAGCTAAGCAATACCAGAAGAGACCTTGAAAATCACCCTTTCTCACTAGCAATCAATCTCATACCACAACGAGACTTCTGCTTAGTAACCCTGGCCTTTTACCACCCATGTGACTGCTTTTTGAAGCTAATTTAGGCATCAAATTTAAATGGAATTCTGAGAAAACTTTTTTTAATCTGGATAAGCTGATGGAAGGGAAAGCTAGAAGAAATTTGAAATTACTCTTGACTCCTGTTATTTTTCTTGATATCAATAACTCTTCATCTAAAAGGTGCGTCTGGAACTCCATGGGCAGACACGTACACAGCTACATCCACATATGCTTGGGCACTCATCTATATGCATGTATATATGCTAATATATATTCCTCTTCATCATCTGTAGGCATTTTTCAAATAATGGCTTGTGTGTGTTTTATCATCGTATTTTTAAAATGAAAATGACAACTTCAAAATCTTTTGCAGAAATAGTCCTTCTACAGTAAATAAATTTCAGCATGTAGACCAGGGTCATCTCTCGGTCACAAAATTCTATGGAGGAGTTAGCATGGGGAAGCAAAGGCTGTGGCTTTCTGTCCTTCAAGTCTGGGGCATGTAGGAAATGTTGGTAATGGAGAGATTCGGTTAGTGGAGAACTAGTGACATAAAAGCCAAGTGAGAAAGGTAGAACATGATTAAGAGTACAAATAAGATGTTGGCAGGACATAGAAAAGACAAGAGGAGGAATGGATACCCTCCATCCCTCTTCCAACCTCTTTTTTTCTCCATGGGGTCATTACGTGGCTAGGCGTGGGGTTGAGAGTGTAAAGGGGACTTAGACTTTTGAGTTGAAACTTCATTTTGATGAAGCTGTTTTTAAAGCTTTCTTTTTGAATAAAAGAGCCAAGAGGGGTATCTGAGCAGGGCTCAGAAAAGAGCAGACAGACCATTAAGCACCTGATCCAGGTTTGGGGTTTGCAGGTGAGAAAGCAGCACAAGGTTTTCGTAAGCCAAGGTGCAAGTTGGCTGGAGAGAAACCCAATCTGGGCTCCACTCACCACACTATGTGTCTGCAGGTGACTCGACTGAGCAGAGCACCTTTTTCTAATTCATTCAGAGCACTATATAGAAAGCAGTCCCATAGAGGAGAATTTTAAGCTTTCTTCTAGGTTGTCCAGACCTATTTATGTACCTAGGAAGTGAAACAGAGACTCGGAGCAGAAGTGCCTGAGAGCAGCACACTTAATGAGTGAGGACACCCAGTGGCTCCTGGAGCAGACTAGCCACAGAGACCACTGGGCAGGTGAGTATCCAAGGCGAATGGCCCAGCTCGAGTGGCCCCTTCTTTCCTTGTCTATAAATTCCAAGTCCTAATGATCATGTAACTTCTTGTGCTCAGTGCCCTGGCAGTGCGAGGCCTCTGTTGACTTTGAGGCGCTTAGAGGCCATTGTGAGAACAAGAGACAAATGTGACTGTGCTAACTGGAATGTGCACAAAGCCTGTTTGACAATAGCAAGGGAACCTTGAAAAGTTGGAGGCTGCCATCACATATGGAGAGGTCCCCCCAGCCCTACCTTAGTGGCTGCTCCTTCTCATTGAAGAATGGAAACAGCTCATGGCCTAAAGCCAGCTGAAAGCAAACCCCTTGACTTTATTCATTTTATGACTGCAGTACTTGATGGTAGTGTTAGTAAAGGCTCTGAAAGTTCTTCTAGGAGAAATGCCAGAAATGAGGTAACTGTATATTCATTCACCTGCTTTAAGTTATTTCAGAAATGAGATGATTCATAAAAGAAAGCAGAATCATAATTGTCAGCCAAGATGTCATTTTTAACTTTAAGGTGTTCAGAAACAAAGGGATATTATATCCTTAATTCTTGGAGCGCCACAGATGCCAAGTTATGCACAGGGTTCCTTCCCTCTTGGCATTGAGTGTTTGTGAACCTGGAGGCATCCAAACACCAGTTTCAGAAAGATGCTGCCTTTGGTGGTGTTCTCACTGACTAGCTCCCTGGAGCTGCAGGAGGAAGCATGGCCTTCCTAGCTTCCCTGCATGCTGAGAGAGTGGGAGACAGCGAGAAGGGAGGCAGTCCTTGAAACACTAGGAGGCTGTGAGTGAACTGTCTTCAGCCTCCATCTAGGGAGCTTGACAAGAGTGTCATTAAAGTGCTGGAGAAATAATTTATAGCTTTTGGTTTTGTCTACACTTCAACATATGCCACAGATGCTCAGTTTAAAACATGAATAATCAATTAATATAATATCAGGCATCTGGAACAAAGACCAGAATGTTTGGGGGGTTGAGTTGGACTTACATGTCATCCATTCTAACCACAGATGTCTGGATGCACATAGTAGGCATTGAAGATTTGCTGATTACATTTCCTCTGATTTGAACAACCTGGTTTCTCAAGTTTGATCCCAGATGTTTGGCATCCAGTCAGAGTTGCGTGCCCTGCACCCTGTCATCAGCCTCACCACCTTGGACATGGTTGGCAAGGGGGCAGTATTCCCCTTTCCCATGATCGCGTCTCTTCTCGCCTCTCTCCGCTGATGTGCTCTGGCTCATGTGACTATAGGGCACAGGACATACTGCAAGTGACCCACGGAGCTGGCTGGTTTCAGAAACTCTCCTCCACACCCCGATTTTCTCCAGTGTCATTGTGGTTGCATCTTATGATAGAGAACATTAACATCTTGGCTAACAGACCACAGCAGTGCTGGTGACAAGTACAAGAGCAGTCACTGGTCATTGCAAAAGTGTTGAGTAAAGGCCTGTTAGTTCATATCACTGACCTGAAACTTGAGGAGGAAACAGGAGAAGGCCCGTGGTAAGAGAGGAAGAACATTAAAATGTGAGTGGGAATATGGGTAATTCACTAATTCCTAGGGAACAATAAGATGGGGTAGTTATAAAAAAGGGCCCCTTCTGGTGGCACCATGCAGATGGCATACACAACAGAGGGGAAGGGATGCTGTATGCTAGAGTGGATGCCTGATACATTTCAGCTCTGCCTCCTATTCCAGCATGTGGCTTTAAGCTCAGGCCCCAATTCCCTGCTCTGTAACATAAAGTGAGCATTCCAGGATATCTTCTAGGACTAACCTTCTTTGACGCTTTGATCAGGAATTATGAGACTCTCATTTTTTTCACAATTGAATACCCCCCGAATACCCAGAAATAAGTACGTGCACAGATAATCAAGTAAACCCTAGGAATAAAAAACAGTGAAAGAAGGTTATAGACTATGTCCCAATGTATTTGCTAGCAGTGGCTTTCAAGCTTTTTATACTTGGGGACTGGTGAAAATAGGAGAATTATTTCAGGGAGCACTGAGGCAGAAATCACCCTGACCATAAGTGAATTCACCTAAGATCATTGGATCTATAATTTTCATACAACATCAGGTGATTAACTCTTCTGTGGACTGGCACAAAATTTCTTAGTGGACATGTCGGCATACTGGTGGTTGGAAAACACTGGGTTAGAGGATAGCAGTATTTGAATGCCTGTGAGGATCCATTCTGTATGAAAGATAAAGGTTCATCATGTTTGGGAAGGGAGTGCTCATTCAAAGAGAAACAGTGGAAAGGTTTATCTTTCTTAAAGATTGTGTCCTTTGTTCAGTTATTTATCTCAAGACCAAGCACACCTGGTTCTTAGCTGGTCCACACACTGCCTTGGTTCACACAGGACGGGAAAGGCAGCCGTGACAGTGGGTACCAGAGTTCCACTGCTGCCGGGGATAAAGGTGATTTCTCTTCAGCCCCTCCAGGAAACAGGGGTGATATTTTTGTGGGGAGCTGTAAAACTAGAGATAGGATAATTCATCTGTAGTTGGACCCGGCCAATAGTGTAGGTAGAAGTTATAATCCTGTGTGGCTCGCAGACAGATGACCATCCAGGTGGTACCCTTCTTTTTGGACCACATGATGGCAAATCCAGTAGGTTACCTCTACAAAGGGCAAAGCACATCAGAAACCTCTCACTTTATAACATTCTGAGAGGGTTATGATAATTATTAACCAACTTGTTTAATCTCCACAATAGTTCTGTGAGGTTGATATTACATCCTTATTACAGTAACCCTGTGAGGTCAGTATGATAACTCAGTATGACAGGAGGACACTGAGGCACAAGTGTATTTATGGGGTTAACTGTTTGCCCCAGGACATTTTCAATGGGTGCCGAAGGAGCTTCCACCTGCAGCTCCAAGTACCTTCTCTCTACAGTTGAAGGCATTCCTGACTCTCAATATTCCTTTTTAAAATGCAGATACCCCTGGGACAGAAGACCTACCAACCATACTATCACTGAAATCATTATCTGAATTATTTTTTAATAATTATTTTCATCTAACATAGTTGAGCACAGAATACTAACAGGTTCAAGTTAGGATAAAGTGAAGGAGGACTGGATAGATTTGGGTTTGGGGAGTTTATTCCTGGTGGAGTGTAAGAATGAGGACCTTGGGCCTCCAGTTCTGAATGGGAGGAGTCCCTGAATAGGGATCAGTGGTACTGGTCATGGAGTAAGTCAGATAATAAAAACATAGTACTATTCTTAATTTGGGCTTAGTTGGTTTATCTGCTTTGGTCCCACCTCTGGTGAATGGAACAGGATTGTGATTGATGGGGTCAAACCCACCGGCTATTCCCTTCCTTGTCCTTGGCTTTGGGCATTGGTCCATTTCATATGCTCTCTTATTCTGCTAACTACTTAAGGCAGAAAAATCATTCCCCTGTTGAACTCCAATATGTGCTAGCTGAAAGTGAAATCCTCACACTGAGCAAATGTACCAAAGAACACTGTATAAACTTAATGAAGGAGAGGAAGAGATATGTGCCAGAAACCTAGCAAATTTAACACTGATGAGGTTACGACTATTATATGTTTAGTTAAATTGTTGACACGGACAGGACATGGCTGAGGAAATCTACTGTCCATTTTCTTCTTGTATCAGCAATAATGGCTCCTTGGTGTGCCCTTCTCAGTTAACAAAAATATTCCCAAAAGTTAAATGCAGAGAAAGAAGTGACTAAGGAAATACTTTTATTATCTCTGCTCTTCTGGGAGTTTCCTCCAGGAACATTACTTAAATCAAGACTTCCAACTGGCAAATAACTTGGAAGGGAAGGACTCTCAGTTCAGAGGTGAAGTTCACGCCTCCTGAGAGAGGCAGCGCGTCCTCGCCCCAGCAAGCCCACCTGGCGTGTGCTGCCCAGACTGCCCCAGACGCCTCTCCCCTTCCCATTCCCCTTCCTCTCCAACATGGACCACGGCCCTCCTCCACCTACTGAATAAAATCACCGTTCCTTTAAGTGGCACTTGAGCCATAAATGTGATCATGATTTTTGAAAACTGCGAAATAATATATAATTATTGGCTATTTGAAGAGGAATTGACGGAGGGTGATGGAAAGTGAAATCAGTTTGGGGTCAGAGCACTTTGGTTTGAATCTTATGCCAGTGAGGTGACCTTGACTAAGTCGCTTAAACTCTCCGAACCTCAGTTCCTTCATGTATAAAACAAGATTGTTGGGATAATTAAATTAATTGAAAGTGACATAGTAATTATAAAAGAGTGGATGCTCTATACCTGTTAACAAAGCCATGGTAACTGAAGTCACTTTTATCTAGTACTTACAAACACTGGCTATGGAGACCCAGTTGCTCATCTTCCTGTGTCTCTTACTCCCTACCTTTACAAACAGATAAGGTAGGAGAATCAAATGAGTGAATACATATCAGGGACTTTCTACAGTGCCTGATCCATATTAATCCTCTTTAAGTATCAAGGCTTCTGCTGCTACTGCTGCTACTGCTGCTGTTCTCTTTATTATTCAGGGACCTGGCCTGGCCTTATTGCTCCAGCCATTTCTGGTTTTCTGTCTTACTAGTAGGGAGAGCTCCTCAGCACAGTCATGACATCCTCAGGGTGGGGACGATTCTCACCTTTAACTTTCAGGGGCTTTATTTATTCAATGCCTAAAAAAGTAATTATTTCTATGGTTAAAAATAATGCACAAATACATGCTTGCTACCTCTACTCAGCATTATACTGAAGGTTTTAGCCAGAGCAATAATGCAAGGGTTGGAGGGGTGGGGCTGGGAAAGGCATCTAGACTGGAAAAGAAGAAGAAAAACTGTCTATTTTTAGATTAAATGATCTTTTATATAGAAAATGCAATGGAATCTACAGAAAGCTACTAGAAGTGATAAGTGAATTTAGCAAGTTGCAGGATACAGGATCAATATACAAACCTTTTTATTTTTACTTCCTTATCCTTAATATAGCCACAGCTAGATCAGTTTAACTGGAGCATAGGACATGAGGGGTAGTGGTGGTAAATAAAATTGAAAACACAGTCTGAAACTCAGTTTGATGACATAACTCAGGGGTCCCCCAACTTTTTACACAGGGGGCCAGTTCACTGTCCCTCAGACCGTTGGAGGGCCGGACTATAAAAAAACTATGAACAAATCCCTATGCACACTGCACATTGTGTTTTAAAGTAAAACACAAAATGGGAACAAATACAATATTTATAATAAAGAACAAGTAAATTTAAATGAACAAACTGACCAGTATTTCTTTTTTTTTTTTACATTCATGGTCCTGAATACAATTTATTTCTATTTTTATTTTTTCCCTCCTCCCCTTCCCCCTTTCCCTCCTTTCCTCCCCCCACCCCCCGTAACTACCACAATCTTGTCTATGCCTCTTAGTCTCGTTTTTATGACCCACCAATGTATGTAGTCCTGCAGTTCTTGTTTTTTCCTGATTTACTTATTTCACTCCGTATAATGTTATCAAGATCACACCATTTTGTTGTAAGTGATACTATGTCATCATTTCTTATGGCTGAATAGTATACCATGGTGTATATGTGCCACATCTTCTTTATCCAGTCTTCTATTTTTTTTTTTACAGCGATTAAAGACTTTAAGCAAAATCTAGGCCAATACAGCAAGAATCCATAAAAGAGTAGTGTCCTTAACATGTTCACCAAGTCCAAGTTGGCGCCAACACCTTGCCAAATCCCTGAAAAATGCAACCCAACCTCCATTCAGTCTGTTAGGAGCTGTCACAAGGAGCAGGAGTCCAGGAAAAGTCCACATCCAGGAAAAGTCCGCATGACACTGGTACTGTTGTCACAATTCTATACTTTGCAGCTCATGTCCAAGTCCCAATGAAAGATGCTTCTAGCTGGTAATGATTCAGGTAGACTGGAAAAGCCATCTGCAGCATGTGTAGTGATGGAGCTTCTGTTCTCCTCTGCCTGGAGAAATGAGACCAGGTTGCTTTTCCCTGGAGCTCTGTGACTTCGTAAAGAGAAGCTTGGGATACACTAAGCTGGGTGGCAAAGGTAGATTCATAATAGAAATTGGCAAAAGGGGGAAAGAGAGCTCTAAATTAGGAATAGGTCCCAGCCTGAAATATGAGTGGGGCATTGAGGTAGGAGGAATAAAGGAACACTATATATTAAACAAAGCAGCAGAAAATAGGACTATCAACACCCACAGCAGAGAACTTCGAAAGAGGAATAAAAAACCTGACTATTCAGGCAAGACATAGTTAAATGGCCCTTGTGCAAATGAGATCAGTTCACCTGCTTCTTGGCAGAAATACCCTAGGCTCGTCCACAGTGTCGTAGATGGGGCCGGTGGTCCTGGGCCCCTTCAGCCTTCAGTGGCAAACCCCAGCATTCTGAGCAAGGTTAGGTCATAGGTGGCTGGAGCAGGGCTGGAAGAGACTGAACCCTCCCTTAGAGGAGCGAGGGGGAAGCCTACCTTCCAGTGTCCCTGTTTCCTCCCAGCAGAGGCATGTAAGTCTGGCAGGCTTTAGCTCAATGACCTTCCTTTCCACTATTGAAGCAGGACCCAGATGACATCCTATGAGACCCCTTTAGGGCATTGGAGCCTTTAAGGGCATATCCTAAAAGCTGGTAGTTCCCTGGATCTCTATTGGGCTTTTTCTGCCTCTTGGTATCTTAAAAGCCATGCTCAAAAGATCTCGCTGAGGGGTTTGAGGATCCCCATCTGCCTATATAAATGTTTTCCATATATCTGGAGCTATTTGAAAAAAGACAAAACAGTGTGATTAGCTAGATCAAATAAAGAAGGTAGTAGTTTGCAGGAGAAAAAGATTTGGCGTTTCCTGTTAATCAGCATTCATTCCTAGGTCCTGGCTGGTTGGCTCAGTGGTAGAGCGTCGGCCTGGCATGCAGGAGTCCCAGGTTCGATTCCCAGCCAGGGCACACAGGAGAAGCGCCCATCTGCTTTTCTACCCCTCCCCCTCTCTTTCCTCTCTGTCTCTCTCTTTCCCTCCCACAGCCAAGGCTCCATTGAGCAAACTTGGCCCAGGTGCTGAGGATGGCTCTTCCACAGGGGCTAGAATGGCTCTGGTTGCAACAGAGCAACACCCCAGATGGGCAGAGCATCCCCCCCTGGTAGGCGTTCCGGGTGGATCCTGGTTGGGCGCATACGGTAGTCTGTATAACTGCCTCTCCGTTTCTAACGTCAGAAAAATACAAAAACAAAAACAAAAAAAGAAAAAAGAGAAGAAAAAAAAAGAAAGGAGAAAAAAAAAAGGACATTCCCTTGTGCTAAAGCTCCAGAGAGCATGGAGTGAGCTCGAGTATGTCCTATAGAAAATGGAGCTCTATGTTGGCATACAAGTCTTTGAAGAAGGAGGAACTGCTGAAATAGTTCATCAGCACCTGTCCCTAAGATAGCTGTCTTTATAGTGGAAACACCATAAATAAATATTTAATCTCTGTATATAGATTAAAGGGGGAATATGGCAAATGCTGAAAAGCCATGATAATGGCATATAATTCTAGAATTTGAGCTGATTTTAAGTTGACAGTTTCAGTATAAAGTTGTCCATTGATTTGCAAGAGCGATTTGCCATTTAGTGGAAGTTTCCCAGAGCCATTTGTTGTTGATCCTTTGAAAAACGGAACAACAATAATTTTGAGGCTCAAAACCTATAAGCTGTAAGGGTCGCCTATGCCCCTTGATAATCCAGGAGGCAACAAGATCAAAATATGGAAGTGTATTCCATGGGCTATTAGATGGTTCAATGTGCCCAAGCTGTAGCTGCTCTTGTACCAATTGAGCAGCTGCCCTAAAGTTTCTCCTGAGAAAGGGGCCATTGGTCTACCCATACAGGATTATCTGATTTCCAAGTAATTGGGTCTGCACAATGCATTATTGGGGTAGCAGGAGCTACCAAGGCCCCTATGCTAAATTTTGATATTCTAATCCACACCTTCTGGTTTTGGGTGCCACTTCTATAGGGGTGAGAATTTCTCGCTGTTCTTTCCCTAGTCCCTTAGTGGGCAAAAATCCCCGATCAAGCATCTGAGTACTGACTAAACCATTAGGACTGACAAGCAACGCTCCTGTATTTTTCAAAATATCTCTACCCCACAAATTAACTGGCCATCCAGGGAACACATAAGGCTTAAAAAATCCAGAATGACCTTCTTAATCTTTCCAATGTAGAAAACTAGAACTTTGTTGAGGGGATTTACTCTGCCCTATACCTTGTAATTCTGTGGCTGCTGCATGAGTGGGCCAGGAAGGAGGCCAATGTAGCTTAGCAATAACAGATACATCAGCTCCAGTATCTAAAATTCCTTTATATTTATGCTCATGTATTGTTAGTTCCATTTCAGGGCGTTCCTGACCTATTTTTTTTTAATTTTTTAAAATCCAATTAGCAAAATCAGAGAAGCCAAATCACCAATTTTCCTGGGGCCCTTTTTGCAGGATGTGGCCTGAGAAGCAGAATTAGCATCCTTATACTATTCTTCTAACTGCCTGAATTAGCCGTGAGACACATTTTTTTGATTAATTTTAATGGGGTGACATTGATAAAATTGTCTTTCGTCACCTTCTAACTGGTTTTCTTTGTGTCCCTCCCCTCCCCCAACCACCTCCCTCTCCTCCCCCCACCGTGTAACCCCAACACTGTTGTCCATGTCTCTGAGTCTCATTTTTATGTCTCACCTATGTATGGAATCATATAGTTCTTAGTTTTTTTCTGTTTTACTTATTTGCTCAATATAATGTTATCAAGGTCCATCCATGTTGTTGTAAATGATCCGATGTCATCATTTCTTATTGCTCAGTAGTATTCCATAGTATATATGTACCAAAGCTTTTTAATCCACTCGTCCTCAGACGGACACTTGGGCTGTTTCCAGATCTTTGCTATTGTGAAGAATGCTGCCATAAACATGGGGTGCATTTCTTCTTTTCAAACAGTGCTATGGTGTTCTTGGGGTATATTCCTAAAAGTGGGATAGCTGGGTCAAAAGGCAGTTCAATTTTTAATTTTTTGAGGAATCTTCATACTGTTTTCCACAGTGGCTGCACCAGTCTGCATTCCTACCGGCAGTGCAGGAGGGTTCCCTTTTCTCCACTTTCTCCCAAGCACTTATTCTGTGTTGTTTTATTGATGAGCGCCATTCTGACCGGTGTGAGGTGATATCTCATTGTGGTTTTAATTTGCATTTCTCTAATGATTAGTGATGTTGAGCATTTTTTCATATGCCTATTGGCCATCTGTATGTCTTCTTTGGAGAAGTGTCTATTTATTTCTTTTGCCCATTTTGGATTGGATTGTTTGTCTTCCTGGTATTAAGTTTTACAAATTCTTTATAAATTTTGGTTATTAATCCCTTATCAGACGCATTGTCAAATATATTCTTCCATTGTGTAGTTTGTCTTTTTATTCTGTTCTTATTGTCTTTAGCTGTGCAGAAGCTTTTTATTTTGATATAGTCCCATTTGTTTATCCTGTCTTTTACTTGCCTGTGGAGACAAATCGGCAAATATATTGCTGCGAGAGATGTCAGAGAACTTACTGCCTATGTTTTCTTCTAAGATGCTTATGGTTTTATGGCTTACATGTAAGTCTTTTATCCATTTTGAGTTTATTTTTGTGAATGATGTAAGTTGGTGGTCTAGTCATTTTTTTGCAAGTATCTGGCCAATTTTTCCAACACCATTTGTTGAAGAGGCTGTCTTTATTCCAATGTATGCTCTTACCCCCTTTGTCAAATATCAGTTGTCCATAAAAGTGTGGGTTTATTTCTGGGTTCTCAGTTCTGTTCCATTGATCTATATGCCTGTTCTTAAGCCAGTACCAGGCTGTTTTGAGTATAATGGTCTTAAAATATAACTTGATATCTGGAAGTGTGATACCTCACTCTTTATTCTTCCTTTTCAAGATTGCTGAGGCTATTCGTGTTCTCTTTTGGTTCCATATAAATTTTTGGAATATGTGTTCTATATCTTTGAAGTATGTCATTGGTATTTTAATAGGTATTGCATTGAATTTATAAATTGCTTTGGGTAATATAGACATTTTAATGATGTTTATTCTTCCTAACCATGAGCACGGTATATGCTTCCACTTGTTTGTATCTTCCTTGTTTTTGTTTTTTTTAATCAATGTTTTGTAATTTTCCAAGTACAAGTCTTTAGTCTCCTTGGTTAAATTTATTCCTAGGTACTTTAGTTTTTTGGTTGCAATGGTAAAAAGGATTGCTTCCTTAATTTCTCTTTCTGACAGTTCATTGTTAGTGTATAAAAATGCCTCTGATTTCTGAGTATTGATTTTATATTCTGCCACCTTGCTGAATTTATTTATCAGGTCTAGTAGTTTTTTGACTGCGACTTTAGGGTTTTCTATATACAATATCATATCATCTGCAAATAATGATAGTTTTACTTCTTCTTTCCAATTTGGATGCCTTATATATTTTTTTCCTTGTCTGATTGCTATGGCTAGGACTTCCAGAACTATGTTGAATAAGAGTGGTGAAAGGGGGCACCCCTGCCTTGTTCCTGATCTTAAGGGGATTGTTTTAATTTTTGCCCATTGAGTATGATGTTGGCTGTGGGTTTGTCATAGATGGCCTTTATCATGTTGAGGTATGTTCCCTGTATTCCTACTTTGCTGAGAGTTTTGATCATGAATGGGTGCTGGATTTTATCAAATGCTTTTTCTGCATCTATTGAAATTATCATGTTTTTTTTTTCTCCTTCCTTTTGTTTATGTGATGAATCACATTGATTGATATGTGAATATTGTACCAGCCTTACCTCCCAAGAATGAATCCCACTTGATCATGGTGTATGATTTTTTTCATATATTGCTGGATCCAGTTTGGTAATATTTTGTTGAGGATTTTTGCATCTAAATTTATCAGGGATATTGGCCTATAATTTTCTTTTTTTGTGTTGTCTTTGCCTAGTTTTGGAATCAGAATTATGCTCGCCTCATAAAAGGAGCTTGGAAGTCTTTCTTCCTCTTTACGTTTTTGAAGTAGCTTGAGAAGGATAGGAGTTAATTCTTCTTAGAATATTTGGTAGAATTCACCTGTGAAGCCATCAGGCCCAAGACTTTTCTTTTTTGGGAGTTTTTTGATAACTGTTTCAATCTCATTTGTTGTAATTGGTCTGTTTAGGTTTTCTGATTCTTCCAAATTAATTGTTGGAAGATTATATGTTTCAAGGAATTTGTCCATTTCATCTAGGTTGTCTAGTTTTTTGGCGTATAGTTCTTCATAGTATTTTCTTACAATATTTTGTATTTCTGTTGTGTCAGTTGTTATTTCTCCACTCTCATTTCTAATTTTATTTATTTGAGTCCTCTCTCTTTTTTTCTTGGTGAGTCTGGTTAAAGGTTCATCAATCTTGTTTACCTTTTCAAAGAACCAGCTCCTGGTTTCATTGATCCTCTGTATTGTTTCTTTAGCCTCTATGTCATTTTTTTCTGCTCTGATGTTTATTATTTCCTTCCTTCTACAAGCTCTGGTCTTTACTTGCTGTTCTTTTTCTAGTTCTTTTAGATGCAGGGTCAAGTTGTTTATTTGAGCTTTTTCTAGCTTCTTGAGGTATACCTGTAATGCTATGAACTTCCCTCTCAGGACTGCTTTTGCTCTGTCCCATAAATTTTGAGTTGATGTACGCTCGTTATTGTTCGTTTCTAGGAATTTTTAAATTTCTTCTTTGATCTCATTGTTTGCCCATTCATTATTTAATAACATGCTATTTAGTTTCCAAGTGTTTGAGTATTTTTCAGTTTTTCTGTTTGTGGTTGATTTCTAGTTTAATGCCATTGTGATCAGAGAAAGTGCTCGATATGATTTCAATCTTCTTAAATATTTTGAGACCACTTTTGTGCCCTAACATGTGGTCTATTCTTGAGAATGTACCATGAGCACTTGAAAAGAATGTATATTCTGCTCTTTTAGGGTGAGAGGTTCTGGAGATATCTATTAATTCGAGTTGATCTAATATGTCCTTTAAGTCTGCTGTTTCTTTGTTAATTTTCTTTCTTGGGGAATCTATCTAATGATATTAATTGGGTATTGAAATCCCCTACTATTATAGTATTGTTGTTGATCTCGCCCTTTAAATCCATCAAAGTCTGCTTCATATATTTAGGTGCTCCTATATTAGGTGTATAGATAGTTATAACGGTTATATCTTCCTATTGGATTGCTCCCTTTATTGTTATGTAATGACCATCTTTATCTCTAACTATAGTCTTTGTTTTAAAGTCCATATTTTCTGATATAAGTATTGCTACTCCAGCTTTTTTTTCATTTGCATTTGCGTGAAATATTTTTTTCTATCCTTTTATCTTCAGCCTATGTGCATCTTTTGATTTAAGGTGTGTCTCTTGTAGACAGCATATGTATGGGTTCTGTTTTCTTATCCATGCAGCTACCCTATGTCTTTTGATTGGATCATTTAATCCATTTATGTTTAAGGTTATTATTGATATGTAGTTGTTTATTGCCATTTTATTCTTTAAAACTGTATTCCTCTTTTGCTATATTCTTTTTCTCCTTTGATCTGTTTACAACAGGTCCCTTAGCATTTCTTGCAGCCTTGGTTTGGTTGTAGTGAATTCCTTGAGTTTTTTTTTTTTTTTTTCTGTAAAGCTTTTTATTTCTCCTTCAATTTTAAATGATATCCTTGCTGGATAAAGTAGTCTTGGTTGTAGGCTCTTGTTCTGCATTACTTTGAATATTTCTTGCCATTCCCTTCTGGCCTCAAGTGTTTCTGTTGAGAAGTCAGAAGTCGTCCATATGGGGGCTCCTTTGTAGGTGATAGTCTTTTTTTCTCTAGTAGCTTTTAATATTTTCTCTTTATCACTTAGCTTTGGTATTTTAATTATGATGTGTCTTGGTGTTGATTTCTTTGGGTTTCTCCTTAATGGAGTTCTCTGTGCTTCCTAAACATATGAGATGTTTTCCTGCCTTAATTAAGGGAAGTTTTCATCCTTGATATGCTTGAACAAAGTCTCTATACCTTGTTACTTCTCTTCTTCTTCAGGAACCCCTATGATGTGGATGTTATTTCTTTTCATGTTGTCACAGAGTTCTCATAGAGTTTCCTCAGACTTTTTGAGTCTCTTTTCTTTTTTCTGCTCTGCTTCCGTGCCTTCATTTATCGTGTCCTCTAACTTGCTGATTTGATTCTCCACTTCATCCATTCTGCTTTTAATTCCTTCCATTGTGTTCTTTATTTCAGATATTGTATTGTCATTTCTGACTGATTTTTTTTTTATTTTTTCAATGTCCTTTTTTTTATTTGCTATCTCTTTATTTAGGTTTTTGTAATGACCATCTATTGTTGTTCTAATATCTTTGAGCATCCTAACAATCATTATTTTAAACTCTGCATCTAGTAATTTGGTTATATCTAATTCATTTAGGTCCTTTTCTGGGGATTTCTCTTGGTTCATTTGTGTGCGTTTTTCTGCCTTTGCATTTTCTCTGTGTAAATGTTTTGGCCACTGGTTATGGCCTCTGTTCCCTATGTATGGTCTGTCTGCAGGTCCACCCCCCCATTCTGTTGCTGCCTAGGGCTTTTGGGTTTGGGCATTGCCGGTGCCTGTCCACTGGGGCTTTTGCTGTGGTTTCCACCTCTCCTTCATGGGAGTGGCTGTGATCATGTGCTCGGGTGCACAAGCCTTGGTGGCCTTGGCTTTTACCCCGCCCTCATGAGTGGCGTTATGCTCGGCCCCGAATGCAGTGGCGAGCACCTTTGCTCAGCTGAGGGACTCTGCCTGTTTCCGGGCTTTCCCCCGCCCTTGCAGCAGGAGCCCGCTGGTGGGACAGCTGCTAGCCTTGGCTCTACCTGGCCAGGCAGAACTGCATGCCCATGCTCAACTCAGTAATAGAACTCTGCCTGTTCTAGGCTTTTGGCTCCACCTCCACGGGAGGAGCCGGCTCCCAAGTCAGGCCACAAGCCTTGGTTCCATGGGCAGGGCAAGGCTGTGCTCCTGCGCCCTTGCTCAAGGGCTGGTCTCCACCCCTTCCAGGGTTCCTGCGCTTCTCCCGCAGGCTAGATTACAGGTTGCTGGCAGCTGGGCTTGACCACTTTTGCACGCCTCCTCCTCCCCAGCCGAGCAAGGCTGAGCTCACATGTGAGCTCAGCAGCGGCCAGCAGGCGTGTGCCCTTGCTGACAGAACTGCGCCTCTGCGTCCCGCCACCGCCCACCCTCAGGTGAGCCCTCAGCTGTGTCGGTGGTGGCACTGCAGCTCAGACCCTAAGACTCACTACTGTAAACCCAAAAGCTCCCTCCTTCTAAGTGACTCTGCTCTGAGTGCTGCAGGGGAGCTTGTTTGGCTGCTCTCCTGCTTCCCTTTGCTGCTATTGCTGTTTCCAGGGGAAATATTCACTTCAGATTTGGGGAGTGACACTACCCAGGGATTAGGGTGGCTGTCTCCCAAAATGTTTCTCCCTGTGCCTCCTAGATTATACTGTCTTCCTGCTACTCTGGTACTCTCCTCTCTCCCCATCCCCTGGAGTCCCGGGAGAGTGGTTGTGAGAGAGGTGTTCTGCGCGGTCCCTTTAAGAAGAATCCTGGGTCTGAGAAACCAGACTCTTTGTCACAAACAGTATCCTGACTTGTTTCCAGCTAAATACTGTCCATATGCCTCTTCTAGGCTCTGGGACTGCAGGCTGGGGCTTTGTTCCTGGACTCAAGACCCTCCCCTCTCTGCTAAACTCACTTCCCACCACACGAGTCTCTCCCAGCTGCCGTTCACTCCGGGGAGCTGGGCAGCCCTCTCCGTGTTTCTGCTTTTCCTATCAGTCTCGGTGTGGCTTCTTCAATATTCCTTGGTTGAAGAGTCCTCTTAGTTTAGTCCAAAGTTGGTTTTTCCAGATGATAGTTCTTAAAATTATTTTGTAATCCACTTTGATTCTGGGAGGTGGATGTTGGTATGTCCGCCTACTCCAGCACCATCTTGTCTTCTCCTGACTAGTATTTCAAAGGGAACTATGCTCCTCTCACTGACCACCAATGAAAAAGGTGCCCCTTCCAGAAGTGTGGCGGGGCCAGATAAATGGCCTCAGGGGTCTGTATGCGGCCCACGGGCTGTAGTTTGGGGACCCCTGAGATAACTTCATAAACTGGACTGCTCTTTTTTTGTGTGTTACAGAGACAGAGAGACAGAGAGGGGAACATATAGGGACAGACAGACCAAAAAGGAGAGAAATGAGAAACATCAATTTTTTGTTGCAGCTCCTTAGTTGTTCATTGATTGCTTTCTCATATGTACCTTGACAGAGGGGATGCTACAGCAGAGCAAGTGACCCCTTGCTCAAGCCAGTGACCTTGGGCTCAAGCCAGCAACCATGGGGTCATGTCTATGATCCCACACTCAATACTCAAGCCAGTGACCTTGGAGTTTCAAACCTGAGTCCTTTGCACCCTAGTCCGACACTCTATCTATGGTGCCACCACCTAATCAGGCAGTATGGACTGCTTTTGCTCTCTCTTTTCCTCCCTGCCTCCCTCCCTCCCTTCCTTCCATTTTCCTTACTCCTTCCCCACCCCTTTCTAGTTAGTTTTTTGGCATAAACAATTTTTCTCTATGAAAGTAGGTAGAATTTTGTTCCTTGCTCATGGGTTCAGTAAACAAAATGACCACAGCTTTGTTACATTGAAGCCTACAATGAATATTCTGTGAAAGCGGTTCCTAAAGACAGATGGTGTGCCATCAGCACACAGACACTAAGGACTTTGGTTTCTGGATTCAAGTTCCAGCTTTCTCTTAACAAGCTCTGTGGCTCTGGGAAAGCATGTCACCCTTTTGAGGCTCAGCGTGCTTTGTCTCAAAGACAGGATAATGATAATGTGACCTCCTTCTTTATAGCATTGTAGATAGCTCAATTCCACAATTCATTTTGAATTTTCAGGAACTGGACCAGGACATGGGAGTAAACAATCTTTCCCTTCAAGGAATTTTTAATGAAGATATATATATGGAAATAACTTCAGTGGCATAAGATAGTCTGCTATCATATAAACAAAGATGGGGGTTAGGGTTGCAAAGAAGGGGTTAATTAGCTTTGCTTGTGAGGTGGGAAACAATTTCATTGGTTGATAGCTCTAACCCAACTTTAAAATTTAAGTGGGACTTTTGACAGAGAAAGGAGCAATTTAATAATATCCTACATCTGCTTAGCACTTTACCGTTTTGCTTGACATAAATTAGAGTGGTCTAAAAACTATAATTTTTAGATATAAGGGCTTATTATTGCTATTCTAGGGGTGGTTATTATTACTTTAAGTTGCTCTTTTGATAAAGCTAGGGAAAATTTGACACCAAATTACAGCAACTTAGCAAAGTTTGTTTATACAAAAATTTCTGGGGAATTTTTCCATGCAGAGAAGCTGGCAGCCTTTAGAGCCTGGCTTCTACTGGGCAAAGGCAGAAGTGGGATGACTAAGACTAGGAGGGGCACTGGGAAGAGGAAGGAGGGTGTGAATGAAGACTGCAAAAAAAGATAACCCATTTTATAGTTTTGGTACAACTAGCTAATTAAAATGTAAAAATATGGAAACCTGGCCATTTAAACGCTCATCTAACATGGAACCAGAGGACTGAATTATTGTAAAATGTTGCAACCTGGGAATTTTCCTCCTGATCCTGATAGACATGTGGTACTTTTCCTGGGAGGGAACTGGGCTCACAGCTATGGCTTAAAACACTGGGTTCCACAGACCCCTCCTCGGTCCAGCACATCATCTACGGCTTGTTGAAGTTTTGATTGATGAAGTAGTAAAGATTGTTTGGAAATATAGGGGGAAAAAAAGTATTTTGGCTCTTTCACAAGAGTGGGAAATGAAGCCAAGAACATACCTATAATTTAGGGTAAAGAGCAATAATGAGGTCTCATAAAAATAAATACCCATGATGTTAAATAGACTGCAGATCATTCGCACCCTGAGGCTTTCCTTTTAGATTTTGTGCCAGAAAAAAAAAGTGATAATAGGCCTTGTGCTTCACTCCAGAGCAGCGAGTACACAAGATTTTGTTTTTGTGCGATCAAGAGACCCTCCCGACTAAAATTATTAAAGGGGAACAAAACAAAAACCATCCAGCTATAAAGAGCAAGCAGCCCAGGTTTGGAAAAAAGGCTTTAATCCACGCTGCTAGGGTCAGACTGTTGAATGCTGCTCTTGACTTCATTTCAGAGCAGATGTTGCTATCTGAAAAACTTAACAGCCATAATTATTTCTTTTCCTTTTTTTTTATTTTCACTGAGAAGTCATTTCCAGTCATGTTACAGGAATGGATTCTAGTGTTGGTTCCTGTTCTTTAAAGAAAATAGCACATTTATTGGGAAAGCACTGAGTGAGGAGTTTGGATGACAAGAGTTCTAAAACTTGGATCAGTCAGTGCTTAAGCTTTTGGATTTTAGACAAGTCACATCACAGACCTGCTCCTCAGTTATTCCTCTATAAAATGGGAACAGCCATCCCCACCCAGCTACCGTGAGGGTTGTGAGTGTCAGAAGCGAGGCCGGATGTGGAAGTGGCTCTGACAGTGCGTGGTGGCAGGGCCTGTCCTCCCTGGGCCGTGGGCCTCTGGGTTCTACAATGACAGGACTCTCCTTGGGGCCTTGACAGGAAGCCATTGGTGCTTTTAACAAAATGTTGGGTTAGTTCATGCTACTTTATTATTTTCGTCACAACGGGACCTGTAAATCTTCCTCTGTGTCTTAATATCATCTCAGTTGGTGCTCAGAGCCTGCTCCTCACTTTTAGATGGTAATCAGCCCTCTGCTGACTGAGACTCAAACCATCTTGGTTCAATTATAAATATAAAATGTCTAGGGTAAGAATGAAAAGCCCGAAATCCGTGTCCTATGGGCTGAGCACCATCCTCTTTCTTTTCTCTTTCATCCTCGCCTGTCCCCTCACCGTCCCCGCACCATCCAGCTTTCCCGCACTGTACCAGTACCCTTCACACACCGTCTGGGCACCTTCCTCGCACCACCCCCGTACCGTTCCGGCACCGTTCCCGCACTGTTCCCACACTGTTCCCGCACTGTTCCCGCACTGTTCCCACACTGTTCCGGCACTGTTCCCGCCCTATTCCCACACTGTTCCCACACTCCAGGTGAGTGGGGTGGGAGTGGGTAGAGAAGTCACAGGCAGCGCCACAATTGCTGGACTGGTGCCCATCTGTCTCTGGCTGGCTCTTCCAGTGGCAGGTGTCTGGCCCTGCACCTCGCAGGCTGTTTCATGAGCAGCAGGGGTCCTCTCACTTGCTGTTTTCTTTGATGACAAAAGACCTGTCTCCTGGGACTGCTCACTGTGATTCCTCCTGCCAATACTGGACATCTGGGGACTTCTCTCTGCTGAGATCTTGCCTCAAGCAAGGCAGGAACCAAAATGGCCACAGGATGCTTTGTCTCACACTTGGCCCTGACATCCTCCATAGACATATGTCTGAGTGTTTGACTTACTGATAGTAGGTTATAGTAACATCTCTGATTCAGGCCTCTTTTACTGAGTCACTGAGCAGGCAGCTTCAGCCATAGTCTTTCTTTAACTTGTTAAATTTTTGAGATATAAGTCAGATATCAGTTTACTGTGACTCTGCAAATTCAGGGAACATGTACCAAGCTAGTCAAGTGGGCCCTAGGACTCCCTCTTAATGTGCTTGAGAGGAGGGAAGTACTCCCAACCCTTCTCTGTGGGGGTAAAGGATTGCAGGCAAACCCCAAACTTCTCCTTAAAGAAATCCCCACTTCCCCATTCCAAACTTCAGCCATAGCCCACCTTTTTTATGATATAGAGAAATGTGATCAGCTAAGGGTTGCAAGTTCAGTTCTTCGATCCCTCTATCAGAGGTCCTGATTGGGTGACCTAGTGCCTCATCTTCAAATGTGACTCAGGTTGGTTCTTATTGTCAAGGGACTTCAGCTTGGGGGGGGGGATGCAATTTTAACATTTTGTTATATTATATCAGTGTATGCCCAACTTTATTTTGTGAAACACTGCTTTAGAGAAGTGGTCCAAGATTTTAAAAGTTTATTAGCAAATACATTCAGGAAACAAATGCAAGATTTCCTGTTTTTGAGATGCTTATAGCACATAAGTCTATTAAACACTATGTGAGAGGTATAATAAAGAATCCCATTTGACACTTTTTACTCCCCATGTTCCTCAAATATATTTAATAACAAAATGTATTATTTTAATGCTTCTTTGTTTGAATTTTGAAAAATTTTCAAAATCTACCTTCAACTTAGAGCCTTTTTCATGAATGAACAAGAATGGTCCCCTGTGGTGCTTCCACTGGGTCTAGCTAAGTATGCTCATACATTCCTCCAATGTTTCCTTAAATAAAAAGTTTAATTCCTTTCTAATAGAGTAGGCTCATTTTTACATGAATATCTATTTTGGAAACAGCCATTCAGCATTAGCCATTTGGGGGAAGAAAAAAAAGTCACTAATAGACTTCTTGCCCTGTTTATAATACACAGCAAGAAATAATAAAAATATAATAGTACAAAATATTGGAATAGGGTTTTGGAGCATTCTAGTAATTGGTTTAGACTTTGAGAGCTTAGCTTTGATGAGTTATAAAGGTGAAGACATAGTGACTATTGTCACTTGGACCAGATTTTGTTCCTCCTACATTTTTCAAATCATAGCCATCCTTATATAGAGTTTAAGTTATCCTGAATGTCTCCACCTTTGGGCAGGCCCAGTTGGTCAGTTCTCAAACAGAGATTTTTTTCTGTATACAACCCATTTTCCATCTGGATCATAACTTCCCAGATGTACTTCTGAACAGATACTCTCTTCCAACTATTATTTCTCTGTGTCTTGACAAGACTATTGGCTTCATAATTCTTTTCTGTTTCAAAATTCAAATGCATTTATGCTGAATAACATTGAAGTCCTGCTAGCATGAACTGTCTCTGTTTGCCTGTGATGGTCCTGGTTTTAGCACTGGCAGTCCTGCAGCCCATCTCTGGAACACAAAACTCTGTTTCTTAGTGATAGATACCAAAGGTTGGGGAAAATGTATAAAACCCATGTAATAGCCTGAAATATAGCCACTGAAAGCAATTCTGTTTACAGTGTCAAATAGTGGCTGTTACTCTTTACCCCCTTGTGTTAGCAACCAGGATTTGAAGTTCACACTGATGAATTATTCGTTATTTTTCACTCCAATTGCTGCAACTTAAATGTACACCTTCAGTACATTGTAATTGTGAGTGTTAACTGTCCATCTGTGTTGTACTTTGTTGATTAATTGTGCTTTTTAGTAAGATAGTGCTAGATTAACTTTTACACTTTTCTTTCTTTCTTTCTTTCTTTCTTTCTTTCTTTCTTTCTTTCTTTCTTTCTTTCTTTCTTCTTTCTTTCTTATCTCTTTTATTAAGTGAGGGGCAGAGAGGCAGAAGATAAATTCCCGCATGCACCCTGATGAGGATCCCCCAGCAAGCCCCCTATGAGGCAATGCTCTGCCAATATGGCACCACTGCTTTGTGCTTGGGCACCTGAGCTATTTTAGCTCCTGAGGTGACGCTGAAGAGCCATCCTCAATGCTCAGGGCCAACTTGCTCGAACCATTTGAGCCACGGCTGAGGGAGAAGAAGTAAATTAACTTTGCACTGTGAATATTGTGACCATACTTCTAAAAATTCATATAATGAAAATGAGGGTTATTAGAATACCAACACCAGCATGACCTAGACATTCCAGAAAAAGAAAGTTCAATACTTGTTATTTTAATGACAGATGGAAGGATTTATGCAAATAGATTTGGGGAGATAAATAATTAAGACAGAGCACTTCACACAATATGTGCAAAATAATTTTTTTAATTAAAGGAAAAGAGTCTGGAATTGGACACAGTGGAACAGAGGTGTGAAAAAACACACAGAGAGTTTGATTCTCACTATTGTGGAATGAGACTTACAAGTACTTCTACATCAGTCAAAAGCATTCTCCTTTTCCAAAAAGACAACAACACTTAGTTGTAAATGATGCCTGTGGAATTATTTTGGGCATACCATACAAACAATTAGCGTCATCACATTGTTCTCCTGATTGCTCTACAAAACTGATTAAAGTTCTATTTCCTGATTCATAGGTTGCAGCTAAAATGTCTCATGGGTGAACACAAGGGGAAATTGGGGCTCACAGATGTGTTGGCCCCATACAGAGTACAGCAATTTTGTCAGATCTGACCAACAACCATGCTTTTCATCATATATCAGGTGACTCCTTGGATCATAGTAATATGATAATGTTTCATCTGGCTCTTCAGTATTTGGCATTGAAAAACAAAGTTTCCAAAGATGTTTTTGATTTATATGAAGATCTTAATGAAACTGCATAAAACATAAAATATTTTTGGTATCTGGTCTAAATACAAGTTATATTTTACTCATCTATCTGCATATTGGTGGACAATGCGGTATAAATATTGGTAAACCCCATTAAGTGTTTAAATTTCTTGTTAAATAAAATGAAACAATCTCTCCTGCTGAATACCTTGTATGCCTTGTCTACAACACTGTTAGAAAGGGGTATGATTTGCTTGCCTGGGACTTTGAAGCTTTTATAATGAAAGGGTTTGGTCACTTTTTATTTCCTCAAAACAGGGAGAAACACTTGGCATTTTTTACTTTATAGAAATCAAAGGAGATAGTCTTTTTAGATAAGCACCTGCAAAATGCCTATCACTATTGCCAGCCACGGAAATGAGGCAAAAATGGTGGCCTGCTCTAAATCATAATTTCAAAGAAGAGGCAAGAGGGATATCCATCTTGAATTTGGAATACATTGTGGGTGAGAATGGAGGAAAGGATTATAGTAAAACAGAAATTTATATGCTGTCTCTCCAAAACTCTTTGATGATCTATGAAGAAGCCACTAGGAGCCTAGAAGAGAATTATACTTGAGTTGTCTGGTGTTATGTGTAGGATATGACACAACACATGCAGAAGGGCAAAAACGATTCATTTTGTGGAAATAAGGCTGCTTCTAAATGAAAAAAGAAATGTCACCAGAGGATAGCTAAGTTAAACAGGTCTTTCTCAATTTCTTTACTAAACCAGCAACTTACTTGGAATCCAACTTTAATTTCACAAGTTGAGAAAATTTTGAATTTACAAGTTTGAATTATCTCTATGCTTTAAAACCATTTTCCTTAGAAAGAGTTTAACTTATAAGGGCATCCAAGCTGCTTCATAGTATTTTAAAATGATGAACATTTTGGACACAGATACCCTCTATATGAGTTTCTAGACACAGTGGGCCAGGTGGCCAGACTGCTGGTTTCTCTCAATGGGAATGCCGATACAGACTACAGACTGGGGGGACCCTTGTGGAGCGCTGGAAACAAAGTCTTCCAATGTCGCTATCACAAGTACGCGGACTCCGTAGTGTTCTATGCTGATATGCTTTTGTTGACAGGGTGTTTAGCTTGACGTCATCACACTGGACTGACACCAGAAATGTGTAATGTGGTCTTGATTAAGAACATGGCCACAATTCAGAAGGAACTTCACATTTAAGTATATTCTGTCTTAGTGGTGCCTAAAGGAAAACAAGGGTATCCTAATGGCTTGTTCAGAGAAGCATTATTGGAAAAGGAAACAGAAAGAGTAAAAATACTTGACTGTATACTGGGAGAGAAAGAAATATGTCATTGTTGTTGGTTTTTTAATATAGGTAGTATATGTTTCTATTGTATTTTCCTTCTCTTTTTACGAAGTCTTACAGTAATGTATTTTAAATATACAATAATGTAGTCTATAACATTTAATTATCCAATAGAGTCTAAAATGTGTTTCAAAATTGCTGTATTAGAAGACAGAAACATTATAAAATTTTTGTCCTATTATTCTCACACCTTATCTGTTTATTTAGTTCTACTATTAACTGCCACTGTTAACTAATCCTACCTCTGTTTAAACAATAAGATTTATGTAACCAAAAGTTGAATAATATAGAGCAACATATAATTTCAAATCAAAACCCATTTTTCATACTTTTATGTCAAAATAACTACATATATTGTTATTTAGTATATACTTATTTAGTATATACTTATTTAGTATAATATTTAGTATATACTAAATAACAATATATGTAGTTTGGGGTATGTGTTTGGTATAAGTGTGCCCTGGGTTCGCTTTCTAAAGAGCTGGTTACCAGTCTTGCTACCGGTGTGCTTTCCATGAGCCAGTCTTGTTTTAAGGTGAGAAAACAAACCTGATCCTTACTAATGGACTCTGACCTGGTACAAGTTACCCCCCCCCCCCCCCAGTAGTCATGACTGCCAAGAAGTTACCTTTATCTTTTCCTTACTGATTCCACATAAGAGTGGAGCCAGTGAATCTCAACCCATTGGAATGTCATTTAGGAATTTTTTTACATTACTTGGTTATCTACGTTTCTTTTTGTTGTTGTTGTTTATGCTAATTGAAAACGAAATAAGTATCAAGTTTTCAATTCTCTAATGAGAAACCGAAGTAGAATTGATAATTGTCCATGTGTATCACTAATGTAATGGGCATCGCCTACCTGCAACTTCTTTTAAAATCTCTTCTAAGCAGTTGGAAAATGAAACTTTCCATCTTTGTGCCTTTCAGTCACCCTCTCTCAACTTTTCATAAATCTTTTCTGTTCCGCTTTTCCTCCTGGTGTTCCAAGCCCTCAAAGCGTGTCCCCTTCTTGTTACCCAGTCCTTCTCACATGGATAAACATCTGCTTCTCCAGCCTCACGTCCATGTCACCATGCCTAGGACAGAATGTCTTTCTTTAGCTCTTCATGTCCTATTCCACTCTTACCTATACTTCAAGGCCCCTTAAAATCCCCTCTACTTCATAAAACCCCTCCAGACTGCTTTCTAGCTGTGCATGTAGATATCCCACATGCCTTTCTACTCAGCTGCCATTTTGTAGTGTCCTGTGAAGTGTAACACATTCTCTCCTGGGTGGATGGGTAACGTGGAGATCATGCCTTGCTTTTTTCTTGTATCCCCAAGAAATGCCCAGAGCAAGGCTAGGCAGGTTGTAATTGTTACAGAAAGATGATTGGTTTGTATACATGATTCTTCATGCAAAATATGATGTGGGAGTACACAAGTAATTTTATCTTTTCTCACGGAAACATTGTCCATAATGTTTAACAAAGTCTGAAAGCATGAGGCCTTTGATATAGAGAAATAGAAGAGGCAGAGAAAATTATCACAGCTCTGACTCTGGGGCTCAGGATTTAGCATGTTCATTACTACTTCTGAATAAGGACTCTAGACTGTGCAAAATATAGATGTAAGTGTGTACACACACACACACACACACACACACACACACACGTATGGGAGTTTGGCCTTGAGAAACATTTTAATTTGATGCCAGTACTTTTTAACAGCCTGGTCTAAAGTTGGGAAAATAGCCATTCGGTGTCTAGTTGAATTGTGAGTTGAGAATGAATTTTACAGCAAACCTCAATGATTTTCCACCAACTACACCAACCCAAAGACAATTTCTAATCACTTGGTGGTCATCGTATTGCAAAAGAAGCAGAACACAGACATGCTGTCTGTTTCACTTAAATTTATGAAAAGCTGCTGAAAGGGAATGAAGGAAGTAAATGACCCATGGTGGAGCACTGTGAATAGAAGGAGAGGGCTGCGGTTAGCCGGCTTTCTCAACCCCTCAGATTCTCAAAGCCAAGAGAAAATTTATCCTCTTCCACTGAGATATAAACTAAACTTTTTTCATCATTAATCTGCAAAGTTGATGCCTGCCATGGTAATTCATCAAACATTTTTGTGGAGTGAGTCTGGTGGGGCCTCTAGGGCATCGCCTTTGAAATTCAAAGCACTGTTTTGTCCCTGGAGAACTGAGTGACTTTCTCCCCTCATTGCACATCTGGAAGGGAAGTTTCTGCTCCTGCTCTTTCAGAGGCTGAGTCAGGGACTGAATGGAGAGCCATCTTTATGAATCCTGTGCTGTGCCACAGCTTCTGCATCCTCTTCCCTGGGCTGTGGGATGGAGAGGAAGAAGAGAAATACTGCAGTGGAGGCACTGCATATAAGGCAATGTTTTTGCATATTACAGTTTTCTCAGAAAAAGGACAATTACTGTTTGCAGTGATTTTTTTCCTGTGGGTGAGATGCACTGCATTAACCACTGTGAAAAATGAGTAGAACCCTCAAGCTACAGTCTCAATTGTCTACAGATAAATCAGGAAGTGGTTCTGGACTCTTGAGGACTGATCCGAATTTACAATCTGGTCTCCAGGCTTAGAGACAAATACACAACCTGATGAGAGTGGGCATCTTCTACGAAGAGTGTCTGGTGGGCACTGGGATGACCTCCCTGTCTTTGGTAACTGTGTCTGGCTCTGCTTTGTCCCTTCGCTGAAAGTCTCCTCTGAACCTCCCAGTCCTCACTGATGTTTCAGCTCTAGTTTACACCCCTCAGACAGGTCTTCTCAGACCTCTCAGTTAAAAACGTCTGAACTTACCCACTGACCAGTCACTGGCCATCAGTTCTCAGTTTGTCACTTCCTTTGTAACACCCGTTGATATTTAAATTAATTTATGTTCCTTCTCTCTTTTCTCCCTCCCTCCCTCCCTCCCTCCCTCCCTCCCTTCCCTCACACCCTCCCTCCCTTCCCTCACACCCTCCCTCCCTCCCTTCCTTCACACCCTCCCTCTCTCCCTCCTTTCTTTCTTCCTTTCTTCCGTCCTCTCTCCCTCCCTCTCTTCCTTTCCCTCTCTCTCTTTGTCCTTTCTTCTCTTCCTTCCCATTCCACCTCCACTTCCACTAAATTGCAGAGTCCAAAAGAATAAAGTCCTTTACTGTCCTCTTTACTGCAATCTATCTATGGTATATGTTTAGTAACTCTTATAGAATGGTTTCCTTGTTCTTTGGGTATTTGATTGAGGGGAATATGCCCTCTGCAGTAAACTTTATGTACTTTTCATATTTTTAAAATACATGCCTGAATCAATGTATTTTAATTATAATTCACTCTAACTCATTTATCTATTAACCAACTTACCCATGCATTTATTCAATTGATATTTGTTATATATCTACTATATGTCAGATAAGATATTACAGATGGCAGAGAAGTTTCAACCATTTGAATGATATCATTAAGAGGAAGGAGACACCTTTGTCAACAAATTTTTATATTTTATATCAAATGTTCAGATATTATGTTAGATATTAAGAGCTATCTAACTTCTTATTTTCTCTTTTTAACCAAACTGATTTCTCACTGTTCCAATTATGCACTCTCCAGTATGGCTCTCTCTTCATTATTCCACAGTTGGGACGTATTTTGCTCATATTACTTTATTCCAGAACTCTCTTTCCTCTGCTGTGTTCCTGTCCACAGTCTCCATTTTCTTTGAGGCCGGTCTGGACTCTGTTCCCTGCTAACATTCACCAGCCCTATCAGCTCCCATTGTACCCTGAGCTTTCCTGTTAGCACGTCAAGCCCAGGCCTGCTAAAATGAGAGCTTTCTATGGGTGATTTTGTTTCTATCTCTATTTGTTTTATATATCTTAATATTAAAAACCTCAAGTTGAGTGTAAGTTCTTTGAGAAGGTGAGTATGTTTTATAATTCTTTTAGGTCTCTGCCAATATCATAGTAGTATGTGGGACGGTGTAGCAGTCAATAAATTCTTACTGATTGATTGGTATCAAAATTGGGTTGTCAGTTGCAGACAAGGTGCTAATGAGATCAGGTCTGGTAAAAGACTCATCAGCATTCAGCCTCCCTGTAGAACAAGCATAGGCAAAGCTTATGGTGAAAGGTGGTGAAAGGCAAAATTTCAATAGCAAGAGTATTATTAATCTACTTAAGCCATTAAGTGTTGTCCAGTATTAGATTGGATAGGAAATCCTGGTTTTCAACTCTTTCCTATTTGAATGCCCAAGAGGCTGTCAGCAAGTAGGAGGAAATGCAGAACTGGCCCTCAGTTGCCTAAGGAGAGGAGCTTAAATTTCTAGATTTATGGCCCTGCTTTACCTGAAACTTTTATTTTGCTTTTACTTTTATGTAGCAATCAAGTATACTGTATTACTGTTGGTCCTTCATAAACAGTCTAAGGGAACCCTAAAAATAAGTACCAGCCAGTAATTACCAAGTAGTAATGTTCAGAGTGGCCTTTACTGAATGCTGCCTCACAGGAGTGTATCATAGAATCCTCCAAGAGGCAGACTACTTCCAGAAGGGGATTTAGAGGGAAGGAGGTAGAATTTGTAAGTATGAATGATCTTTCTATAATCTTAGAACTCAATTATGCTAGCTTTTCAAATTCTGGTAGAGAAAGAGGCAGGTAGGACTTAAAGAAGCAGACTTGCATCTTGAATCTACTAACACGCCACCTTGGGGAACATATTGCTGCTTCTCTTTGGCCTAAGTTTCCGATTTCTAAAATAAACAAATAGGTCAAACTAAATATCTTCAGAAACACCGATTGCCTCTATTATTTCTATACATTGACCACTATTCAGACAATAACAATGAAATTGGATATCCAGAAATAACTTAGGCCAAGAAGAAACTTTATTCTCGTTGTCACTTAGCGTGTCCTGCACTTCTAGAAAGCCCCCCCACCCAGTCTTTCTGTTGAGCCTCCTGATCCCATTCATACTCTACCTGACTTTCATTCACTAAAGTGAGCCCTTTCTCCTTTGTTTCTCTGTAGCACTCCTATCCTTCTCTGTTCATTTGCCTTTTCTTAAAATTGTCATTGAATATGGGCATGTTTTATTTTCCTCAGTTGACTTAAAGCTATAACTGGGCAGCAACCATGCCTCATATTTCTGAGTATCTTCATTGTGTTCACAGTCTGTCATGGTCAGTAAATACTTGCTGCTGACAGTGCACCTTAGCTACCTCATCTTGTCTCTATGAATTTCACTCCAGCAAGTATGCAATAAAAGAACTTAAAAACAAGGGAGAACATTCTTCCAGTTTATTCAGTAACATGAACCTTATTTAAAATGACTTTTATCAATTTGCTATTTCCACTATTAAAGCAAGTATTTGTTTATAAGTTCATCTCTTCTAAACTCAAGGATGTTAGAGTCTTCTTAAGGATAAAGATTGTTAATCTGTTTCACTCCTCTATGTCCTTGGCCCTACTTAGGTTATAAAGTGTGTGTTCAAAACATAGTTATTGAAAGTATAAATGAATGGGTGATCCTTAGGGCTAAAGGTTAGTAATTCTGTTAAAGAAAATATTTAGAACCTGTGTCCCCAAACTTCCAAGTTCCTAATGCTTCTCAGCTATTTTAAGGAATACCAATGAAGTCACTTTCCATACTGGGAAGATTTTCGGCTAATAAAACATGTGATAACAGAAATTCATAATTGATGTCTTTGCATTGCTGGCTTAAAAATAGTTCCTCAGAAGATAGAGTACTGTTCCTTTTAACTTATTTGGCAACCTTGAATTTGGTAAAGGAACATATTCTACATTTTCAAGTTGATAGGGTAGTTTAATTATTACAGTCTCACAGCCCATATTTGAAATTTAGGATAGACTACGAATAGGCCCAATGTCCTAATATGTCAAAAATGTTAAATTAATATAAAATTTTGAGAGAAGACAAGATGGCGATAGTGTAGGTGGACGTACCAACTTCCACCTCCCAGAACCAAAATGGATAACAAACTAATTTTAAGAACTATCATCTGGAAAAACCAGCTTTGGACTAAACTAAGAGGACTCTTCAACCAAGGAACACTGAAGAAGCCACACTGAGACTGGTAGGAAAAGCGGAAACGTGGAGAGGGCTGCCCAGCTCCCTGGAGTGAACAGCAGCTGGGAGAGACTCACTTGGCGGGAAGTGAGTTTAGCAGAGAGGAGAGGGTCCTGAGCCCCAGGAACAAAGCCCCAGCCTGCAGTCCCAGAGCCTAGAAGAGGCATATGGACAGTATTTAGCTGGAAACAAGTCAGGATACTGTTTGTGAAAAAAAGACTGATTTCTCAGACCCAGGATTCTTCTTAAAGGGACCACGCAGAACACCTCTCACAACCACTCACCCGGGGCTCCAGGGGATGGGGAGAGAGGAGAGGACCAGAGTATCAGGAAGAGAGTGTAATCTAGGAGGCACAGGGAGAAACCTTTTGGGAAACAGCCACCCTAACCCCTGGGTCGAGTCACTCCCCAAATTTATCAATGTACCGTGATTTATCAATGTCACCGTGATTTATCAATGTCACCCCATTAAAATTAATAAAATTAAAAAAATAAAAAGAAATTAGTATAGAATTTTTATAAAAGAAATTATGGGCAGATTTTGTAACATAAAAATGTGTGTGCTTTTTTATATCTATAACCTTATAAGCAAAAGTGAGACAAACTAGGAGAGATGTAATATTTATAATTAAAGATTTAATCCCCCTACTATAGAAAAGGCTTTTATAAATTCTACTGAAAAAGAAATCCACTAGGAAAAATATAATGAATTAAAGAGGCAAATAGACAAAATTAAAAATAGAAAAGAATGTTCAAACTTACTGGAATTGAAATATTTGTATATAAAAAATTGGCATTAAAATAATAAAGTAGATACTTATTAAATGTTTAGGTATGAAGATGCTATCTTATATTTTTATTGTGGACATAAGTTTCTTTTTTTTTTTTTTTTTTGTATTTTTCTGAAGCTGGAAACGGGGAGGCAGTCAGACAGACTCCCGCATGCACTCGACCGGGATCCACCCGGCACGCCCACCAGGGGGCGATGCTCTGCCCATTCGGGGCATCACTCTGTCGCGACCAGAGCCACTCTAGCGCCTGGGGCAGAGGCCAAAGAGCCACCCCCAGTGCCCGGGCTATCTTTTGCTCCAATGGAGCCTCGGCTGCGGGAGGGAAAGAGAGAGACAGAGAGGAAGGAGAGGGGGAGGGGTAGAGAAGCAGATGTGTGCCCTGGCCGGGAATCAAACCTGGGACTTCCGCATGCCAGGCCGACGCTCTACCACCGAGCCAACCGGCCAGGGCCTGACATAACTTAATTCAATATTTCTGGAAAGCAGTTTTGCAATTTTTATTATAATAAAAATTTGCTAACTACACTTTGGTTCAATAATTCTATCTTTAGAAATCCCTTCTAAGGATACAATCAAAGATTCAGCCAAATATTTATGTAAAACATTAAAAATAATTTTTAAGACTATTATTATTTTCTTTTTATTTTGTATTTTTCTAAAGTGAGAAGTGAGGAGGCAGAGAGACAGATCCCGCATGCACCCGACCTGGGATTCACCTGGCATGCCCCCACCAGGGGCAATGCTCTGCCCATCTGGGGCATTGCTCTTTTGCAACCAGAGCCATTCTAGCACCTGAAGCAGAGGCCATGGAGCCATCCTCAGCGCCCAGGCCAACTTTGCTCCAGTGGAGCATGGCTGCGGGAGGGGAAGAGAGAGATAGAGAGAAAGGAGAGGGGATAAGGGTGGAGAAGCAGATGGGCACTTCTCCTGTGTGGCCTGACCAGGAATCAAACCCAGGACTTCCACATGCTGGGCCGACACTCTACCACTGAGCCAACCAGCCAAGGCTAAGACTTTATTTTTTATAGCAGTATTAATTTCACAACAAAATTGAGAGGTAGGATCAAAGAGTTCCCTTATGTCCTCTATCCCCACATATGCATAACCTTCTCAATCATCAACATCTCCTACCATAGTGGGACATTTGTTATAAGTGATGAATCTACATTGGCACATCATTATCACCCAAATTTCATAGTTTACCTTAGAGTTCACTGATGGTTTTGTACATTCTTTGGGTTTGATGAACATATAATGACATGCACTGCCAATATAGTATTATACAAAATAGTTTCACTGTTCTAAAAAATCTATGCTCCATCTGTTTATCCTTCCTCCCCTACAAACCTTAGCAACCACTGATCTTTTCACTGTCTCCATATTTTTGTCTTTCCTTATGTCCTATGGAATTGTACATTGGGTATCTTTCTTAGATTGGCTTCTTTCACTTAGTAAAATCCATTAAAGATTCCTCCATGTCTTTTCATGGCCTGATGGCTCATTCCTTTTTTTTTTTTCTTTTTTGTATTTTTCTGAAGCTGGAAACGGGGACGCAGCAGGGAGGCAGTCAGACAGACTCCTGCATGCACCCGACCGGGATCTACCTGGCCTGCCCACCAGGGGGCGATGCTCTGCCCATCTTGGGGCATCGCTCTGTCACAATCAGAGCAATTCTAGCACCTGAGGCAGAAGCCACAGAGCCATCCTCAGTGCTCGGGCCAACTTTGCTCCAGTGGAGCCTTGGCTGCGGGAGGGGAAGAGAGAGACAGAGAAGAAGGAGAGGGGGAGGGGTGGAGAAGCAGAAGGGCGCTTCTCCTATGTACCCTGGCCATGAATCGAACTCCAGACTCCTGCACGCCAGGCCGACGCTCTACCACTGAGCCAACCGGCCAGGGCCGGCTCATTCCTTTTTAATGGAGAATAATTAGAATTTAATGTGGGCTACAGATAGGTAAACAGACATTTATGTTATAAATATTATTGTATTAAATGCTATGATACTATTATAGAGAGAATAATCATGATAATGATGATGAAGAAGAAGATAGAAACCACTAATATAGCTTTTCTAATTTCTATAGCTACATAACAAATTATACCAAAACTTCAGTGACTCCGTTTTATTATGTTCATAGATTCTGTAAGTCAGGGGTTCAGACAGGATAAGATCTTCTCTGTTCCACAATGTCCACAGCCTTAGCTGGGAAGATTTGAATACTGAGGACAAATTGACCTGAGATTGGAGTTATCTGAAGGCTGATGCTTATACAGTTTTATGTCTGGGCCTGGGCTGGGAGCACACACAGACTGGGATTTCTGATTGAAGTAGCTACATAATAATCCTTCTGCTTGGCTTCCTCACAATATCACAGCCTCAGGGCAATTGGATTTATATCGTGTTTCTGATTTATCCTAGGAAGTCAAGCACATTCTTCTGGTTATAGGTGAGTCACAAGTATACCCAGACTTAAAGGGAGGAACCATAGACCCTACCTCTTTGTGGGAGGAGTGTCAGTGTCACAAATTTAAACTTCAAAGAGATCAGAGGTTTTGTCTGCGATTATGCTATGTGCTAGATTGCTTTCTACCAAGTAACTCATTTAATCCTCACAACAATTCAGGAGATAGGTAGTATTATCATCCCCCTTTTAAAGAGTAAACTAGATGCAGGGAGGAAAGTAACTTGCCTAAGGTCATATAGGGCAATCTGGCTCTAGGTCCATATTTTTAATAAACTAAAACAGTCAGGTTGCAATGGTTCTACTATGCAGAATCCAGTTTGAGATTTAAAGGATTAATAAAATGTTGGTTGTTAGCTGGATGGCTGGGCTGGGATAAGAATGACCCATGAAGAAGAAATACCATGTATAAAGTCCTCAGTCAAGAGATCACGATATTCAGACAGTGGCAATGAGCTGCTCAGGGCTGGAATTTAGAGCTGAATGTGTACGTTTCCAGTAATGAATCTGGGCAGAAAGAGTCAAATCATAAGGGTCTGCGCAATCTAATGATGTTTTAGAATTTGGTCACTATACTGAGGGATTGCCAGGTCAGTGATATGACAGAATTAAGTCCCTTTTTTCTTCTAGTAATTAGACATATAATTTTTTGCACTTGTTTTTTCCTATTGTGGTAAAACATACATACCATACAATTTACCATTTTAACCACCTTTAAGTATACAGTGGCATTAAGTATATTTACATTGTTGTCCAACCATCACCACCATTCAAATATTTTCATTTTGTAAAACTGAAACTCTAAACCCATTAAAACAATGGTTCCTCATTTTCCCTGTCCCTACTCACCAAAAACTACCTTTCTACTTTCTGTCTCTACTAATTTGACTTCTTTAGATATCTCATATAAATGGAATCATACAGTATTTGTCATTTTGTGACTGGCTTATTTCACCTAGTGTTTAATGTTTTCAAGGTTTGTCCATGTTGTAGCATGTGTCATAATTTCCTTTCTTTTAAAGGCTGAATAATAGTCATTATGCATATATACGACATTTTCTTTATGTATCTATTGGTGGATACATGAGTTGCTTGCACCTTTTGGCTATTGAGGATAATACTGCTCTGAACATGGGTGTACAGACATCTATCTCTCTGAGACCCCGTTTTTAACTCTTTTGTAAATATACTCAGAATTAGAATTACTGGATTGTAGGATAATTTAATATTTAATTTTTTGAGGAACCGCCATCTTGTTTTTCATAGCAGTTCTTCCTTTTTACAATCCCACTAGTAGTATACAAGGGTTCCAATTTTTCATCCTTACAAACACTCATTTTTATTTTCTAATAATAGCTATCCAAATAGTTGTGAAGTGGTATCTCATTGTGATATTGATTTACAGCTTCCTCATAGTTAGTGACCTTGAGCATCTTTTCATGTGCTTATTGGCCACTTGTGTATCTTCTTTGGAGCAATACCTATAGATTGATTCTTTAAAATGACCCTTTAGGGAGTAAGTAGGAGAGTGGGAGGAGGGTAAGAATAGAGGCAGGAAAGACCAGGTAGGAAATTGTCACACTAATCCAACCAGCAGATGGTAAGGCTTTGTAATGCAACCAGTGAAATAGGTGAGGGTGATAGTGATGATGAGAACCAGGAAGTAGGAGAGAAAGGATTTAGTGACTTTAGTGGATTATAGATGGAATAGGACAATAAGACAAGGGTATTCCAGGTTGAATGAATAATGGCACCAAGGCCTGGCTGTTAAAATATTGAAATGCTTTTGTGGCAGCATTCCCTTCCTAGCCCCCAATTAGCCTGAGTGCCCCTTCACTGCCCCTCCTACCTAGGCCTTTCCCGTGGAACTCCCAAACTGCCAATTTGTCCTGCAATTGGTAGCTAAACTTTAATGCTGAGCATATTTGGGAAGGGCTCTAGGACTCTGCTCAGCGGTCAGTGTCAATTCTGGTTGGTCAGTCCCCCTCCCTATTAAGTGTTGTGCATGTTACTCCTGGGTAGTAGAACCATTCACTGACATGTGTACCAATATGGAAAAGATTTTTCAGGAGACTGAAGGTGGTGTGCACATATTCAAGTGGAGATAGTATTCTTGGCTCTAGAGAAAAAGATCTAGGAATTCTCAACATACGATGATCATAGAATCCAAGAAGTTACCATCTAAAGGAACCACTTCCTCTTGGCAGTGACTTCATTCTTTGATAAAGGTATCCACAATTTGGCAACCATAGGAGTAATGAAGCCCCTGACGAATACACTATAGAAGTCATCTGTGCTGGACATGCACATTGTCTGAATATTGTAACACCCCCAGGATTTCAGAATGCCGGGGACCTGGGAAGGAGCGTTCTTCTTTCTTGACAGCAATTTAAGCTTATTTCAGAGAAGACAACTGCCTTCACTCACTCCTGGAGTGCCATGAGTTGCACCCTCTCCACAAGATCAGCCTATAATTTTACTAGAAGCTGGTGAGGCTTAAAAAAAATTTTTTTTTCCAGAAGACCAAGAAGAGATGTCAGTGTTGTTTCCTGTAGGACAAGTAAGGAGCATTCTGTATGTTATTGGCAGTGGATTTTCTCCATTGGTGGTTTATGTGTAATAGAGACCAAACTGCAATTTTCTGACTTGCCAAGACCCATTATGTCTGGTGAATATAGTTTATGCTTGACAGAATCCACACTTAGGGTGGAAAGCCATGCAAATTAAACTAAGGTTTAGTCTAATTTTTGGTAGTGAAAATTACTCTCCCTTGGTGACCTTACTCGGCACGGAATAAAACAAGCAGGAAGTGAATCATGCCATCTAGCCTTCTTTCTTTAATCAAAATCATACAAGCCTTTGGACTGGCCCAGCTCCTGATTCTCATCCCTCATGGCTTTCATGGAGCCTAATCTATTATCATCTTAAGAAGCTTTTTCATGTTAATAGATTGGAGATCAGATAATAAAATATTTTCTTCAAGGTAAATGCTCTTGGTCCACTTTCAGATCTGTGCGCATGCAACCTGCTGTGGATTTTGAGACTATACCACCACCAAGACTTGATACTCCTTCACAAATGATAATTCAAAAACTTTTTCCCATTGTCTTGGTTATTAAACTTTAGTCTTATCTCAAAATGTTAAACTTTAGTCTTAGCTCAGTGTTGGCAGTCTGAGTAGTAATATTGACAGAGATAAAAAGGAGAAAGGCAAATTCTAATAACACTGATAAGTTAGGAACCATTTCAACTGATTGTTTAGTACATTTAAGTGACCTTTATGGTGATGATTTGTATTAATATATTTAGTGTACATAGATTGGTCTCCAATATTATCTTGATAGTCCCGTCTTTATTCACAGTGAAAGAGAAAAGGGAGCATTAATTATTCCATTTTATGGTTGGAGAAGTGGAAGACTCATTAAGCAAAGGTAACAGAATTGTGCTCGATGACGGCTTGCATGCTTTGTGAGCTAGAAGATCACACAGGCCATGCCTTTCTCAGACTTGCCACGTCTAGCCCAATGCAGCCAGAATTGGTAGCATTACTGAATGTGACATGGCAGCAAGAAAGTGATCATTTTATTTAAATTTAAAAGGCATGATCAGAAACGGAAATTTAAAAAATACTGTTCATTGGTGTAGACACTTGAAGAGACAAAGTAATAGGCCATTGGGAGATTCCAATCAGTTCTCCAAGAATCTTCACCTTCACAGGCAGGAGTAAGCCAGCAAGTGGACCTAAGACTATATTGTGCCAGTCTGATCTTTCTGAAAACTACACAATTCTTCTGTTTTTCACAGGCAATCGCATTTTGTCAACCATTGAGAAAAATATTCCACAAAGATGAAAATTGATCTTAAAGATTCTTTGTAAGCATCATGTTGGAGAAAAACGTGTTCCTCCATGAAGATTAGGAATCTTGCTTAGTTCTGTTCCCACTGGGGTTAGACACTAGCCAGTGATGGATCCTTGGATGAAGTCCCTGTTTTATATCTCAGAGTCACCTCACCCAGCTTTCTGGTGGACAGATGATTTCATGAAAGGTTCTAGCCTTTTTGGCCATGCTTGGTGGAGGTATGTGAGACCCCTCACAACACACTGAAAGAAGGATGACCACTACCACTATTATTCCTCTACTGCTGTTATTATAATTTAGGAAGGGGGGTATCATTGTCAACTTTAATATGCTCTTTTTTTTTTTTTTGTATTTTAGTAATTGTTTGGGTGACAGTGTGCCCAGTCCTGCATCAATCCCTGGAAGGGAATAAGAGCCTAATCTCCCCAAGGGATTTCCCCCATTGTCATTTCCTGAGACATGTGAGGCATTGCACACATGGCATACAAAATAAAATTTAAATCAAACAATAAAAGAGATGTGATTAATCTCTTTTATGCCTTCTTTTGGGCTTCATTCCCAGAACTGGAGCAAAACTGAGAAGAGAAGTGGGTTTCTGAGTTCCAGACATGCTTCTTCTAAACTCCTCGTAGAGCTAGGAAAGAGGCGAAGAGACCCACATCACAGAGATTAGATACGGCACCACAGAAAAATAACTGCAGGGGTTGCAAGGAAGTACAGCCTCCTCTGGTGTGAAGTTTGACCAGTCCAAATGAATCAAACTATGTGTCTAGTCCATGATCAGCTCCAAACTTTCGGAGCTCCTGCTCAATTATGCCACCCCCCTGGATCCTTGGCTGGCGCTCATAGTTGCCTTATTGCTGCTTTTAAATATAATATACATTTTTAGATCCATAGCCCAACTAGCACAGCTGGAACTTCCCCTGTGAATTGTTAAAAGACAACTGTACTCATTGCCTCTCTGTTCATTCAATGTGGGTGGCCAGGAAAGGCATGGAATACTGACATGGTTCATCAGAGGGCAGCCTTGGCTGACTCAGTGGTGGGATTCAGCTGGTTCGCACCAGTTCGACAGCACCAATGCCTAATTTTTTGTTGAGTTCCACAAACCAGTTGTTAAAATGGGACTTGTATTCAGGGTTCTCCCTAAGGTGGGCGTCTGGGCAGCTGCTCAATGTGGAAATCACAAATTTACAGTCCTTACTCTTTTAATGTTCATCTGTGCAACAGTATATTCTAAGTGCCCGTAGTAATGCTCATTCCGTCCATAGGTGAAAAAAATTGCAAGTGAGGATGACAAGAAACTGTATGGAAATATCTTGAATAACAGTTTTATTGTTTTTTGTCAGGTATTATTTAATATTTTTTCATTAATATTTAAAACTCTTATAATCTAGTTTTGTGTACCTCTTTTATTATTCTTATTTAAGTATTTAATGCATGAAATAATAAACTACCTTTCAGTATATTGTGTTTTTATACTTAAAATGGTCATTGGGGCAGAGAGCCAGTTGTTAAATTATTTGAATCCCACCACTGGCTGCACTCCTACACCAGAAACGTTTGTCACCTCTTAACACTGGCAGTGGGCACTAACAAGTACATTTGAATTCATTCCCCTAAGTGTATTGCCTCCACATCACATGAATTAGAGCCATTTGTGGGTTTTTTGCTTTCCTTTTTTCTGGTGTGTATTCACATTAGATGTCCATTTTATTTTCTCTTGATCTAAGATTTACACTAAATTATTCTAGCTAGATTATCAAATTCTTTGAAACTCTTTATAGCTCTAAATCTAACAGAGTGCCTGGCCTCAATACTTGCTTATCACATAAATGAATATTTTTTTAACACTTGTAGGCAATCAAGAAATAATGGTATTCTTAAAACAGTGTGAAAACACCACGCTGAGTTGGATTAGTGGGAATAAGATATAAACCATATAACTGGAAGAGAGTCATATAAGCATTTTATTGTATTATTTCTTTTATTTGGGGGAGACTGTCTGATATAAAAAGTTTCTTGTGAAAAGAAGAGACGGAACCCAGTTGGTAGACTGGATTTGGCGAGTCATTTGAGAACCTTAGCCTCATACCGTGGGCGGTATTTTTCCCCCTGGAACTTCAGTTTCTTCCTTTCTATTGATAATTATTGTTAGACCTTTGTTGAGGAACCTACTGGAGAGTAACGTGGCTGTAAGCGTACAACACAATTACTCACTAACTACATGGCTTTTGAGTATTTTTTTACTCCATCTACCTACTTTTCTGGCAAATGTAATCCCAACTTTTCTTGCTTAAGGATCAGACAGGGAAAAGGAAACAGTCTGGGGCGCCTGTCCCGGATGGTTAAAACAAAGCCAGAAATACTGCACAGCAGGAAGGGGGTTGAGGGCAGAAGTAAGGACACCATCATTCTTTGTCTCTTCTTTTCCTCGGAGGAAATATTGGCACCCAAATATTCAACAGTAGGAAGACATTTGGAAAGCAGCCTAGCCAAAGGATCTGTGGTAATCAGGTGTCATAAATCAGATATGAGAGGGCGAGACCATATGGTGGGGGAAGAAAGTGACGATGCGATTCTTTCAGCTGAGCTGTTTGAATGTGCTCTCCTACCCAGTAGAGTAAGGAGCCCCATCTCACCCTTTTCTACCCCCCACCCCCTGCCCACTGAACCTTTGAGAATATCAGATTAAATACTTTACCCTTTTCTAAACACTTCTGAACGAGTCATATGTCAGTGACCTGGAGGGGATTCGGGTGAGAGCCGAGGAAATGATTAAACAGCTGGGGATACCGACGATCCAGTGGGCGTTTCCTCTCTGCACCTTGAGAACTGACTTATGAGAAGACAGTCAAATAACTAGATATGTGTTTTTTGGCCCAAAGCAGACAAGAAGTATGGGCTAACTTGTCTCCAAAAGTATTGCCAACAGCCAATAAATCTGTTCTTTTCTCCTCCAAATGAACTGTCAGTATATATATATTTTTAAGTTTTATTGAAAATAGTTCCCTTAAATTAATTTGCACTCATTTCCCACAGGGCTTGAGTCATTGCAGACATTGGTTTGCTGCAGCTCCGTGTGTTTTACAGAGGCCTCTGCTGCTCCACACAAGTCCGGGGAAATGGCCTCTGGAGACAGAGATGGACCTCTTTTTTCCCCCAACTTGTCTGAAGATCAAGGGGCTGAGACTGAAACCTCTTTCACTAGAGGCACGTCACCTCCCATGACTATTTCTGGCTTCCCTTTTGGTTGTGTGAGCAAAATCATTTCATTAAACCATTTGTCAAGGGGCAGAGGAGAAATCTGTCTTTTCCATTAGTCACCAGAAAGCGACCCGGGTAGCAGTGGAGGGAATTGGTCAAGCTGTTGCAACCATCCAGACCAGAGTGGGGAAAGAGAGTGTGCTTTGCTCAGTCATCACAAGGTTCCAGGCAGCTCCCCAGGAGACCTTTAGCCAACAGACCCTGTTTTTCTTGGCTGCCCTTCTGTTAGACTGAGATCCTTTACACGGAGACCCAGAGCCAGAAAGGGTTGTGGAGCCATGTGTCCGGCCTGGGAAGGGGGACAAGGGTTGCTAGCATTGGAATGCTTTAATGCCTTGCCCTTGACACTCCATAGCCACGTTTAATTAATTTCATAACATTATGAGGGGAAAGATGAAATACATAAGGCCAACTGACCACTCCATAATTTGTTTCTGAAGTTTGGCTGGACATAAAAGTCTACCTTCCCAAGCCACACAACATAATTTACTTTATGAGTCCCTCTCGGCATCAGGTCCAGGCTAACCTTGAGTTTAGAGGCTGTTCCTTTGCTTCCTGGTGCTGGTGGTCACAGTGTGTCCTTTCTTGGCAGTGGCTGTGGGCCCAGCAAAACAGACCTCAGAAGGGCCAGCGGATTAATCATTTTGAAGGCATGCTCGCCTCAACAATCCCCTGCAAGATGTCTGAGAACTAGAGAGAAGAGACTGTTGTACTTTACACGTGATCGAGAGAGATTTCTGAAGACTCACAAAAAGAAAGGAAGAAAAGGAAAAAAAAAAAGAATAAAAAGTACTACAAATATATATAGCAGAAACTGTGATGAGTCCAACCTTTTTATTACAATCAGGTTTTCTCTAAATATATTATGCCCCACAGGTCAAAATGATTTACTTCTCTATTTTGGGACATCTGAGTTCTATTCTACCGTTGCCAGTATGTTTTCAGCTGTGCCAAAACTGAGCAGGTCTGCAATTCCTTTGTAACATCAAAACAGAGACATTTATCATTGAGATTTATCATGGGACAGCCTGCCAGATGGTTTGGGTATTTTAAAGGTGAACTGTTTGGGCCTTGATTAGCTCATATGGACTTCCAGCTAAAGACAACTCTATCAGCTGCTCTGTGCAAAGACACTGGCTTCCCCTCCACCCGATCTCCTCCCTCTGTTCTCCTACTAATGCAGAAAATATTAATGTAATGGCCGATGTGGCATAGATTGTCATTTCAGGAAGAAAACCAAGCCATAACCAATTCCACTGATTGCATTCTAATTATAATGTGACCTCCTGTTGCTTTGCATAGAGGCAGTATTCATTTCACTACACCACTGTAAAACTTGCCGAGTCAACGACCCTCAAAGGGGCAATTGTAAGATTTAAGCTTGGAATTTTTTGCTCATACCAAAGACCTTTATTCTGCCAACCTTCTGCTGATTGGGCTAGAAAGAATGCATTTGATTATATAGACTAAACTTATTGAGAACAGAACCTTTGTGCTTTGAAATGCTTTTCATTCAAATTACATTCAGACATTCAATCAACATTGATTATGATATGGATTGGCAATGGGGAATGCCTTGGGTCTTGGTCCGGCTTGAAAGTTAGCTTAGTTCCACACGAGATAACTGCAAATGGGAAGCCAGCTTAACTTTCCCACAAGAGGAGAGTTTGTCTGGAGAGACCACAGCTTTCTTCCTCCCATTTGATTCATATCCCAAGATCATTCCTTTACTTGGAGATTTTGGGTCTTTAGGCCTTCAAAATTCATTTAATCTCTGAGAATTATGGGGTATGTGTGCACATTTGTGTTTGTGTGAAGTTAAGTGGGTCCTTGACCTTGCTCATGAAAAGCTGGGAGTATTCATCTTAGACTCAGATTCCAGGTCAGGGGTTTTGTACTGTGGAAGGGAGCAAGCACTGGGTGAAGGTTTAGGAAGCAAAGACTTATCTAGTCATAACTGCTGTCTTTGTGGTTTAGGGCAAACATTAATTTTCTCATCTGCACAGTGAAATAATAACAGGTGGCCTGAGGTTTGATTCACAATATAGGTGATATGAAAATACTAAAAGCAATATAAAATTAAATCTTATTATTATTATTTGCAAGATAGTGTACACACGTGTGCTTGTTGGGAGCCGCTGTCTACAGCTAGACTTTTATCTCTGGGAAAATCTTGGCAAGACCAGTGTTCCAACTAGTTGGTTCTTCGCAGAACTCACAGAACATACTCAAGTTTTTGTTTTGACTTAAAGCTTCCTTTCTGGCCCTTCCAGATTCCAGCCTGGAAGTCAGGCTTGAATTCCCACAGAGGAGGGAAGCTGCTGGGGCCTCCTCATTCCAAGTTGGTCAAATAGCTTGAGATAGCGCCATTCTCTTCATCTACTTGCTTATCACTCACTGTCACCTATGTGGCATTTCGGCAAATATAGATTTCTAGCCTCAATAGCATTTCTGAAAATCAGCATTTCAAATGGGTGCTATTTTAGATTCTCAACTTCAATACTTTCTCTTTTTCCCACCAAGATACTTATAACCAGCCTCTCTTCTTTTATTCTTTCTCTTAGCTACTTCTTTAATCCCAGTCTCTTGAGTTCAAAACCTTAAAATCTTCTTTTACATTCTCTTTCTCCTTTACCATCCACATAGAACTCATTGTCAAGTCCCATATGCTGTGAATTGTACCATTGAGAATGCCCTTGGAAATATTCATTCTTCCTAAAGCAACTCTTTCCTCTTTGGGCCTAATTATTTCCTTTTTGGCCTATGTAATAGCCTCTTTGATGGTTTCTCAACCTTCGGTCTCTACACCAATTCATTCTTTTCTACCCTCGTCTGGTAGGCCACTTCTAACAGGGCCCTCATGATATCCCTATTTCTTGGCATTCATACCGTGGTGAAATCCCTCCCTTTGTATATGAACAGGGCCTGTGATTTGCTTGTAACCAATAAATTGTGAACAGTTAATGGGATTCCACTTCCTTAACTGAGCTACATAAGATTGTGACTTCTGCCTTCTTAAAAGCTTCTCTCCCTGCTTGCCTCATAAAGCAAGATGTCATGTTAGCAGGGCCCACATAGCAGCCGTCTGAGCATGGTTTGTGGCCAGCAGTGAGGAATTGTGACCCTCCATGCACAGAAACGAATCCTGCCAACAACCATGTGAGCCCAGAAGCTTCTCTAGTCAAGTCTCAGATGACACCCCGACCCTGGCCGACACCTCGATAGCAGTCTTGTGAGATACCTGAAGCAGAAAGGAGGGCTCAGATAAGCCATACCTAGATTTCTGACCCACAGAAACTAAGGCAATAAATATGTATTGTTTTAAGCTGCCCAGATTGTGGTAATTTGTTATACAGGAACAGATAACCTAATATACCAGGGTGGACAGATTACCACCTGACAATGTTAGTTCTTTGCTCAGAAACACTAAGTACCTTCAAGATTCTCTGTATTTGGCCTTGAACCCAAACTGCTTTCCAGCTCTTTTCCCTGAGCACCAACCTCTTACTGGATGTCATTCTGGCTCTCCACCTCTTATCTTTGTTGACATTGTTACCTTGTCCCTGGTTCTCTTTATGACTGAACCTCATATCCTTTTAAATTCCCACTTAAATGCCACCTCTTTCATAAAAGCTTTTGCATCCCTGCAGTTGTATAGATCTCTGAGCTGCCATCCTTCTGTACCTTCGGTCCCTTTTCATTCTTTACCTCCTGGAGGAGTTGGGGCATTGTCATAGCTCTACTACTGTATTACAGATTTCATACAGAAGGAGGCTACCCCTGGCTTAGCTTAACATGCCATTAGAGGTCCCCATGTCATGACTTATGAGTGGGATACTCTCAAGGAAAAAATGAAAAGAAAGCCAGATTTCCCACAAGGTAGGCAAAATAAGAGTGCTTTGTTGAGTTATCCATTCATTTAGTTGCTTTATTCTTCCACTCATTCTTTCACTCCCTACCCACTTGTAGGGCATTGTCTTAGGGACAGAGACAAGACAGGACTCATGGGTGCTATGCTTAGAAGGGAGCCCTGTGCTTGGGGTTTAATGTTCTGTGGTGGCCATTTTTAGATTCTTCATAATTTTACTTTTGGATTTATATTTTGTAAGTGAAGTCCACTTGGACGGGGTGGGGGCATGATGGAGTCTCAGAGAATCCATCTGGGTCTCTGCACCCCTAAGACACCCAAACATCCATTTCTCATACCCTCCAGCCCTACGGGGGCCTGGATGCAAACATAGGGAGAGTCGAGGTTGGGTGTGCATGCCCTACATGCCAAGTCATGCTGCACAGCTGTGGGCCCTGGGCACCTGGGAGAGGTGGTACTTGCCCCATAGTCAGAACCAGACATTAACTAGTGAGTAAAAATCACTGTGACCCCAGAAGAAAATTAAAAACACCTTTCTCCTGCTTTTGAACAGGGAGCTCCACATTTTTATTTGAATTAGACCTTGCAAATTATGGCTCCGGCCCTGACTGGGAGCCAGCCCAGGGGTCCAAATCTAGCAAGGGAGGCAATAGTGATGGACAATAAATAAGAGGACTTGAGACAGTCCAGTGCTGTGAAGAGGACACAATGAGGTGATGTGCTGGCGAGCGTGGAGTGGGGAGCATACTAATCTAAAGAAGGGCATTAGGGAACCCCTCCGAGGAGGTGACATTTGAGCTGACATCTGAAGGTGGAAAAGGGCTAGGCCATGGGAGGGATAGAGGGCATTTTCAGGCAGAGGAAAATGCAAGGTCAAAATCCTTGGGGCTGTCATAAACTTGGCATGGTCAGGGCTAGACAGAAACCTCTGCAGGAGGAGCCTGATGACCGTGGAGAAGAGGAGACTGCGGTGAGCTTACAGGAGTGGGACCCAGATGGTCTTCAATGCCCCACTGACCCTGGTAAGGAGCCAGGTTGCCTCTGAGCCTGCACAGGTCTGAGGGCTGCAATTTTCTCACCGAGAATCACTGTTTACTGCTGTGGGTTATCCCTGTAGTTTTTACCTTAATTCTTTCTTTTGTACCAGTATAACTATTTTAGATTCTTTAACATGGAAATATTTTCCACAAAGGTATGTAATTTAAAGATGACATAGGTAAGTGTGTGCAGAGCACAGATCGGAAGTCCTAGAGAAAGCTTTACAAACCGACTTTATTTTTCTTCCCTGCAGAACCTCAAGGTCTCTCACATTTGTTTCAAAGATCACAAGCCGTCACCTCATCCCTCAAATCTGGGATGCAGAGTGTTTTATTTGCTCTGCACGTTGCTCTGACCCAGGCTGGAGTGCCATCCATGGGCTCTGTGGCCCCAGATAGCTCTGTTCTCATTCTTCCTGACATGTCCCACTTGGTCCACTTCCCTTCCTGCCTGAGCCTGTCTTCTCCACAGTCTGTCACTGAAAGCAGCACCTGTAACTCAGCGCAGACCTAGCACCACTGGTGTGTGGCTGATCATGGGCCCAAATACACAGAAGAGCCGGACCCCTGAGCTCTCTCCTCCTTGTCCTGTTTCCCAGCCCCTTCTCATCCCTGATCTTGGCAAGCAGTGGTAGGCAAAGGCAGGAAAGAGGGCCAGGAGTCCTTTCCCATGCCCCTGGACCCACCTGTCTACAGCCACCTGTGCAAGAGAATCCTGGAGGCCCCTTTGGGCCAGGGACATGTCATTTGCCGTTTGCACCCTGTCTGATGGCTGTGCCTTTAAAGATTTGGGGCTTTGACCGGGAAGGAAATTAAGTAATTTTGTTATTTGTCTTTGATAATGCTAAAATTATTAATCTTCAAAGATAAGTACTGTTTAGTGAATAATGAGTTAGACTTGTTGATAATTATAATTTTGAAGAGTTTGAGTGTGCTGTCAGCCAAGTAATTAAAGGGGTGGGACCAGGGTTCTGTTTTGTTCATGATGATTGTGTTTCTGGTAAGAACTCTTCTCTGTGTGGCAAAAATGCCCTCATTCTAGGTCCATGCTGCCATAAAAGGGTTAATTAAATTAGGTAAAATAGTCCACTGGCTTGCAAAGAGTTCTCTTTTTCTAATTTTCCTCCTGGTCTTTAAATTTTCTCCACAACACTCCCATTGTTTTTGAAAAGCACTCTGCATTGATCGAACAGTTCTTGGAGCTCTAAGTCACTCTGAGCCCAGGGAAGAGGCTCCACCTCTTTCTCTCTTCTCCAACTGCCCCTTCACCCAGTTACTCAGGGGCCACCATTTTTTAAAAACTTGCATATACTAGTGCTGGACTACCGAAAAGGAATGAAGAGAAAGGAGGAAGAGAAAATGGAAAACTAATGATTCAAGAAATCACATAGCACGAGATAATTCTATTTTGAAATCACAGCAGTGGCACCCAGAGGCAGAAGGTTCCCAAATTACTAGTGAAAACCCTCTGATGTATCCAGTTATAAGAAAGCCAAAGGCACTTTTTATTATCATTATGAGTGCCTCACATTCCCCGAAAGAAGCATTTAGCATCTATTTTTAAATGTCTGTATGTGAGCAAGCGAAAATGAAAATAAATCCCTAGAAATCTCCCATCGTCAATGTGTTTATTTGATTGCTGGCTTTTACTTAGAATAAAAACTAAGTTCTTTCAATGGCACTTGAGGCCCTCTGAAACCTCTTCGGCCACATCTGCCCCTCTCACTCACTCTGCTGTGGTCACACTGCCCTCCTGGCTTTTCAGGAGCAAACCGGGGACGTGGCCCCAGCTCAGCCCACGCCGCACCCATGCAGGGAACCCTGGCTGGATCTCTTCCTTGTGTCGCTGAGGGGCCCATCCCTCCCTTTCCTCAGGTGATTCCTCCTGAGTTTCCTGCTCATCAAGCCCTTCCCTTGCCATGCTATGTAAACCCACAAATTTCTACTTCAACATGGTAAAAGGGAGTTTGCAGAAATGTTAAATTAAGAATCTTGAGATGCCCATATTATATATTGGACATTATTATAATTGTTCCATATTATCCAAATGTGCTCCATGTAACACGAGGGCATTTATAAGCTGGATCACAAACAGAAAAAGGTGCTAAGAGATGTACTTTGAAGACGGAGAAAGAGACCATGGGCCAAGATGCGCAGGCAGCTTCTAGAAGCTGAGAAGGCCAGGAAGCAGTTTTTCAAGGGGGCCTCCAGGAGGAATCAACCCCACCGACACCTTGACTCATTTTGGACTCTGATGTCCAGAACTGAAGGGAATAGATCTGTGTTGTTTTAAGCCTCTGAGTTTGGGGTCGTTTGTCATAGCAGCAGAAGAGAACAGGACCCAGACTCCTACGATCTCAAACAATATGTTCAACTCTGGCTGCTTTGTGAAATCTACAAAACTTCTATATTTGCTTTCATGGTTTTCTTTATGCCTCTAAGGAGGAAAGCTTATAATACAAGCACTCTGGTCTCCTTTAGCACCTTGAGCCAGCTTTTGTCACTCAGGAAAATAAAAGCTGCATTGCATATTATATTGAGGGGAGGTGTGGTGCCTGGTGTGTTTCAGGTAGCTCAGTTGAGGGCAGGAGATGGTGAGAAGCAAAGTTATGCCTGCCCTGAACAGTAGGACACTGCTCCTACATCCATTTAAAAAGCTCAGACTGTTAAGCCAGGTGGATAATTCTTTTCAGTCCAAGGATGGGACTGACTGGTGGGTTTTGAAAATTATATCTTTTTATAGTCATTTGGAAGAGTGAACATTAGAATTCAGAGCTCACAGGTGATGAAAAGGGTTTGTAGTTTCACCTGGTAAGAAATAAATCCAAACAGGGCAGAAAAAACCTTGGGGAAAGTCACTCACACTGTGGCCTATTTCTATTCATTCATTTATGGAGTTGGCCCAATTTTAATTTAAATTAAAACATCTTTAAAAAGATTCATATAGTATTCCCAGCCCCTGTGCCCTTGTCCTGTGTCCTTTTTTGTCTCTAACGTTATCTTTCTGGCTCACACTTTCCCCTGACCTTCTACCTCCTGAAATTGCCTGTACATGTCGGGATAACCTTGGCACTTGAAACTTTTTCCAGCTTTATTTACAAATGATGATCATTTAAGTGGGTGATCAGAATATCCAGAAGTACTCTCCCCGCCAAGTATCCTTCTATTTAAGAGCCCAGTGAGGAAAACCTACAAGTTACCACTCAAGAGAAACAGCAGGAAGAGCTAGTAGGCCTCATTGGCATTTGCATGTAATATTTATTTGAAACTGGAGAAGAGCTAAGCTTTGGAAAATATGTTTTGGGAAATATGCATGCCATTCTGGAAAAGACTCAGAATGGTCCACACATTCTGCAGTATTGACTTTACAGGCAGAAGGGGACATACTGGTGTCTACATTGAGACACTATTTTTTAGTATGTATTCTATGGCAAGAAGGGGGTAAAAGTCGAAGGGACATCTTTATTAGACCCCACCATGTTGCATGAAAACTTTAATATATTTATGGCAGTAGGAACAGAGGTGTAAACATTGTGAAATGGTTTTTGATGTACTTTTGTATTTTCTTGTATTATAAGTACCTGGCACCGACATATTGGGATGGGAATTTATTCAGTTTTTATTTCAAAAAATGCCAGTTAGAGATATTTGTTGAGCATCTTATGTTCTAAAGAAGAGTGTTCCAGCCTCTTAAGGTCTTTGGTTACATAGATTTTTTTTCCTCCCTTGAGAGGCTAAAGGGTGATCACAGTGAATCTTCTCACCCTGCTCTGCCTCTTGTGGTTGTCACAGGAGAGGAGTGGTCTGTGACATCAGTCCTCCTTTGATCCTCAGTTCAGGATAGATTGTCAGGCATTCTTTTATCCATCATGACCCTGAGCGTATCCCTTTCTAAAAGAGAGGCATACTTGGTTCACAAGGGGCCTCCTCTGGAGCAGATCTGTGAGGCAAAAGGTGAAACCATTAGTATTGAATCCATCGAACCTGCTCAGTGTCCCTGGCGAGTCTTTGATTCTACTACTTTTAAGGTACAAAATCTTTAGAGTTTAAAAAAAAACTTAGAAAGGCTGAAATAACGTTTCAAGATCTTAATACAGTTGAGCTATAACTCACTCAGTCACCTTCCCCCCTTTGTTGTGCATCCACTCATGCATCCTTTGATCCTTCCATTCACCCCAAAACAGTTATTGAATGCCCATAAATAAAAGTCAATCCATGCCTCAAAAAGCTTATATGCTAATTGGAAGGACCAAATGCAGGGCTATGGACAAAGTGCTAGTTTAGAGATGTGGCAGGTGTAGGATGCTCAGGAGAGGGAGTGTGTAACTTGGCCTGAGCTCAACCGCGGGGGCAATGAAGGAAGATAGGAAAATCTGCTTGGAGCGGCTGGTGTGTCTGAGGAAGAATGCTTATTTGCCAGGTGCTTAAGGTGTTAAAGTCTAAGTCCTACCTTGATCTCATTTGCTTTCTTTAAAAAAAATTTAAATGTTATTTTTCAATTAAAAGTTGACATTCAATATTAAATCATATTATTTTCAGATGTATAATGTAGTAGTTAGACAATTATATAATTTATAAGGTAATCCTTCCAATACTTTTTAATAACATAACAAACTTAAAAATTACTGTTTCTACATTTATTTTTTCATTGAGTCAACATTTCAGAGGAGTTGGGCACATTCTCTCTACTCACAGGGGAACTTGGCGGAATAATGAGTGAATGATGTGCTAGAAGTTATTAGGTCCGGGTTTTATCCAGTGCAAGAACAATTCCTAAGTCCTCCTTAACCTTGAGATTTGGCTAATTAAAATAACTTACCTTATCTCGTTATCTTATTCAGCTCATAATAATGCTGTAAAATAGATTTTATTATCATCCTCATTTTTGTAGATGAGTAAAAAGAGACAGAAGAGGGGGTAAGAGATATGTGCAAGATCCCACAGCTAGAAGGTGGCCAAGTGAGAGTCAAAGCCACCTGTCTGTCTTTCAATCATGAGTTACTGTATTTCTATTGTATCATTCTGCCTTGTGTATAGGTAACTGGCCAGGTTAATAATCTCTGCATTTAACCACCACTCAAGTGATATGCTGGAAAGAAACTTGCATTAGAACATTTGTTTTGAATTATAATATGATGTTGAGGTTATCCCAAATTAAGAAGGGCAATATGTTAAACACAGAATTTTATCCAGTCAGAGCTGGGCTCTAAATATAACCATTTCAGTTAACTCTCATTTATATTAGAGTTGAGTGGGAACACAGTTTCAAAATCATAGCAAGAACACAAGTTTCCCTGCTCCCATCAGTGCTAGCTCAATTAACACATTGCTTTTTTTAATACAAATATTTTATTGGGGTAAGAACATTTAACATGAGATCTACCTACTTACCAGTATTGTTAACTATAGACACAATGCAACAGATTTCCAGAGCTTATTCATCTCATTTAATTGAAACGTTGTTCCCTTCAACTATCCCAGTTGCTTTTTTATTTCACCCCAAGCCTAATCTCAAGAGAGCAAAATGCGAAGCAATTGAGTTTGATGAGAGTTAGTGCTTGGGAAAAGTTTGAGGTATAGAATGACGCTTCTCATTCTGTGGTCATTCAAGTGTTGGCATGCGAACACCAGAGCAGAACCAAGGTGATGTCTATGGTCAACAGAGACACACCATTACACCACCAGATACTGGCTGCATTTGGTGAAGACTTCATAGAACTAAAGAATGGACCTTTAAATGGTAGCCCAATTGTTTAAAACACTCTCCTTTGGTCAAGTCCTGCTTTCTAGACATAATTCTGACAACTCTGATGTTTATTTAAAAGCTGAATTGTAATTGATTGTGTTCTAAACATCCAGAAGGACATGTTCTATGGCTGTGGTACTATGAATATAAATTATTCTTGTCAATATTTACCCCAAAGACAAACTTGTTTCTTTAGATACAGGGCAGAGACTGTCCATTCATTGTGATGTAATTTTGACTAAATAAGAGCTGGAATGTTTGAGAACCAATCTGGCCAGTTTCTTACCTGATCTTTAAAACTACCTCTGAAGTTTAGATATTTTTTTAAAAGATTTTATTTATTCATTTTAGAGAGGAGAGAGAGTGAATGAGAGAGAGAGAGAGAAAGAGAGAGAGAGAAAGAGAGAGAGAGAAAGAGAGAGAGAGAGAGAGAGAAAAGAGAGAAGAGGGAGAAGCAGGAAGCATCAACTCCCATATGTGCCTTGACCGGGCAAGCCCAGGGTTTTGAACCAGCAACCTCAGTACTCCAGATCGACGCTTTATACACTGCGCCACCACAGGTCAGGCCGAAGTTCAGATTTCTTGTCTTTCCTTTTGTTTTTCTGCTGGATTCTTCTTCCTTCTCCAAAGCCCCAGTATTTCTACTACATTGTTCAGTCTACTCACCATCATCACTGCTGGCTGTTTCCTTCCTTTGTCACTCCCTTTTAGAAGTCATTCTCCTCTCCTCCACATTCCTTTGGTGGTTTAAATACACCCCTAGGGTAGCAGTCATGTGATAAACATGGAGAAATGCCCCCAGAATGCAGGACTATTTCTCCCTTTTCTGGTGCTCAGTTATATATGGTAAAGGCTCAAAGACTATATTAGAATGAATGAATGAGTGTTGGAAGCAGACAAAATGGGAAAAAAATTGCATCTGGTTAATGCCCTGTTGTGTCAGTTGTCCGGTTGTTCAGGTGATTTTCAGGTTAGCAGGTACACACACACACACACACACACACACACACACGAGGAGGAACATTTACCACCATCTCAATAATGGTGAGACTTTACGTAGTTTCATATTCTTTTCCTTTGAAATTTTGGATGGTTTTATATTTTTCTGCAATGAGAATATTTTATTTAATAGCTATAAATTATTAACATTACTTTAAAAAATTATACTGTATATATTTTTACCCAATCAATTTTTTTGTTTTGGGTTTTTTTTTTTTAGAAATTAAATTTATTAGGGTGATATTAATCAACAACAGTACACAGGTTTCAGGTGAACATCTTTATGGTATCTGAACTGTTGATTCTGTTGTGTGACCATCACCCAAAGTCAAATCAATTATTGTCACCATATGTTTGTCCCTCTTTAGTCCCCTCAACCTCCTTCCCCTGGTAACCACTTTACTTTTATTTGTGTCCATGAGTCTCAGTTTTATATTCCACCTATGTGTAAAATCATCTAGTTCTTAGCTTTTTATGGTTTACATATTTTACTTAGTACAATGTTCTCAAAGTCCATCCATGTTGTTGTAAATGGAAATATGTCATTATTTCTTATGACTGAGTAGTGTTCCATTGTATTTATGTACCACATCTTCTTTGTCCAATACTCTATCAAAGGACACTTTGGTTGTTTCTATGTATTGGCCACTGTAAATAATGCTATGATGAACATAGGAGTACATGTGTGTTTGTATAACAATGTTTCTAAGTTTGTCAGGTAGATACCCAGTAGAGAGATTGCTGAGTTACATGGTAATTCTAGTCTTAATTTTTTGAGGTTTCACAATACTGACTTCCATAATTGTTAACATTTCCACCAGCAGTGAATGAGAGTTCCTGTTTCTCCACAGCCTCTCCAACACTCGTTATTACTTGTCTTATTGATAATAGCCAATCTAACAGGTGTGAGGTGATATCTCATTGTAGTTTCGGTTTGCATTTTTCTAATAGCTAAGGGAGATAAGCATCTTTTCATATATCTATTTGTGTCTCTATGAGAGAAATGTCTGTTCAGGTCCACTCCAATTTTTTATTTGGATTGTTTGTTTATTTGTTGCTGAACTTTGTGAGTTCTTTATATATTTTGGATACTTACCTTTTATCAGCTGTGGTTAGTGAATATCATCTCCCATTTGGTTGGTTGCCTTTTCGTTTTGTTGTCAGTTTCCTTTTCTGTGCAGAAGCTTTTTAATATAGTCACATTTATTTATTTTTGCCTTTACTCCCTTATCTTTGGGGTCAAATTCATAAAATATTCTCTACAACCAAGGTCCATAAGTTTAGAACCTATGTTTTCTATGTAATTTATTGTTTCAGATCTTATATTTAGGTCTTTGATCCATTTTGAATTAATTTTTGTGCAAGAGAAAAAACTGTAGTTGAGTTTTGTTCTTTTGCATGCTGCTTTGCAATTTTTCCAGCACCATTTGTTGAAGAAGCTTTCTTTTCTCAATTATGTGGTTTTGGCTCCTTTGTTGTACATGATTTGTCCATATATATGTGTTTTTATTTCTGGGCTCTCTATTCTATTCCATTGGTCTGTATGTATGTTTTTCTGCCAATACCATGCTGTTTTGATTATTGTGGCTCTGTAGTATAATTTTATGTCAGGTAGTGTGATACCTCCAGTGCCATTCTTTTTTTTTTTCAGGATCGCTTTGACTATTTGTGGCCTTTTGTGATTCTATACAAATCTGGTGATGTTTTGTTCTATTTCTTTAAAAAATGACATTGGGATTTTAGTGGGGATTGCATTAAATTTGTATATTGCTTTGGGTAATATGGCCATTTTAACTATGTTTATTCTTCTAATGCATGAACATGAAATATTTTTTCCCTTTCATTGTGTCTTTTTAAATTTCTTTTAATAGTGCTTTGTAGTTTTCAGTATATAAGTCCTTCATATCCTTTGTTAAGTTTATTCCCAGGTATTTTATTTTTGTTGTTGTTACAATTGTAAAAGGAATTTTTTTTATTAGTATCTAAAGTTTCATTATTGGCATTTGGAAAGCCAACCTTGTATATTAATTTTGTATCCTGCGAATTTATTTTATTTGTTTATTGTTTCATATAGTTTTTCAGTGGAGTCTTTGGGATTTTCTATATATAGGACCATGTCATCTGCAAAAAGTGATACCTTTACTTTTTTTCCCCCAGTTTAGATGCCTTTTATTTCTTTCTCTTGCCTATTGTCTCTGGCTTTAACTTCCAGTACTATGTTGAAAAAGAGTGGACAGAGGGGGCATTTTTGTCTTGCTCCTGATTTCAGAGGGAAAGCTTTCATTTTTTTCACCACTTAGTATGATATTGGCTGATGGTTTGTCATATGTGGCCTTTATTATGCTGAAGTACTTTCCTTGTATTCCCGTTTTTTGAGTGTTTTAAACATAAAATGATATTGTATCTTATCAAATGCCTTTTCTGCATCTATTGATATAATCATGTGACTTTTGTCTTTTGTTTTGTGGATGTGGTGTATTACAGTGATTTATTTGCATTTGTTGAACCATCCTTGTGCTCCTAGAATGAATCCCATTTGGTTGTGATGTATTATATTTTAAATGTATTGTTGTACTTAATTTGCTAGGATTTTGATTAGGATTTTTACATATGTATTCATTAAAGATATTGGTTTGTAGTTTTTCTTTTTTGTGTTGTCCTTGCCAGGTTTTGGCATGAGGGTAATGTTGGCCTCATAAAATGTGTTAGGGAGTATTACTTCTATCTTTTGGAAGACTTTGAGAAAGATAGGTACCAAATTTTCTTTGAATGTTTAGTAGAATTCACTACTATACTGAACTTTTATTCCTAATTATAAATGTTTATTTTACAAAAAATGTTTATTTTACAAAATTCAGAAAATTAATAATATTGGCAGAAAAAAATTACCCATATATATCCCTAACACCCTGAAACAATCCAATTTTTTATATAAATAAATTTTTATTAATGTTAATGGGGTGACATCAATAAATCAGGGTACATATATTCAAAGAAAACATGTCCAGGTTATCTTGTCATTCAATTATGTTGCATACTCATCACCAAAAGTCAGATTATCCTCCGTCACCCTTTATCTAGTTTTCTTTATGCCCCTCACCCTCACCCTTCCCCTCTCCCTCCTTCCCTCCTGCAACCCCCACTCCCCCCCACCCCTGGTAACCACCACACTCTTGTCCATGTCTCTTTGTCTCATTTTTATGTCCCACCAATGTATGGAATCATGTAGTTCTTGTTTTTTTCTGATTTACTTATTTCACTCCATATAATGTTATCAAGATCCCACCATTTTGTTGTAAATGATCCGAAGTAATCATTTCTTATGGCTGAGTAGTATTCCATAGTGTATATGTGCCACATCTTCTTGATCCACTCTTCTATTGAAGGGCTTTTTGGTTGTTTCCATGTCTTGGCCACTGTGAACAATGCTGCAATGAACATGGGGCTACATGTGTCTTTAAGTATCAATGTTTCTGAGTTTTGGGGGTATATACCCAGTAGAGGGATTGCTGGGTCATAAGGTAGTTCTATTTTCAGTTTTTTGAGGAACCACCATACTTTCTTTCAGAATGGTTGTAGTACTTTACAGTCCCACCAAAAGTGAATGAGAGTTCCCTTTTCTCCGCAGCCTCTCCAACATTTGCTATTACCCGTCCTGTTAATAATAGCTAATCTAACAGGTGTGAGGTGATATCTCATTGTAGTTTTGATTTTCATTTCTCTAATAACTAATGAAGATGAGCATCTTCTCATATATCTGTTGGCCATTTGTATTTCTTCCTGGGAGAAATGTCTGTTCATGTCCTCTTCCCATTTTTTTATTGGATTGTTTGTTTGTTTGTTGTTGAGTTTTAGGAGTTCTTTGTAAATTTTGGATATTAGGCCCTTATTTGAGATATTGTTTGAAAATATCATTTCCCATTTAGTTGGCTGTCTGTTTATTTTGTTGTCAGTTTCTTTTGCTGAGCAAAAACTTTTTAGTCTGATGTAGTCCCATTCATTTATCTTTGCCTTCACTTCTTTTGCCTTTGGAGTCAAATTCATAAAATGCTCTTTAAAACCAAGGTCCATGAGTTTAGTACCTATGTCTTCTATGTATTTTATTGTTTTAGGTCTTATATTTAGGTTTTTGATCCATTTTGAATTAATTTTTGTACAAGGGGACAAGCTGTAGTCGAGTTTCATTCTTTTGCATGTGGCTTTCCAGTATTCCCAGCACCATTTGTTGAAGAGGCTTTCTTTTCTCCATTGTGTGTTGTACGCCCCTTTATCAAAAATTATTTGACAATATATATGTGGTTTTATTTCTGGACTTTCTATTCTGTTCCATTGATCTGAGTGTCTATTTTTTTGCCAATACTATGCTGTTTTGATTGTTGTGGCCCTATAATATAGTTTGAAGTCAGGTATTGTAATGCCCCCAGCTTCATACTTTTTCCTTAAGATTGCTTTGGCTATTCAGGGTTTTTTATAATTCCATATAAATCTGATGATTTTTTGTTCTATTTCTTTCAAAAATGTCATAGGAATTTTGATGGGAATTGCATTAAATTTATAAATTGCTTTGGGTAATATGGCCATTTTTGATTATATTTATTCTTCCTATCCAAGAACAAGGAATATTTTTCCATCTCATTGTATCTTTTTCGATTTCCCTTAACAATGCTTTGTAGTTTTCATTATATACGTCCTTTACATTCTTTGTTATGTTTATTCCTAGGTATTTTTTTGTTGTTGTTGCAATCGTGAAGGGGATTATTTTTTTGAATTCATTTTCTAATATTTCATTGTTGGCATATAGAAAAGCTATGGACTTTTGTATGTTAATTCTGTATCCTGTGACCTTACTATATTGGTTTATTGTTTCTAGTAATCTTTTTGTGGATTCTTTGGGGTTTTCGATGTATAGGATCATATCATCTGCAAAAAGTGATACCTTCTTTTCCGATATGGATGCCTTTTATTTCTTTCTCTTGTCTGATTGCTCTGGCCAAAACTTCTAGCACCACGTTAAATAAGAGTGGAGAGAGTGGACAACCCTGTCTTGTTCCTGATTTAAGTTGGAAAGTCCTCAGTTTTATGCCATTTAATATGATGTTGGCTGATGGATTATCATATATGGCCTTTATCATGTTGAGATATTTTCCTTTTATACCCATTTTGTTGAGTGTCTTAAACATAAAGTTGTGTTGTATTTTATCGAATGCCTTTTCTGCATCTATTGATAAGATCATGTGGTTTTTGTTCTTTGTTTTGTTGATATGGTGTATTACATTAACCGTTTTATGTATATTGAACCATCCTTGAGATTCTGGGATGAATCCCACTTGATCATGATGTATTATTTTTTAAATATGTTGTTGTATTCGATTTGCCAGTATTTTGTTTAGTATTTTAGCATCTGTATTCATTAGAGATATTGGTCTGTAGTTTTCTTTTTTTGTGCCATCCTTGCCAGGTTTTGGTATAAGGGATATTTTGGCCTCATAAAATGTTTTTGGAAGTATTGCTTCTTCAATTTTTTGGAAGACTTTGAGTAGAATAGGAACCAAGTCTTCTTTGAATGTTTGATAAAATTAACTAGTATAACCGTCTGGGCCTGGACTTTTATTTTGGGGGAGGTTTTTAATAGTTTTTTCTATTTCCTCCCTGCTAATTGGTCTGTTTAGGCTTTCTGCTTCTTCATGACTCAGTCTAGGAAGGTTGTATTGTTCTAGGAATTTATCCATTTCTTGTAGATTGTTGAATTTGGTGGTATATAATTTTTCATAGTATTCTACAATAATTCTTTGTATATCTATGATGTCTGTGGTGATTTCTCCTCTTTCATTTTGGATTTTGTTTATATGAGTCCTTTCTCTTTTTTCCTTGGTGAGTCTTGCCAAGGGTTTGTCAATTTTGTTGATCTTTTCAAAGAACCAGCTCCTTGTTTTATTATTTTTTTCTATAGTTTTTCTATTCTCTATTTCATTTATTTCTGCTCTGATTTTTATTATTTCCTTTCTTCGACTGGTTTTGGGTTGTCTTTGTTCTTCTTTTTCTAGTTCCTTAAGGTGTGAAGTTAAGTGGTTCACTTGGGCTCTCTCTTGTTTGTTCATATAGGCCTGAAGTAATATGAACTTCCCTCTTATTACTGCTTTTGCTGCATCCCAGAGATTCTGATATATCGTATTGTCATTTTCATTTGTCTATATATATCTTTTGATCTCTGCACTTATTTCTTCTTTGACCCATTCATTTTTTAAAAGTATGTTGTTTAGTTTCCACATTTTTGTGGGGTTTTTCCCTCTTTTTTGCAGCTGAATTCTAATTTCAAGGCTTTATGATCAGAAAATATGCTTGGTATAATTTCAGTTTTTCTGAATTTGCTGATGTTATTTTTGTGGCCCAACATATGGTCAATTCTTGAGAATGTTCCATGTACACTAGAGAAAAATGTATACTCTGTCGCTTTGGGATGAAGTATCCTGTAGATGTCTATCATATCCAGGTGCTCTAGTGTTTTGTTTAAGGCCAATATATCTTTATTGATTCTCTGTTTGGATGACCGATTTAGAGCCGTCAGCGGTGTATTCAGATCTCCAAGTATGATTGTATTTTTGTCAGTTTTTGTTTTTAGGTCAATAAGTAGCTGTCTTATATATTTTGGTGCTCCTTGGTTTGTTGCATATATATTAAGGATTGTTATGTCTTTTTGATTCAGTGTCCCCTTAATGATTATGAAATGACCATTTTTGTCTCTGAGTACTTTTGCTGTCTTGTAGTCAGCATTATTAGATATGAGTATTGCTACACCTGCTTTTTTTGGATGTTATTTGCTTGGAGTATTGTTTTCCAGCCTTTCACTTTGAATTTGTTTTTATCCTTGTTGCTTAGATGTGTTTCTTGTAGGCAGCATACAGTTGGATTCTCTTTTTTAATCCATTCTGCTATTCTGTGTCTTTTTATTGGTGAGTTTAATTCATTTACATTTAGTGTAATTATTGACACTTGTGGATTCCCTATTGCCATTTTATAAATTGCTTTCTGTTAGTTTTGTATCTTGTTTGATTCTTCTCTTATTTTTCTATCATTTGTTTTTGTTTGTTTGTATTCCATACTTCTTTCCTCTGTTGCTACCTTTTTTAAGTCATGTGCTTCTGTGGTGTTTTTTTCAAGTGTGGTTACCATTAAGTAATGAAAAGGGTACCTACCATATTCATTGTAGTACCCTATCTTTTGAGCGTTTCTGCACTTCATCGTCCTTTGCTCCTGTTAATCTCCATCCTCTCCCCCCCTTTTTTTTGCTTTTGTTGTCACAGTTTAAATTTGGTTTTATTGTGTTCTTAGTGGAGCTTTCACTTGTGGTTTTGTTTTGTTTTGTTTTGTTCTTTGAATCTGGTTGGAAAACCCCCTTTAGTATTTCCTGGAGTGGGGGTTTTCTGATGATATATTCCCTCATCTTTTCTGTATTTGTGAATGTTTTTACTTCTCCTTCATATTTGAAGGATAGCTTTAATGGGTATAGTATTCTTGTCTGAAAGTTCCTCTCTTTCAGGGCTTTAAATATTGGGGTCCACTCTCTTCTAGCTTGTAGAGTTTCTGCTGAGAAATCTGATGATAATCTAATAGGCCTTCCTTTATATGTTGTATTCTTCTTTTCCCTGGCTGCCTTGAGAATTTTTTCTTTGTCATTGGTTTGTGCCATTTTCATTATGATGTGCCTTGGAGTAGGTTTGTTGTGGTTAAGAAAACTCGGTGTTCTGTTTGCTTCTTGAATTTGAGGCTTTAGTTCTTTCCACAGGCTTGGAAGTTCTTGTCTATTATTTGTTTGAATATATTCTCCATTTCATTTTCTCTCTCTTCTCCCTCTGATATACCTATTATTCTTATGTTATTCTTTTTGATGGAGTCAGATAATTCCTGTAGGGCTTTCTCATTTTTAAAAATTTTGAGTCTCTCTCTTCTTCTCTCTGTTGTGCCTGAAGTTGCTTGTCTTTTATATCACTAATCCTACCTTCTATCTGGCCTGTTCTATTAGCTAAGCTTGTTACCTCATTTTTTAGTTCATGAGTTGAGTGTTTCATCTCTGTTTGATTTGTTTTTATAGTTTCAATTTTCTTGGTAATAGATTCTTTGTGTTTGTTGAGTTGGTTTCTGAGCTCCCTAAATTACTTTCTGTGTTTTCTTGTATATCTCTGAGTATTTTTAGGATTTCTATTTTAAATTCTCTGTCATTTAGCTCCAAGGTTTCTAATATATTAAATTTTTCTCCATAGATTTTTTTCATATCTATCTGTGTTACTTCTCTATTTTTTGTATCCATGATATTAAATTTTCTTTTTCTAAATGGCATCTGAGGGTGGTCTTGTTGATAGCACTAATGAGAATTAATAAATAATAAATAGTAAAAAAAAAAGTAAAAAAAAAAGAAAAAAATTTGGAAAAAAAATCCAATAATAATTTATTATTTCCCTCCATTTTCTTTTTTCTCTTCCCCTCCTCTCCCCTCCTCCTTAGGAAAATATCGTGATGAACTGTGAGTTATATTATGCTAAAGGGAACAAAAACTGCCTATAATGAAGGGCCTGAGTTGGGGGGAAGTGTTCAAGGGGAACACTTGAAAAAAGGAAGTAGGGACCCACAAAATGCAAAAAAGGAAAAAATTTGGGTCAAGTATAAAATGATTTGCTTATAAGTGATGGTTGACTAAAAAATATAATGAGAGGGATAAGAGGGAAACAGGAAAAAGGGAAAAAAAACAATTGTATTAAGTGGAGCAAAGACCAAATAGAATGGAGATCCTGGGTTAGGAGGAATGCTAATGAGTTAAAAAGTGAAGTAAAAAGCACCCAAAACGCCACAGAAAAAAAAAACCTGAGTCCTAAATTAAATAATTTGTTTGTGATTGAGGATTGAATGAGAGGAAAAGTACAAGGAGAAAAGAAGAAACTAATAGAAAAGGAGAAATAAGAAAAAGGGGAAAAGGAAAGGAAGAAAAAAGAAAAAAAACAAAGAGAGAGAGAGAGAGTTAAGGGTTTTGGAGTGTAACCCTCATGGAGAGTAAGGAAGAAGAAAAGATATAAAATGTAACACTTATGGGTAGTGTAGTTCAAGAAAAGGAAAGAGTAAGACGGGCAGAGAATAAAAGGACCAAGGTGGAAGAAATAGAAATAATAATGATAAAGGCAAGAAGATGAAAGAAACAAAAAATAGTGGAACAAATGATAAAGTTTGTGGATTTTTCTTGATTTTGAGAGGTTAACTTCTTCTTCCTTTTTCTTTCCTCTTCCTCTTTCTGGTCAGTGACTCTGTACCCCAGGCTCTGCTCCTGTGGCACGCTTAGGTAGAGATTTGCAGTTGATGAGACTCTACGGCAATGTCATATGTATGGCTTCAGTCTCGTTGGTAGTCAAGGCTTGTTAGCGTTTGCAGGCTCTGACAATGAGAGAGTTCGTTTTCCCAGAGCCTCTGTCCTAGTCTCCGCTTCCTGAATTAGCAGCCTGATGATCCAGCTATGAGGCTGCTGCTGCCTCTGCCTGGGGAGTAAGAGGCTCAAAGAGCTGGCAAATCCCCACTCTATCCCCACTCAATGCAGGGCTCTGGGTAAGGCTCTGGCAGTCAGGGCCGCCAGTGTAATCAGGCGGGGCTGGGAGCCAATTGCTCTCAAGGTGACTTTCTATGAGCCTCCAGGCCTGTTCAGCATCCTAGCACTCTGTGGGACCACTCTCCCCAGGCTTTCCACACTTTGTAACCTGTTTTGGCTGGGATAAAGATGCACTAGTTGCTGCCTGCAGTACAGGAGGTCTTAACATCTGCAAAGTCCCTCTTTTTAGCATATATCCCTGAGTATGAAAGCTCTGCCAATCAGAAGTTGCCCCCACCCCTTTAGCAAGAGGGACTAAAAAATATCACGCCTCTTGTCTTAGATCGTTTAACTGAGAGAGATCTTGTCAATTAGAGCCGCATAGGTCAGTTAGGAGGTGAGCAGCCTGTGGGTTAAGTTAATTTCAGCAATTGGATCCACCGATCTTCTCCAGAAAGGACTGCAAGCTGCCCGCGCTCCCCTCCCCCGAGGCTTGATTGTTAGCTTGAATGGCTGGGTGAGGCACCACGCCCGCCCAGAGAAGCTCAGGTGTAGGGAAGTTCGCTTTGGCTCACTACCTGTGCGCCGCTGGCAGCTGCTGCTTGTGGCGTGGGCGGTTGCTGGCGGTGCGCAGGCGGTTGCTCACGTGGGCTGATTCACCACAGGCACATTCTTTCCTCGGCTTGAATGTATGTCCATGCCGCAGCCTAGCCTCCTCCACACCCTTACCACCACCACCTCCTGCACTCTCAGTTCCAAGTGAAAGCAGCCTTTGCTCAGGTTAGTAAGGAAGGCAGAGTGTTTCTTTGTCTGACTTATTTCCTTCAGGGTTGATTATATATTTAATCAATTTTTCGCTCAATCCTACCTTTGCCTTCAGTGTGTGGAACTTCCATACACTCCAAGGATAGATTTTTCTGTCTCTGGTTGATGAACTTGTTGAAATTTTGGGGAGGCTGGTCGGTCGTGCTCCTCATGGTGCCATTTCTCTGATGTCACCCATACGAAACAATCCACTTTTAGCATGTTAACTTTATTTAATTCTAATCTATTTTCTTCAGTGCATACATTTTGGTATATAGTTGTGATCATGCTGCAACTATAGATTATGTTTTAATAAACATTAATACAAGTGTTTTATGTTTTATAATCTCCATAAATTTTACTTTTACTGATTGAAAACTAGTGCATCTATTTGAATATTAATGATAATTGCATAAATGACATTAGCATTTCCTAATATGTAACAGCAACACTAAATGAACATCTACTAAGAGCTTCTTATGTGCTGGTCATAGTGCTAGGAATAAACTGGTAAGAAAATGAATTTGACTTCTGCTACTACAATGGGTAGCATCTACAGAAAAATTTATATTCACAACTCAATAGGGTAAGAGCCTTATGGTAGACACACAGCCTTATGAGAACATTATGTGAAACGTAAAATCCAGGTTTAAGCAAGGATCAGAGGAGGTTTTCTAGAGGAAGTGAGACTTGACTTGAAGCTGAGATCTGATAAATATATTACAACTAAGCAGGGAGAAATGTGGGAAAAGTGTTCAAGTTAGAGGAAACAGCTAGTCCTATGCCTCAGAGAACAGAGGTACAGTGTGTTAAAGGAACTGAACTTTAAATGGCCAGAGAAGGTTGTGGCAGAGGAGGATAGAGGGGAAGAGAAGACAGCACAGGTGAGGGAGCAGGGGCAGAGGTGAGTGGGGGCACGATCATGAAGAACTTTGTGTGCAAACTTAAAGAGGGGAGACTTCATCATAGAGGCTGGGAAAAGTCCCTGAAGAGTTTGAAATTGAGAAGTTAAAAAATCAGATTGGCTTATTAGAAGGATCATTTTGGCTTCAATCTATGGGTAGATGCAGAAAAACCATTTAGGGGTTCCGACAAGTAATTCATACAAGAAGTGTTGGTGATTTACCTGGTGTTCCCTTTCCTATAATCATAATATCAATGAGATGAAATGCTAACACATAGCTATCTTTCTGTGCTTGATGTTATTTCATTAGAACAGACTGAAACAAAAAAGCTAACTTAATCTTAGTATTATAACATGTCAGGACCACTTGAAGGCTGAGTTTGTTCTCATGTCCACTGGCCAGGTCACTGCAGTAGCACATGGTGGCAGAGGGTGAAGGGTACTCTATTGTGCATGGCTCTCCATAGTTATGTGGTTCAGACCAGATTTTTTACAGATTTATGTATCTCCCCAAACTACATTATTTGCTAAAACTCAACTGCTACACTAAACCAGTGCCAGGACTGTGTAAATGATTTTTTTTAAAAATCCATCATAATTAGGATGATTACACACACATTACAGTTGTGTTTCATGAACTCACTGGGTTGAAAGTGTTTTCCTAAGGTCAACTATATCATTTCCCTAAAGGAGTATTTTTACTCTGCTTCAGATAAATCCTTTGCTATTTTTAAAGTGCTTCCGGTTATAAGATTCCACTTTCCTGTCCAAGAGTCTATTTATGGCATAGTGTAGACCATCGTGGAATTTCAAAGCACATTCATTATAACACTGCTGGTGTTCATTTTCCAGGAGTAATGTACGGAAATGGAGAGAAGTAAAATATGAGAGTGTTGGAGGCAGGCAATGGAGACACGCCCTTGGCAGAGTGCATACTTTCTTGAACTCAACACCAGGCTGGGGGGCTTTGCCCAGCACTCCCTGTGCTCTGTAGGGGTGGACCACTTTGGAGGCATAAAAATGCAACCAGGGCTGAGCTCTGCCAGAAAGCAATAGCAGGAGCAATGATGGAAAGCAGATGGAGGCTCTGGCTCTCACTTGGTGGGATATCCACTGGGGAATAGAGAATGTTTGCAAAATCTTAGCACACCATTGAGATGCCTCCTGGTGGATTTACAAGTCACTGGGCTCTGTTTGCCAATAGTTTAGTTTGGTTTTGATGAGACCAAATTACCCTTTGAGTTTCTCTTGAAATTTTGAACATTACCTAATTTTTGTTTGATTTACCAGCTGGAGGCTTAGAACTAAAAACCCAACAATAGAAAATTAGAAAAAGAAGTGAACTCTTACTTTATTCTGTAGTAATGGTTGAGGAAGGTGCTTGTGACTGTCTAGCTTGTGGTTTTTTCCTTAGATTGTATAATCCTTGGCCTGACACAAATCTTGAAGTGTCATTTTATCTTTTCCTCCTGCTTCTATGTAGGAGGGATCCATATATCCTTTATGTGTTTCAGAAAGATGGGGGTGTCTTCAGAGCTGAGGGTTCAGGGAGAAACGCTCGCAACCCTATCTGCTCTCTGATTCATGCCAACAGAGATGACCAGTCAGCCCCCATGCCAGGGATTTCTGGAGCACATTCTGTTTGCACATAGCTTTATACTCAACACTTTGTGGTTGTCAGGGAGGAACACTCAATCAGAAGTCATGTCTCTTTCCCTAGAGGACTCTGCATTTTTCTAGGTGAGAAGATGGTCTGTGACTATAAATATAGACAAATCTCCTAACACAAGTTACAATGCAGTGGATTAGCAATTTGGGGGGAAAGGTGCAGAGAAATTGAATAGAGAATGATTCTATATTCCAAGTCTAATAGGAGTCTGAACTTAAATCATCTTTATTAAGTGGTTTTGATATTTCTGATACCCTGTGTACATAGATATCCTCCCTATCCTCAGCCTGAAAACATTTCCCCCAGTCTTCCTCCTTTCTCTGTCTCCAATGCCAATGCCTTTGTTTTACTGTCAAATGTTAAAAGAGCAATTTAGACTTGTTACCTTTACTTCCTCCCTCTTGTCCTCTCTCCTTCCTTACCCTATTTCTTCACTCCTTGAACCCTGACTTTCTTCTTCATATTTCAGTTAGAACTGTTCTTTGAGTTGGCAATCCAACATCCTCTCCACAGTCTGTAGGTGAAGCCTGATTATCACCCTGAGCCTTGCCATCCCTTAGCTTTCATGCTGCTTCACTGAGCCCTTCTCATACCTCCACCTGTGCCCTCCCTCCCCTCCCCTCCCCTCCCCTCCCCTCCCCTCCCTTCCCTCCCCTTCCCTCCCCTTTCCTCCCCTTTCCTCCCCTTCCCTTCCCTTCCCTTCCCTTCCCTTCCCTTCCCTTCCCTTCCCTTCCCTTCCCTTCCCTTCCTTTTTCTTCCCTTACTTTCCCTTCTCTTCTCTTCAGTGTTCTCTTTTCTCAAGATTTTGTCTTTTTCTTTCCTTCTTTTTCAACAGTGTCGATACCCTTGGAGTCTGTTACCATTTCTTGTGTACAGACGCCCCCACTATTATCTCTCCAGCTCTGACCTCCCGTGTGCTCCAGACTGCATTACCATATGATTCTCAAAATCAAAAATATTACAACATTGAGCTATTTTATGTATTGTGTTTCAACCCTAGCTAAAAAGTAAGCTCTTCAGGGACAGGGATTTATGTTTGTGTTACTGTTGTACCCTCAGTGCCTAAACTCATGGCTGGCACACAGTGTTAACTCAACAAATGTATGTTGAACCAATGAATGAATATTAGCTGCAACATTTATTGAGCACTTGCCTTGGAAGGAAAGTTTCTAAGCACTTCCATTTGATTAAGTTTAAGCTGACTACCTCACAAAATCATGACAAGATCCTATGAGACTGGCAAAATATGAACCCAATTTTACAAACAAGGACTCTGAAATACATAGAAGGCAAACTTCTGATATTGCATGGCTGCTGAGAGGCAGAATAAGCTTCATACCCAGACAGGGCAACATGAGGCTAGGCTTTCAGTCACTGGGACCCACTTGGATTCTGTGTCTGATTTCTACCATTTACTAGTAGTATGACCTTTTAAGTTATCTGAGCTTCAGCTTCCTCATCTATTAAATGAATATCTCTTCTTATTTCACAGTGTTTTATGCCAACATGTTATGTGTTGGCTTTGCCAGAAGTATAATTCAGCATCAGTGTTCGTCCTTGAATAAGGACCATTAATATTAATAGAATAAAATGCCATAGAGGTTTTTTAATAAGTTATAGAGCTATAAAACAATAAACAAACAAAAAACAACAAACCACAAGTATTGAAGTTATGATGCCACTCTTACAGAAACTCATTTCCTCCCTTCCTTCCTTCCTTCCTTCCTTCCTTCCTTCCTTCCTTCCTTCCATCCATCCACCCACCCACCCAGTTTTTACTGTAGTCCTACCAAGTGCTAGACCTGGGCTAGAGACTAAAAGACACGATGAATCCCTTTGCTGTGATGAAGGAGGCAGATGTCTGATGAGGTTAATGCGACAGTGTAGTACAGTGTGGGTGTGCTAAACCTAGTGAGTGTGAACGTAGAGCTATGGAACCCTGAGGAGCAAGAGCTCCCTGTTGTGCGCGGAGGAAAGCTTCATGGGAGGCTTGACACTTGATCTGGATTCTGAAAGATGAAGAGTTTGTTGAAGACCTCAGAATTTTAGGAAAAATATGAAAACAAGAGCATTCTCACTCATGGTTTACCATAGTGTGCTTTAAATGGAATATAATCAAGAGATAGACTTATTGTCTAGACAAGGGAGATTAATATTGACTGGAGTTCTTGAGGAAGGATGTAATAAGAGGATCTTGAAAGCCTTGAAGGATCTGAGGCACAGAGAGAAGGGAAGAGTTTATTTCTCTGTTCTCCTCTTGTGCCTAAGACAGATAACCCTGGGGAATCTAGTTGAGACATGGTTCATCTGGTTACCCCACCCATGGGTACATTAGGATTGTCACTTAGAGTTACCTGTGATTGCTGGCAGAGAGGGCTTGAAATATCACTGTTAAATCACCAAGCTGGATAAGAAACTAGGAGGTGTGTGCTTACCAGAGTGGGAAAGTGGCTGGAAAAGGGGTTAAATCTGTGGTTTGGGGACTTCAGATGCAAGGGATAGCATCTTTGGTTATGCCTCAGAGTCAGAAAAAAAGGTGGTTCAGACTCTATAAGCATTTGGTTCTTTGGCTGTGGGTCTGAGGAACCCAACGAGGCATGTAAACTCAACCACCTCTTTGTGCTGCAAAGCAGGCCCTTCTCACCTGAGAGTTTGTGGGAGGCAAGATTCAAGGGCCCCATGTGCCTCTGCCTTTGTGGTAACTGTATTGCTTTCCTGGAGGGAGTTGTGGTTTATGTTTCCAAGAGTCTCATCTGGGGGCCCTCTGGTTTTCCAGAGATGACTGATTTCTCCTCCTTTCTGAAATTCCTGAGGCTCCACTTTAGTTTTAGGGCCAGCAGTTGACATGAAGACAGTCAAGGGTGTGAATTGTCTCTCTGTGCCTTGTGTAAGACCTGCCACAGGGACATTCTGCCCAGAACTTTACTTGCATTTTGGAAAGGGAGTTACAGCTGGGTGTGTTAGGTTTTTGAGAATCAGATTGATATCAAGGAAAGAGCTTCAGATTGGGAATGAGTAGTCTTAGATTCTACTTCCTGGGGTTGTCTGTGTAATCCATGATATATTCTGCTCCAATACTTCTTGGGCTTCAGTTTATTTTATGAAGTTAGGGTGTTGGACTTGATATTATCTAGTACATGTTTCCATGTTAACAATCTCTGATTTTGGTGTTTGTGTGTTTGTGCATACAAGTTTTTCAAGAAAGAGTAAGGATAATATCCCATACACATGATCATCACCATATGTGTGTGCATTCCTGACATGGTGGTGGCCCCACCCTGCCATATGCTTCCCACACTTTGCCTGCCTGGCTGCCCTTTATTGTATATCACAGCTCAGCACAGCACATGTGCCCGTGTGCATGAGATACACTGACATGGGTTGACCCTATGTCTTGTTCTAAGAGTGTGTCTTGAGGAACCCTAAATCCAGCTACAACCCCACACCAGCCTGGTGCTGTGGACAGGGAAATAGAAGAGTGGGTTTCAGTTCAGCCCACACACATTTTGTGCAGCAGGTTCTAAGAGGGCTCTGTGAGCTCCTGTTCCCTGTATCGTATTGTGGTATCAAACCTAGACCTGGCTGTCACATAGTGTGGGAGCCCCTCTGAACCAGGTCAGATGAACACTGAGGCTCTGGGCATAGCACACTAACTATCTTCATCCATCCAAATGGTGGTGTCACTGAGGGTGAAGCCGTAAGCTAATATGGGGGAACTCTGGAAGGCAGAGCTAGGATAGGAGCTTCAAAAAGGGCAGCTTTATGGCTCTTTGCAGGTAGTGCCACAGGTGACCCTTGCTCTGGAGTGGAATGGGGAACCTGAGGGGATCATGCTGTCCCCCTCTCTGGTGGGGTTCTCATGGATTTGTATCACATTTCCCAGAGATCTGAAATGACTGATTCAGTTTTAGCTCTACACTTATATGTGGCCTTCGGCAAGTCACTTAACTTCTCTAAGTTTTGTCTTAATGATGATAAGATATTGTCAACCAGGTTCCCTCTTTCACAGAGTAGTTATGAGATTCAAGGAAGGTAATTTTTGTGAGAGTATTTTATTAATTTTATATATGATCATATGGAGACCACCCTTCATCTCTATATGGTCACATGAGTGGTCACATTTTTGTCCCAAAGTTCTGCTATAAATCTGTATACTGCCCCATTCCAATTAGGAAAAAAGAAATACTCCTTCAACATTTCTCTATGGACATTGCAAGTCTACAAGCACAGGACCTGGAGCAGGTGCTGAGTTCTTATTAAATATAAATATAATAATATAACAAATTATTAAAATTATTGGCACAAAAATTCTTAGCCAGTGGTTATGATCTATAGAGAGTCAAGGACCCCTTGGAGGATGTGTTTAACACTATGGAACCTCTCACCAAAACAACTAAAACAAAACAAATTTTAAAAAAAACCCACACCTCCATGTACATATAGAAAGTTTTGATGTGCAAGTTCAAGGAATCCTCTAAGGCTGCAGATGCATGTGTCAGTTTAACAATCCTGGATGTAGAGATCAAATAATCATCATAATACTTGCCTATCTATTTATCTCATCCTAACCCGTCTCCCCAGTACTCAAACATTGGCTTGTAGTTAGGAAATAATTGAGGAAATATACATTTGTGTTACTGGATTTGTATATTGCACATGTGTATGCAGATGTGTGGAATAGGTGTATGTTTGTACTGTCCAATCATATGTTTCTATATCTTAGCAGCTACAACATAGTAATTAAGCACTGTCTGCAATGGAGGAGGCACAGTGTATCTCCTGGGTCATAAATGTTTTACTTACTAACAGACTGGACAAGGGCAATCCCGTTGCTGTATTTTTGACTTGCCTGACTACTTTCTGCAGGTTAATTTTGGTAACATATCATGTTTTTCTCTGGCTTAGTGGGATTAGTTGGGAAAATATAGATTGCATCAACAATTTGATCTCCTTGGATACAATTTGGTAGCCCTGTCTATTTCTATCACAGTCTGGGTCACACCTGCTTGATATATATTTTTAAACTAATTCCTCTCCATATCATTCTTTTTGATCAGCACAAGGCAAAATGGTGAAATTGCTGTTTCCTATCTATTTTATTAGCATGTCCTTCAGGTGCTCCTCATCCTTCCAGTGTAAAGGGAAGAGTTCTAAGGACTGTGCTATACACTTTGTACTCCCTTGCTAATTTATTTAAAATAAATTTCTAAAGTAAACTCTGACATACAGAAAATGCATAAATCATAATGAATGACTTTATAAATTATTACAAGGTACCACGGCCCAGATTATAAATATATATTGCTGGTAGCCATCCTCCTCCCCCTGAAAAAAACCTTCTTGCATCCTATTCTGGACATTAGTTCTCCTTCCTCCCAAAAGGTATCGAATCTTTAGATATAATATAATGAATCAGTTTTGTTTGTTTTTGAATTTTATATAAATGGAAAAATACAGTATTTGTTATTTTGTTCATTTTGGGTTGTTGTTTTGTTCAACATTATGTATTTTGTTGCATCAGCCTTTTCCTTTATGGTTAATGCTTTTGGAGTCTTATTTCCACAACCTTTGCCTACTCAAAGATCGTGAAAGTATTCTTTTATGTTGGCCTTAAAAAGCCTTCAAATTTAGAACTGTAATACTTCTGACAATTTATTTTCATGTATGGTGTGAGGTATGGGGTCAAGAATTAATTTTTCATGGGGATATCTAAAAAGACCTTCCATTCCACACTGCTTTTGCTATAAATCAATTGTCTACCTACCTACATGTGAGTTTATTCTATTTGATTCCATTAATATATTTATCTCTTCTGAGACAATGTGAAAATCTTTTAATTACTCCAGATCTGTAATGTAACAAGCTTATATTGGCTATTCTTGAACATTTGAATCTTCATACAAATTTTAGAAATAGTTTATCTGTTCTAATAACAGCAAGAATGAAAAACAATTTTCAGGATTTAAATTGCAATTGCTTTGAATCTGTAGGCTAATTTGTGGAGAACTCTCATGTTAACAATATAAAATCTATGATCACAGGGATATTCTTCAGTCTTATTTAGTTTATCTCTATAATATTTTAGTGTGCTTGTGTGTGTGTATGTGTGTGTGTGTGTACAGGTCTTATACATATTTCAATAGATTTATGTACTCTTTTCAAATTTTATTTACTTTTCTTTTTTTCTTTCTTTTTAATATATTTATTTATTTTAATTTAATTAATTGTGTTTACATAGATTCTAGTGTTGCTCTGAATTCAGCCCCCCTTCCCCCATATTTCCTTCAACATCTCCCTTGCCCCCTTCCCTACAGCGCCCTCCCCCCTTCCCTTCAGGTTTATCCCATCCTATCATGCCCTTTCCCTCTGTCCTCTTTTCCTCTGGTCCCTTTGATCTCTCCTCTGTCTCAATTCTGTTCCTCAGTTCTCTTTATTCCTTGCATTCCTCAAATGAGTGAGGTCATATGATATTTTTCTTTCTCTGCCTGGCTATTTCACTCAACATAATAGTTTCCAGGTCCTCCATATGTTGCAAAAGGTAATATTTCCTTCTTTTTCATAGCCCCAGAGTATTCCATTGTATATATGTACCACAATTTTTTTTCTTCTGGACGAATTGGTGCAGATTCAAATGCCTATTGAGGGTGTGGTGGGAACATCAATAGCTACAGTGGATCTGGAGAGGATCAGACATGTGGGAGGGGCCCTGTCTGAGAGTCAGCTTCTATATAGCTCTGATATTGGCATTAAGTCATGATGCCTTTGGTTACCAGCTCTTAAAATTCTTAAAGAGTAGCTAGAAATATAACTCTTAAGTGAAATTTCCAACTTTTGAATGTAGAAAAAATTTTTTTTGCTTTGAAAATGTTTTAATTGAGGATTCATTTTATATGAATTTAAATTATAGGAATGACATTTATAATTTTCATTGAATAAATGTGAATTCTAAATTGTTTTTTATACAGCATAAAAATATATAAAGATACATTGGTAAAAGAAAACTTTTTTTGCTTTTTTATGTAATTAATTTTAATGGGGTGACATTGATAAATCAGGGTACATATATTCAGAGAAAACATCTCTAGGTTATTTTGACATTTGATTATGCTGCATTCCCATCATCCAAAGTCCAATCGTCTTCTGTCACCTTTTAACTGGTTTTCTTTGTGCCCCTGCCCTCCCCCAACCCCCTCCCTCTCCTTCCCCCCTTGCCATAACCCCCACATTCTTGTCCATGTCTCTGAGTCTCATTTTTATGGCCCACCTATGTATGGAATCATATAGTTCTTAGTTTTTTCTGATTTACTTATTTGGCTCAGTATAATGTTATCAAGGTCCATCCATGTTGTTGTAAATGATCCGATGTCATCATTTCTTATGGTTGAGTAGTATTCCATAGTATATATGTACCAAAGCTTTTTAATCCACTCGTCCACTGATGAACACTTGGGCTGTTTTCAGATCTTTGCTATTGTGAAGAATGCTGCCATAAACATGGGGTGCATTTCTTCTTTTAAAACAGTGCTATGGTGTTCTTGGGGTATATTCCTAACAGTGGGATAGCTGGGTCAAAACGCAGTTCGATTTTTAATTTTGAGGAATGTCCATACTGTTTACCACAGTGGCTGCACCAGTCTGCATTCCCACGAGCAGGGCAGGAGGGTTCCCTTTTCTCCACATCCTCGCCAGCACTTATTCTGTGTTGTTTTATTGATGAGTGCCATTCTGACTGGTGTGAGGTGATATCTCATTGTGATTTTAATTTGCATTTCTCTAATGATTAGTGATGTTGAGCATTTTTTCATATGCCTATTGGCCATCTGAATGTCCTCTTTGGAGAAGTGTCTATTCATTTCTTTGGCCTATTTTTGGATTGGATTGTTTGTCTTCCTGGTATTGAGTTTTACAAGTTCTTTATAAATTTTGGTTATTAACCCCTTATCAGACGTATTGTCAAATATATTCTCCCATTGTGTAGTTTGTCTTTTTATTCTGTTCTTATTGTCTTCAGCTGTGCAGAAGCTTTTTAGTTTGATATAGTCCCATTTGTTTATCCTGTCTTATATTTCACTTGCCCGTGGAGATAAATCGGCAAATATATTGCTGCGAGAAATGTCACAGAGCTTACTGCCTATGTTTTCTTCTAAGATGCTTATGGTTTTACAGCTTATATTTAAGTCTTTTATCCATTTTGAGTTTATTTTTGTGAATGATGTAAGTTGGTGGTCTAGTTTCATTTTTTTTGCAAGTAGCTGTCCAATTTTCCTAATACCCTTTGTTGAAGATGCTGTCTTGCTGTCTTTACTCCAATTTATGCTATTACCTCCTTTGTCAAATATCAGTTATCCATAAAAGTGTGGGTTTATTTCTGGGTTCTCAGTTCTGTTCCTTTGATCTATATGCCTGTTCTTATGCCAGTACCATGCTGTTTTGAGTACAATGGCCTTGTATTATAACTTGATATCCGGAAGTGTGATACCTCCCACTTTATTCTTCCTTTTCAAGATTGCTGAGGCTATTCATGTTCTGTTTTGGTTCCATATAAATTTTTAGAATATGTGTTCTATATCTTTGAAGAAAGTCATTGGAATTTTAATTGGCATTGCATTGAATTTATAAATTGCTTTTGGTAATATAGACATCTTAATGATGTTTATTCTTTCTAACCATGAGCATGGTATATGCTTCCAATTGTTTGTATCTTCTCTGATTTTTTTTATCAATGTTTTATAATTTTCTGAGTACAAGTCTTTAATCTCCCTGGTTAAATTTATTCCTAAGTATTTTATTTTTTTGCTTGCAATGGTGAAAAGGATTGGTTCCTTAATTTTTCTTTATGACAGTTCATTGTTAGTGTATAAAAATGCCTCTGATTTCTGGGTATTAATTTTATATCCTGCCACCTTGCCGAATTCATTTATCAGGTCCAGTAGCTTTTTGACTGTGACTTTAGGGTTTTCTATATACAATATCATATCATCTGCAAATAATGATAGTTTTACTTCTTCTTTTTCAATTTGGATGCCTTTTATTTCTTTTTCTTGTCTGATTGCTGTGGCTAGGACTTCCAGAACTATTTTAAATAAGAGTGCTGAAAGGGGGCACCTCTGCCTTGTTCCTGATCTTAAGGGGATTGCTTTTAATTTTTGCCCATTGAGTATGATGTTGGCTGTGGGTTTGTCATGGCTGGCCTGTATCATGTTGTGGAATGTTCCCTGTATTCCCACTTTGCTGAGAGTTTTGATCATGAATGGGTGCTGGATTTTATCAAATGCTTTTTCTGCATCTATTGAAATTATTATGTGATTTCTCTCCTTCCTTTTGTTTATGTGATGAATCACATTGATAGATTTGCGAATATTGTACCAGCCTTGCCTCCCAAGAATAAATCCCACTTGATCATGGTGTATGATTTTATTCATATATTGCTGGATCCAGTTTGCTAATACTTTGTTGAGGATTTTAGCATCTAAATTTATCAGAGATATTGTCCTATAATTGTCTTTCATTGTGTTGTCTTTGCCTGGTTTTGGAATCAGACTTATGCTCGCCTCATAAAAGGAGCTTAGAAGTCTTCCTTCCTTTTGAATTTTTTGAAATAGCTTGAGAAGGATAGGAGTTAGTTCTTCTTTAAATATTTGGTAGAATTCACTTGTGAAGCCATCAGGCCCAAGACTTTTCCTTTTTGTGAGTTTTTTGATAACTGTCTCAATCTCATTTGTTGTAATTGGTGTTTAGGTTCTCTGATTCTTCCAGATTAATTTTTGGAAAATTATATGTTACAAGGAATTTGTCCATTTCATCTAGGTTGTTTAGTTCTTTGGCGTACAGTTCTTCATAGTACTTTCTTACAATATTTTGTATTTCTGTTGTGTCAGTTGTTATTTCTCCATTTTCATTTCTAATTGTGTATATTTGAGTCTTCTGTCTTTTTTTCTAGGTGAGTCTGGTTAAAGGCTCATCAATCTTGTTTACCTTTTCAAAGAACCAGCTCCTGCTTTCATTGATCCTCTGTATTGTTTCTTTAGCCTCTATGTCATTTATTTCTGCTTTGATCTTTATTATTTTCTTCCGTTTACTAGGTCTGGGTTTTACTTGCTGTTCTTTTTCTAGTTCCTTTAGATGCAGGGTCAAGTTGTTTATTTGAGCTTTTTCTAGCTTCTTGAGTTATGCCTTTAATGCTATGAACTTCCCTCTCAGGACTGCTTTTGCTCTGTCCCATAAATTTTGAGTTGATGTACACTCATTATTGTTTGGTCCTAGGAATTTTTAAATTTCTTCTTTGATCTCATTGTTTACCCGTTTGTTATTTAATAACATTGTATTTAGTTTCCAAGTGTTTGAGTGTTTTTCGGTTTTTCTGTTTTTGTTGATTTCTAGTTTCATGCCATTGTGATTAGACAAAGTGCTCGATATAATTTCAATCTTCTTAAATTTGTTAGGGCTTTTGTGCCCTAACATGTGGTCTATCCTAGAGAATGTACCATGAGCACTTGAAAAGAATGTATATTCTGATGCTTTAGGGTGAAACGTTCAGAAGATATCTAATAAATTGAGTTGATATGTCCTTTACGTCTGCTGTTTCTTTGTTAATTTTCTTTCTTGAGGATCTATCTAGTGATGTTAATGGGATATTGAAATCCCCTACTATCATAGTATTGCTGTTGATTTCGTCCTTAAATCCATCAAAGCCTGCTTTATATATTTAGGTGCTCCTATATTAGGTGCGTAGATTTTTATAATGGTTATATCTTCCTGTTGGATTGCTCCCTTTATTATTATGTGGTGATTTTCTTTATCTCTTACTATAGTCTTTGTTTTAAAGTTCGTTTTGTCTGATATAAGTATTGCTATCCCAGCTTTTTTTTTCATTTGCATTTGCATGAAATATTTTTTTTCCATCCTTTTATAATCAGTCTATGTGCATCTTTTGTTTTAAGGTGTGTCTCTTGTAGATAGTACATGTGTGGGTCCTGCTTTCTTATCCACGTAGCTATCCTATGTCTTTTGATAGAATCATTTAGTCCATTTACGTTTAAGGTTAATATTGATATGTAATTGTTTATTGCCATTTTATTCTTTAAAACTGTATTCCTCTTTTGCTATATTTTTCTCTCCTTTGATCTGTTTACAACAGGCCTCTTAGCATTTCTTGCAGTGTTGGTTTGGTTCTAATGAATTCCTTGAGTTTTTTTTTTTTGTCTGGAAAGCTTTTTATTTCTTCTTTCATTTTAAATGATAACCTTGTTGGATAAAGTAGTCTTGCTTGTAGGCTCTTGTTCTGCATTACTTTGAATATTTCTTACCATTCTTTTCTGGCCTCAAGTGTTTCTGTTGAGAAGTTGGAAGTCATCCTTTTGGGGGCTCCTTTGTAGGTGATAGTCTTTTTTTGTCTAGCAGCTTTTAATATTTTCTCTTTATCACTTAGCTTTGGTATTTTAATTATGATGTGTCTTGGTGTTGATTTCTTTGGTTTTCTCTGTAATGGAGTTCTCTGTACTTCCTGAACATGTGAGATGTTTTCCTGCCTTAATTGACGGAAGTTTTCAGCTATGATATGTTTGAACAAAGTGTCTATCCCTTGTTCTTTCTCTTCTTCTTCAGGAACCCCTGTGATGCGGATGTTATTTCTCTTCATGTTGTCACAGAGCTCTCTTAGAGTTTCCTCAGACTTTTTGAGTCTCTTTTCTTTCTTTTGCTCTGCTTCCATACCTTTATTTACCATGTCCTCTAACTCGCTGATTCCATTCTCAGCCTCATCCATCCTGTTTTTAATCCCTCCCATTGTGTTCTTCATTTCTGATATTGTATTTGTCAATTCTGACTGATTCTTTTTTATTATTTCAATGTCCTTTTTTATATTTGCTATCTCTTTATTTAGGTTTTTGTAATGACCACCTATTGTTGTTCTAATATCTCTGAACATCCTAACAATCATTATTTTAAACTCTGCATCTGGTAATTTGGTTGTATCTGACTCATTCAGGTCTTTTTCTGGGGATTTCTCTGGTTCATTTGTGTTGCATTTCTCTGCCTTCTCATTCTGTCTGTGTAAAAGAAGGTTTTGGCCACTGCAGTCCACTGGGTGTGGCCTCTGTGTTCCCTAGGTGTAGTCTGTCTGCAGGCCCGCCACTCCCTTTGCTGCTGCTGCCTAGGGCGTTTGGGTATGGGCATTGCCAATGCCTTCCCACTGGGGCTGTTGCTGTGGTCTCTGCCTCTCCTTCACAGGAGTGGCTGTGATCACATACTCGTGTGTACAAGCCTCAGTGGCCTTGTCCTTCGCCCTGCCCCTGCGGGTGGCATTATCCTCGGCCCTCAGGACAGGGGTGAGCACTTTTGCTCAGCTGCGGGTCTCCTGTACCACAATTTTTTAATTCACTCGTCCACTTGCAGACACTTGGGCTGTTTCCATATCTTCGCTATTGTAAACAATGCTGCCATAAACATGGGGGTGCATTTCTTTTTTTCAGTCGGTGATATGGTGTCCTTTGGATATATTCCTATAAGTTGGATGGCTGGGTCAAAGGGCAGTCCATTTCTTATTTTTTGAGGAATCTCCATAGTGTTTTCCACAGTGGCTGCACCTGTCTGCATTCCCACCAGCAGTGCAGGAGGGTTCCCCTTTCTCCACATCCTCACCAGCCAGCACCTATTGTGTGTTGTTTTGTTAATGCGCGCCATTCTGACTGGTGTGGGGTAGTATCCCATTGTGGTTTTAATTTGCATTTCTCTAATGATTAGTGATGTTCATTTTTTTATCTGTCTATTGGCCTTCTGTATGTCCTCTTTGGAAAAGTGTCTATTCATTTCTTGTGCACATTTTGTGATTGCATTTTTTGTCTTTCTGGTATTGAGTTTTACAGGTTCTTTATAAATTTTGGTTATTAACCCCTTATCAGATGTATTGTCATATATGTTCTCCCATTGTGTGGTTTGTCTTTTTATTCTGTTCATATTGTCTTTAGCTGTGCAGAAGCTTTTTAGTTTGATATAGTCCCATTTGTTTATCCTGTCTCTTATTTCATTTGCCTCTGAAGATAAATCAGCAAATATATTGCTGCAAGAGATGTCAGTGAGCTTACTGCCTATGCTTTCTTCTAGGATGCTTATGGTTTCACAATTTACATTTAAGTCCTTTATCCATTTTGAGATTATTTTTCTGCATGATATAAGTTGGTGGTCTAGTTTCTATTTTTTTTTAGGTAGCTGTCCAGTTTTCCCAACACCATTTGTGTGTGTAGAGGTCTTATACATATTTCAATAGATTTATTTCTAGTATGTACTCTTTTCAAATTTTATTTACTTTTCATTTCTACTGTAATTTATTTATTTTTTTAGTGCTACTACATAGAGATAGAGGATATTAATATATTGATCTGGAAGCCTGAAGTCTTGCTAAATATTTATTCTAAATATTTGCAGTTTTTCACGTTTCTCTATATAAAATCTCATATTCTGTAAATAGTTATTTTTTTCTAATTCTTTACCTTTTATTTCTTTTTTTGCTGTATACCATTGACTAAGACTGCCCATATAATATTGAATAAAAATAGTTTTGAAAAATATTCTGTCTCATTTTCAATCTCAGCTTTCAATTTTACTACTAGTTTCAATGATTGATATATTACTTCTGTGGCTAACTTTTGTTTAAGCTGGTAAAATAAAATAAAAAAACCACCACATTGTAAGTGGCTAGGCAATGGGGCTAACACTCATGGGATCCAGGCTCTATACCTACTCTTTTTTCCTTTTTTTTTTTTTTTTTACAGAGACAGAGAGCAAGACAGAGAAAGGGATAGATAGGGACAGACAGACGGGAACAGAGAGAGATGAGAAGCATCAATCATCAGTTTTTCGTTGCGACATCTTAATTGTTTATTGATTGCTTTCTCATATGTGCCTTGGCCGTGGGCCTTCAACTGACTGAGTAACCCCTTGCTCGAGCCAGCGACCTTGGGTCCAAGCTGGTGAGCTTTGCTCAAACCAGATGAGCTCGTGCTCAAGCTGTCAACCTTGGGGTCTTGAACCTGGGTCGTCCGCATCCCAGTCTGACACTCTATCCACTGAGCCACCGCCTGTTCAGGCTCTATATGTACTCTTAATCAACTAAAAAGATCTTCTATTTTTATTTTGTTAAAGGTTAGCATGAATGAGTATTGAATTTTGTCAAATATCAATTTTTTTGTGCATCTATTTAAATGATCACTTGATTTTCTTTTTTTATTCCTTTTTTTAAATGCTTGAAAGTCCTTTATTGCTACATTCTTCAGAGGTGCTTTTTGCCTGCCCACAGCCCACCCCCAACACACATTAATACAATCACGCCCATTCCAAGCAGAGGTGCTTTTTTTTAATTAAATTTTTTAATTTATTATGTTAACATGGATTCAAGTATCCCACTCAATATAACCCTCTCACCTCCCAACAATATGCCCCCCACTACACCCCCTTTGCCCTTTTCTCCTGATTCCTTGCCCCCTGCCCCCTGGGATTTGTTGTCCTGTTATCTGTATCTATTTTTTATTCTATTGATATGTTCATATATATCATAAATATATAAATTTTATTGATTTTTTTCATAGACTTTATTTTTAGTTCAGTTTTAGGTTCACAGAAACACTGAGTAGGAAGTATATAGTGTTTCTGTATACCCTCTGTCCACACACATGCCTCTCTCACTGTCAACATCCACTACCAGTGTGGTATATTTATAACAAATGGTGAACCTACACATTATTATCACCCAAAGTTCATAGTTTACATTAGGGTTTATTTTTGGTGTATATTCTATGGATTTTGGCAACTATATAATGGCATATATATATATATTTACATTATAGCATCACACAGAATAGTTTCACTGCCCTAAAAAATCATCTTTACTTCATCTACTTATCCCTGTCTCCCCTATAACTCCTAGCAACACTAATCTTTTTATCATCTCTATAGTTTTGTCCTTATAAGAATATCATATAGTTAGAATCATATACTAGGTGTCTTTATCAGGTCAGTTTCTTTCGAATTGTAATATGAATTTAAGGTTCCTCCATGTCTTTTCATGGCTTGAAGTTCATTTCTTTTCAGCACTGAATAATATTCTATTATCTAGATTTATCACAATTTATTTATCCATTCACCTACTGGAGGATATCTTGGTTGCTTTCACCATTTAGCAATTATTGATAAAGCTTCTATAACCATCTTTACATAAGTTTTTATGTGGACATAGTTTTCAACTCATTTGGGTAAATACAGGAGTATGACTGCTGGATGGCATGGTAAGAGTATATTTAGTTTGTAAGAAACCACTAAACTTTATTCCAAAGTAGTTCTATCATTTTGCATTCCTATTCCGGGGTCCCCAAACTTTTTACACAGGGGGCCAGTTCACTGTCCCTCAGACTGTTGCAGGGCCGCCACATACAGTGCTCCTCTCACTGACCACCGATGAAAGAGGTGCCTCTTCCGGAAGTGCAGGGGGGGGGGGGCTGGATAAATGGCCTTGGGGTCCACATGTGGCCCGCGGGCTATAGTTTGGGGACGCCTGCATAGATAATGAATGAAAGTTCCTGTTGCTACACATCATTGTCAGCATTTGTTGTCAGTGTTTTGGATTTTGGTCATTCTAATAAGTGTGTAGTGGTATCTCGTTCTAATTTGTAATTTTCTGATGACATATGCTGTTGAACATCTTTTCATATGCTTATTTACCATTTCTATATTTTCTTTTTTAATTTTTTTTCAGAGACAGAGAATCAGAGAGAGGGATAGATAGGGACAGACGGACAGGAATGGAGAGAGATGAGAAGCATCAATCATCAGTTTTTTGTTACAACACCTTAGTTGTTCATTAATTACTTTCTCATATGTGCCTTGACCGTGGGCCTTCAGCAGACCGAGTAACCCCTTGCTCAAGCAAGCGACCTTGGGTCCAAGCTGATGAACTTTGCTCAAACCAGATGAACTCATGCTCAAACTAGAGACCTCGGGGTTTTGAACCTGGGTCCTCAGCATCCCAGTCTGATGCTCTATCCATTGCGCCACTGCCTGGTCAGGCTCTATATCTTCTTCAGTAAGGTATCTGTTCAGGTCTTTGGCCCATTTTGTAATAGAGTCATTTATTTTCTTATTCAGTTATAAGGATTCTTTGGACATTTTTTTTTTTCTGTATTTTTCTGAAGCCGGAAACGGGGAGAGACAGTCAGACAGACTCCCGCATGCGCCTGACCGGGATCCACCCGGCACGCCCGCCAGGGGGCGACACTCTGCCCACCAGGGGGTGATGCTCTGCCCCTCCGGGGCATCACTCTGTTGTGACCAGAGCCACTCTAGTGCCTGGGGCAGAGGCCGAAGAGCCATCCCCAGCGCCTGGGCCATCTTTGCTCCAGTGGAGCCTCGGCTGTGGGAGGGGAAGAGAGAGACAGAGAGGAAAGAGAGGGGGAGGGGTGGAGAAGCAGATGGGCGCTTCTCCTGTGTGCCCTGGCCAGGAATTGAACCCAGGACTTCTGCACGCCAGGGCGACACTCTACCATTGAGCCAACTGGCCAGGGCCTCTTTGGACATTTTTGATAACAGCCCTTTATCTGATGTTTTTTGTATATATTATTCTCTCAGTCTGTCCTGTTGAATTATATTGATTTTATATATTAAGGTTTAGATAATTTCAGTCATGAATTATTCCAAATACTTAATTTAATTTACTTGATATTTATATACACCTTCTCTTATGGTTTGTACATTTATTAGTTCTTTTATTTCTTTTAAATTATCTCAGTTTTTGCATATAGTATGTTTTTTTGGTTTTTTTTTTTCTGAAGCTGGAAACAGGGAGAGACAGTCAGACAAACTCCCGCACGCCAGGCCAACACTCTACCGCTGAGCCAACCGGCCATGTTTTTTATAAGTAGCACATCATATTTTTAATTTATTATAAAATATTTTTCTAAATTGAGGTATACAAGCTATTTAACATTTAAAATTGAGACTTCTTAACTTAGATGCCTTCTGACCCATCCTCTCTTTTCCTAATCATCTCTTTCTTTAGTTCTGCCTAATCTTTGGTTAAATACTTCAATTGAATTCTTAGTTTAAGCTGTTATATATTTCAGCATTGAATTTTTATTTGCTTTTGTTTTATAGTTTTTAATTCTTTTTTTTGTGTGTGACAGAGACAGTGAGAGACATAGAGAGGGACAGACAGGGACAGACAGACTTGAAGGGAGAGAGGAAAAGCATCACTTCTTTATTGTGGCTCCTTAGTTGTTCATTGATTGCTTACTCATATGTGCTTTGACCATGGGGCTTAAGCAGACTGAGTGACCCCTTGCTCAAGCCAGCGTCATTGGGCTCAAGGTCTGGCTCAAGCCTTGCTCAAACCAGATGAGCCCATGCTCAAGCTGGCAACCTGGTGGTTTTGAACCTGGATCCTCCCTGTCCCAGCCCAGTACTCTATCCACTGTGCCACTGCCTGGACAGGCTATAGTTTTTAATTCTTTATTAAATAATTTCATATTGTCCTATACATATTTAAAATATGTGTGATTGATATGCTTATGTCCATGGCTAATAATGTCAACATCAGGATTTCTGTTATCTCTCTGTATCTTTTATTTATTTATTAGATTTTGGGAAATTTGATCTTGTCTCTTATTATGCCACATATTTCATTGAATACCTGACACTGAGTGCAAAAATTATAAAGGTAATTTTAGGTTCTGAATATTGTTATTTTCCTTCCAAGAGGATTTCTTTTGTCCTTAGGAGGTATTAGAGTAGGGAAAATCCCCTTCATCCAGCTAGTGATAGAGGAAATGAGGAGCTGAGTTACAAACTTTGTGAAGACAGATCTGTTTTCAGTCAACCACCCTCTAAGGCAGTGATTCTCAAAGTGTGTGCCAGGGCACACTGTGCGCCCTAGAAGATTTCCAGGTGCTCCCTATGGTATTCCAGAGAAATATGTGCCTGCTGGGAACCAAAAAACCAACAGTGTTTTGGGAGTTTAGATTTTTGGGAGACAGAGGTGTGGGGAATTGGCTGTAAGCTGACAGTCTGCCCAACCCCCCACCTCACTTGCCTGATTAGGTTGCAAAAGGCTGTTAAACTGTGGTGCTGGATTGTTTACACTACCCCCATGTTCCCCAGAAAGACTGGAGGCAAGTTTCTTCTATCCTTTGTTTGGTGTAAAGTTAAGATGATATGTATGATGGGGGTTTTCTGCACTCAACACAATTAAGAGTAAAAAGAGAGGAATTCTGCAGTGTATTGACGAGGAAATAAGGGTTTGCCTTTCAAATATATGCCCAAACATTGAAGGAATCGCTAGGGCACATAAGGCTCATGTTTCTCATAAACACAAGAATGAAAAAAACTTAACACATTCATGCTGGAATCTGCCAAATTTACTAAATCTTACTAAGGAGATATATATATATATATATATATAACTTTTTGTTATTTTTTTATTTTTAACCCCTCTTTTTTTATAAATTCTAAAAAGCATAACTCAAAAAATGTAACATAAAAATGTTTTTGAATGTCAGAATAAATGTAATTTTTTCATATTTATTTCATTTAATTACCATAAAAGCACGCTTGGACTTTATATTTTTTTCTTTAATATTTGACTTAATTATTATAACATATTTCTCAGAAATTTGTATATAGTGCATCTACAATTATTTGTAGGATTTTAAATGCGCCCCCACTCAAAAAGTTTGAAAACCACTGCTCTTGGAAATGCTGAAAGGCAGTGGTCCCCAACTCCTGGGCCATGTACCGGTACCAGTCCGTGGGTCATTTGGTACTGGTCCACAGAGAAGGAATAAATAACTTACATTATTTCTGTTTTATTTATATTTAAGTTTGAATGATGTTTTATTTTTTTTAAAAATGACAAGATTCCCTCTGTTACATTTGTCTAAGACTCACTCTTGACGCTTGTCTCAGTCACATGATACATTTATCTGTCCCACCCTAAAGGCCGGTCCGTGAAAATATTTTCTGACATTAAACCAGTCTGTGGCCCAAAAAGGTTGGGGATCTTGCTCTAAGGTATAGCTCTTCAGCGACCCAACTGAAAGTTCAGGATGTCTGCCTGTGCTCCTCCTCCTTAGCATACCTTAAATCTAATTTAGTCCCCCTAAACCTCTAAGACTGAAGGTTGATTTCGTTTCTCAGCTTCTTAATTGCAGCTTGATAAGTGGAAATTGCCTCAAGGGAAAAGTGGCACTGAATGTTGGGCTTATGTCTCTGTGCCTTCATTTTCTCCAGGGTCTTAGCCTTCCCATCCTCACTGCTTTACTAGCTTTCTAAGGGTTCCAAATAAAATTTCCCAAGAATAGTGTTTTTGGCATTACTTGTTTCTCAGTGTGGAAGTTGACTGCCATTTCCCAACTTTATTTTGTTCACAGAGTATCTTCACTTTTATTTCTTATATTTACTTATATTTTGAGGTCGATAATATCATTACTCATCACAAAAAGTGCCAACCAAGGGTCAGATGGCAAAGCATTTCCTCAAGATTATAAAACCAATAAATGATATGGCCAGGTTTGCAACCCATTTTGTTTATTAAGCATTCCTACAGTCTTTTCACAATACCTTTTGTCTCTAAGTACTTTCTTCAAAATAGGAAAAGAGATTGTACCTTGGTTAAGAAGCTGTAACAAGTATGATGGGTGATTGAGTCAGAAGTAGATTTTTAATCTCTGAAATATCTCTACTGACCATATAATTTTATCCCAATTAGTAACTTTTGAAAATGGGTACTTTGCAAACCTCTCAATTTCATCAAAGCATGTGAGACACTGGAGGTGGAGATGCCATGTACTGACCTCTCCTATGCAAAGTAGCCAGTCCACAATTCTGGTGTCCAAAGAGTTACCATTTCTATTGTATATGGATCACCATCGAATGTACTTAATGTCAACATCATGTTATGTACAATTTAATCTCCATTCAGAAAAGTATGGATGTCTTGTGCCTTTGTTACCATTATTTTTGAGGTATTAACATCAGAAGTTTCAGTTTCTAGAGTATTAAATAAGAGAATTTTTACAACCTCAATTTCTCATTCTGCTCTGTTCTTCTTTTGTCTGAGCCAAAGCACTCGTGTTATAAGACTAAGGCCATTTGTGGAGTTTAGAAGGCTTTAGCTGTTTCTTCTACTTTATTGAATTAGTTCTTTGCTCAGAAAGAGAGAGTCTAGGAGTTGGCCTAGGTTAGATCTTGTGATGTCTTCAATGGCTTCTTACTCTTCTTTAAATGCTCATAAAGTCCTCTCAAATTAGGATTAGATGCAGGCCCAGACCCAGCCATGGAGGTTGACTTGATTTTGACTTCATGATAACTCATCATAGACCTATACACCTCTGTTCCCTTCAGGCCCCATGGTAACCGTGGGAAGGCTGGAAGACTCAGCGACTTGGTCCAGGTTTTTCTCCTTAATGCTCCTTTCTTGCAAAATTGCCACTAGAGCTCCTTACTCTGGCCTCTCTATCAGACACACCCGGTATGAACGGAGATGACAAGCGGGCTGAGGATACAAAGAAGAGAATGACTGATCCGCTGTTAGCTTAGCAATACATGAAACTTCTAGCATGTGTCGCTTAAATAATGGGAACGCTTAAATAACCTGATATGTCTGAACAAAGAAACCACACTCAGGAGCTCTAAATCTTAGCCAGATAAGGCTCTGCCAGTGAGACCAAGTAAGAAAAGGGCAAGGACCTGAGAAGGGGTTAATTGAGGGTGAGGGGAAGTTCTACTCTCTTATCAAATTGACCCATTTGTATCCCTTTACCTTTCTCCCTTGAGTCATTCTCATTTCACTTGCTGGGAAATGGACTGAAACTTGGCATTAGATGGGGGAATAACCATGACATTACACATACATGCATGCACGCACATACACTCACACACTACACAGGCATGCTGTCTCCTTTCCCTGAGATCTGAGGAATCCACTTACAAGTTCTTTCATCGTCCAGGAAAACCCAAGAATAAAAATGTGGGGGGAATTGAAAAAGAAAGTTACAGCCTCCGAGCCAAAGTTGCATTATTTTTTTTTAACAAGCATGATGTCATGGACTTACCTCACCTTTAGTGCAGCCAAGCGAGTAATGTGTACTGAGCTTTCTATCATGTGCCATTATAATTAGCTCTGTCAGGTCTTAGCCCTGCAACCCTCATGCAGATAATATGATAATATGTCTTCATAACCAAGTGACCTTACATGCACAATATTTCTCCCCTTATGAAGATTGCATGTCAATAAAGTAATTGAGTCTCAGAGGCTGCAGCGAGGGAAGATTTAGATGATTGGACGTGCCGAGCAGTGATGTATGACCATTATTATTCCTCTTGTCAGGGAGGCGCGCACAAGCGAGGATGGCCAGAAGATGACAGGGATGACGGGTTGCGTTTCATTAAAAAAAATATTGCTGTTAATCACCACTATATTCTTTTCAAAGTCACTGAGGAAAGAAACTCTTTTTTCATTGTAGGCTCTCGATGAAGAGCCAAAATGGGAGCACATCAGAAGGTTTCCAGCCTCTGCCCCTCGCACAGCATCCTGGTCTTGTGTTGCGAGAGGCTAAATTAAGATTTTAACAAATTGGTCAGCACTGGGGGCCTTGGGTGGGCGCACCTGCCTCCCTGGCTTGGGGCTCCTTGGGCTTCCAGGTGCAGAAGCGGGGCCTGCTGAGATTGAAGGGCAATTCCTCTGCTCTCGGGCCCGGGAGAAGCAGCTCCCAGGCTCTATAAAAAGAAAGCTAATGTAAGAGAACCAAATGGAAACAACTATTTTTACTTGAATTAATTTGTTTGGACAGTTTTAACACTTGGAACATTTATATTTCCATATTTTATAAAAGCAAACATGCTATTTCTCTAGCCGTAAATTTATCTTATGATATCATAACAGCTGGGAACTTGTAGCCTGCTAGGACTTTGTTTCATATTTAAACAGCTTGAGAAATGTGTCAGAAATAAAGTATATTTCCCCCTATTTCTATGTTTCTCTATTTCCTCTTGTATTAGGCTACCCCGGGAGTCTTGGCAGCAGCGCTTGGAGGGTGTTGTGGCCCCAGGATTTCTGTTAGTCTGGCATTGTTAATTGCCGCTCCCTTGCAAACAGCCTCCCTATAAATGCTGAGATAATAGTGCAGCCCCTGCCAGGGGTGTTGGAAAATCTTTCCAAGGGGAAGAAACACTAACAGCATCTTTTGTTGGCAGCAGGGGCTTCTGAAGTCTTTAAATCTTTATTTATAAGTAATTGACTAAGAACTAACAGCCTTGAAGAAAAAGAAGCTGAGGGCATCACTTCTGAGTCAAGTGTGAGCCTTATGATTTATGGTGTAAAATTAGCCTCCGCATCCTCTCATTATGGGTGCTGAGTGATTTCTCCAGGCCAGCAGGAGAGAGTTGTTGGAAGTGAGAGTTGGGTTTGTGACTCATCAAGCCCTACCATTTCCTCCTAGGGAACCAGTGAATGCTTTGGGGGAAGGGGATGCTGCTTTAATTTTATTTTCTCTACCTTTGTAAAAGAAAGACCAAGCATATATAAATAACTTGAAGGAGCTTAAATGTTCAGAGCAGTGCTAACCCATGGATAACCCAGGAGTTTCAGTATAGAACATAGTTTCAGATGGGGTCGTGAAGTGATTTCAAGCCCCTAATTGTCCCATAAACCCCACTCTCACTGCAAATCCAAGGCAAAGCCTCCTGCTGTCTCTACCATTGAATAATACCTGGACTAGAGATTGTATCCATTTCCCCCACTTGGACAGGCTTTCCCAAATGAATTCAAAACCACCAAACAGAGTTCAGGGGTACTAGGAAGACAGATGATCTCAAGAGTCTATAATCCCGACCAGTATGCTGGCAGTGAAATTTTACAAGTGCAGCTTCATCTTTAGTTCAAGGCTCTGCCTGCTGGTAAAAAGCACAACCCTCCCTGGGGAAGCAGATGAACCTGTTATCAGTTATTTACATCCAGGTGATAGAAAAGACCTAACATTTTCTGAATATGTTAAAACAAGAATAAGCCACATAATAACCAGGTGTCTAGCTGGGATCATATAGAAAGGGGCATAGATGCAAAAAGGGCCTATAACCAGGAGCCTTATGTCAGGGAAATACGACTTTGCTGACTTCCCAGCTTGCAGAGCCCTGTCTCAGCCCAGTGCTCTCCTCACTCCCCTGCAGCCCTCTTCCCTGCACTGCAGGAGTGCTATGAGCACAGACTCCAGAGTCAGACTACATGAGGTCATCTCCCAGCTCTTCCACGCACCAACTCTAGACTTAAAAAAGTTACTTTTCTGTGCCTCAGTTTCCTCATTTTTATAAGGAGGAATAATAGTGCCTTCCTCTAGGGCTGTTGTCAATGTGACATTCTTAGACTAGCACCTACCAACGTATTATAAACATTCCCTATCAGTCTTATCATCCCCAGATGATGACGGCTGACACCTGCCTTGTCTTAGTCATTGGTGGTGGTGATGGTGGTGGTGATGGTGTGGATGGTGGCCATGATGATGACAAAGAAGAGATAATAGATTCTAACTATATCAACTATAGTGGTAAATATTTCTGGTACCTCTCTTCCTTTTATAAAACGTGAGTCTAGGCTGATTATTTTCAGATCTCCTCCTTCTCTGTTTCAGTCCAATATGTGTAAAAGTAAAGGCTGAGCTTTGCAAACTCCAGTGAGAGTGAACCTGGGGCCTTGTTTGCACCCGCCTTCTGGATCTGGTCTGTCTCTCCAGAGACATGGACAGTGCACTGGGCCCCTGATGGCAGAAAGTAGGAGGGAGAAGATAATTCCAACAGGCCACATGTCCCCATCCCCTCCCTCTGAGTTCCCTGTCCGCGTATCTTCCCCAAACACCATTTGGGCTAGCAGGGAGCTTAGAAATGATGTGTTTCATGGTTTTCACACTGAGTCATGTGGAGCTCTAGCATTCCAAAGTGACGAGTCAGTAGCATACGGGAAGCATGTGGGCGATTCAGCAGGATTGAGCTATAGCCTATCAACTCCATTTTTATTTATTTTATATAATGGGGACCAATAAGAAATATCATTTAACTAAAAAAATTTTATTGTAAACATAACAAGAGAGGTTTTAAGATCACTGGTATAGTCTATCTTGTTCGTTTTATACACAAGGCCCACTTGTCTGTGGTCACTGTTAGTCAGTCACAGACTTTTACAAGTGCAGCTTCATCTTTAGTTCAAGGCTCTGCCTGCTGGTAAAAAGCACAACCCTCCCTGGGGAAGTAGATGAATTTGTTATCAGTTATTTGCATCCAGGTGATAGAAAAGACCTAAAATTGTTTTTTAGAATCCTAGCCATTTCCCCAACTATGCCTATATAGGAAGTTCCAGGAGCTGAAGGCTCTGACATTTATCCTTTCTTCTTCTTCGTACCCTGGATGGTCTCTTGAATGAATGTAGCATTGAATCATAGATGGTGGTTTCTATGGCAGTTCAGCACGAATGTCCACCAACCAAGTGACAGCTCTGAGTGCAGTCACAGAGGCCTAGGAAATAGGAACACAAAGGTAAATGAGGTGCTAGGGGAACAGAAGTGAGAGATGAGGGGCAGAAGTTGAGTCACATTAAACTCAAAAGCACAGGTGAAGAACTCACTGTAATTTTGCACAGGACCTTGGCCAACAAAGGCAGATTGATATCTCCCAGCCGAATAGAGCTCTGACACGAGCAATCTGACTGTTCCATCAGGAGGGCCCAGGCTCCTGCTAACAGGTATCTGTGCTGATGGGCACCCCTGCCTGGAGCCGCCCACACAGCAGTTTGGATTCCTTGTCCTTTATTTTCAATCCCTCTCCCTGTTTTCTGTCACTATGTCATGTCAAATCATTGTCAGGTGACAGCCTGCACACCTCCCAAGTACAAAGGTATCAGGTTTTAGAACACAGGCTGAAATGAATATAATAATGGGGGCCAGAAGTAGGCAGACCACTTATCAGGCAAAGAAACAGCTAATAAGTGTTGTTAGTGGTTTCCATGGGGGAGGCCCTGGAGTACATTTCCTGGACAGGCAGGTGTAGCATGACCTATCCCGGGGTCCAGTTACAGACCAGCTTGTGCAATTAGTATTGATGCCTGTCACTTTGTGGCTGCCAAGCTGTTGATTCTGCAAAAGACCAAAGGCTCTGGTTATCTGGTAATCAACACTACTCTGGAGAAAGGCGCTGGGGAAATTGGGGAAACAGAAATAGCCTTTCCTGAGGAGTGACTGAGGCCATGGATCATGTTGCTGGTTTGTGTTTTCCTTTGGCAACTACCCTTCGATTGCTACAGCCTGTTTGTCACCTGCATTGCCAGGTAGCCATTCTCATTTATCACAGAATGAAATTCACACCCACCTTGAGTGAGCTAGTCCAAATTCCTCGTCCAGTGCTAAACACAGATATAAGTAGGATAAGTTGTGTGACAGTGTAGGAAAATAAGAATTCTTTTGCACACCAAGGCAGGAATTCAATCCCTTACTTCTGACAAATTTCCAAATTCAAATATGTGGCTGATGTTTAAGCTTATTATTAACCTCATCCCTCCTCACCTGTGCCAGAGTCTCTTTAAAAACATAGAAATTAAAATCCTAAATGATTAGTCACAGAAAAAAAAACCCATAAATTATTTCCTTGCATAATTCATTTCAGGGTAACTGTTGTTGCCTTCTCAGCTCCCTTCCTTGGTTCTCATTTCAGAACTATAGTATCTTATTTGCCCAAAGCATCAGTGTCCTGCTTATAGTGGACTCTGAGCAGACGGTCCCACTGGGCCCACTGAAAAAGGCAGAACTCTTGGACAGTCTCTTTCTCTCTCCTCCCCATCTCTTTGCTCCATTCTCTTCTACCCTCCCCCACCCCAGGAAAAACTGGAAAAGAAAAAGCATGAATGCCTTTTCCTATGTTATTTAAGGGACAATGGGAATTGAGGTTGCATAGGTTATTTCCCAAAATTCATCACTACTTTGTTAACCCATCCATCCATCCATCCATCCATCCATCCATCCATCCATCCATTGAATAAAATCTGCTGAGCATGTACCATCAGCCAGGTTCTGGATAAATGTTCAGAATATGACAATGAATGACAGAGCACCTGTCACACATCACTGAGCACGTAGTACTAGTTGTCTCTGTCTTCCACTAACTGGCGAGCTCTTTGAGGATAGAGATCTCATACACATGTATACACAGAAATGCATACACACATGCACATACCCACATATACATGTAGAGGGAAGCACAGATGCCACCCAGATTTAGGTGTCTGCTTGGCTTTTGAGTTTTTTATTTGTTCATGTATTAACCCAACAAATCTTTATGGCCTGCTAAGAGTTAGGCACTGTGTTAGATGTTGGGACTCCTGGGAGATTAGTTACTTCCCCAACTCTTACTTTAATCCCAAGTGTTACTGCAGAAACAAGAAAACACTAGGCTTTGTCATAATGGAAACATCGTATTAGTTCCGTAGGTTGAGAGAAGCCTTAGGTGTGTTGAGTCTCTGCCTCTGTGGTTTCATACCACCCAAGGACCTTAATGTCCTCGTTTAGAAGGATATGAGCTCCCAGGTGTGCTGGTGGAATTAGTGAATTGGAGGCTAGTTCTCATTTCCTATCACGTCTCAAGGACATATAATACTTTAAGTGAAAAATAAGTTTGAGAACAAAAGGCTCTGTTACTGTAGGGCTGTGAAAGGTGAAACTGGGGGAAATATAGCCAGAGTTGTGGTCCTTGTGACAACTTGAGTCACTTGGGGTTTTGGTGGAACAGGATGTGTCCACTCCAGGGCTGACCCTTGGCTGCCTTCACCTTCTCTGTAAGCTTCAAAGTGGACCTTGTGCACTGAAGTAGGGCAAGCAATGTCCTTTCACACCTGCTTCTTGCAACTTGAGCTGCGGAGTGCTGGTGACAAGACCCTGGCTTCCTAGCAGGCACCTCTAGACCCTGTGCTGAGAGTGTCTGTGTTCAGGGGAGGGACGCCCCCCTCTGTGCTCTCTGCTCCCAGACAAACACTTACAGTTGACAGGAATGAACAGGGAGATTTCAAAATCTGTCCTGGATAGTCATTCACTTTATCTTTGGCCATAGAATTTTGACAAATATTCAATACAGTTGTGTGACCTTCTGTAGATCAGAGCGGGTTTCATTCTGATTGAGTTTAGAGAACTCGGACATCTGGCCAGGGCTTCAGTTGGTCAGGTGGATGCTGCTTCGCTAGGGAGGTGAGAGCCAGAGCCAGGGCCCCTGGGGGCCACGTTCTCTCTCCACACACACCTGAGCTGCAGGTTCCTCTTCCAGCTCACACCTGTGATCACTGGTTTGTGACCATGTTTTCTCCTCTGTGGACAGAAACTTTGGCTCAGCACCTGTAGGATAGCAATGACACAGACTTAGTGATACTTTACTCTTAGCAATTGGTTCATTTCCCTGAACCTTCACAATCTAAATAAATAAACAGATACATAAATACATACATACATAGGACAGGTGAGAACAGCTGAACGTACTAGAAGGAATTTGAGCTAAAATTTATAGCAAGACCAATTCAGATGGTCTCATTCTTTTGCCCTAACAGCTTAGTGGCCGAGATAACAAAGGATCTTCTGTGTCTGTTTCTCCTCAAGTGATAGACTTTTAGAGCAACAAAGGGAAATGGAGATTATCTTTACAGATGAGGAAACTGATGTTCAAACAAATTGTGTCTTTTCCAAGGTTAAAGAGGTATTTTGTTTCTGGAGTCAAGTAAAAGTTCTCTTAATACTTATCATTTTTATTTATTCTTTTCAGTTAGCTCTCTTACCCCCATCCTGTGAAATACTTATTGCAGACCTACGGTGCTATTGGCCCAGGGGTCTGAGTAAATCATGACCTGTGAACTCCAGTGGTGGGTACCTGGTGAAGAAAACAGCAGAAAGATGAGGGGAGGATGCACAGAATCTGGTGACATGAGCACCCAGCCTCAAGGCGTGACAGACATGTTAGAGCAGGGAAGGGGGTGTTAACATTCCGAGAAGGAGCCGCAGGAGAGCAGATGGAGCATCTGCCGTCTTTCCATACTTACCTTTGGATGCTTGCTTGGTTGAATGTCTCACAAGCAAGGCCTCTGGATGGGGTCCCACTTCCACACCAATGGAAGGGATGATGCAAAGCACTGACACGCAGTCTGGGCCACCCCTCCACCTCGTGCTTCTCCTCTGTACTTTGTTTGGTCTTCACTACAGCTGGGAGGGGCTCTGGCCCTCATTTTCAGATGAGGAAACTGAGGATCAGGGAAGGAAGTTAAGTGATTTGTCCGAAGTTACCCAGTTCATCAGAGGCAATGATCTACTCTTATTGAGGCTTCCCTTTCCCCAGTGTAAAATAATGATGTCCTTTGAGATCCCCTGCTTGCAAAGCCTGATCAACATGCCACATCACAGTGCGGTGGTTCCGGGCACCGTCTGGCCACTCTGTGCTCTGTATGTTCAGAGTCAGGAGTTTCCTTGCTTGGACAGCTGTGGCTATGCAGTGGGGCAGGGCCAGGTTGGGGCTTTCGGAGCAGCGCCGCAGTGAACGGAGCTCCACAAGGCTTCAGGGACCCTCATCAGAGATTCTCTGTGCATTTCATGGTTGGTTGAGCTTTATGGCCCAAAAGAATCCATTATTAGTTTTATTTATTGCAGACCTGCAACACTAGCCTTTGGTTTTTCTTCAAACTTACAATGCCTATAGCGTGACAGCATTATTTTTCATTTTTCTTTTTCTTTCAGAACCTTGGAATGCTGTTAGGAAATTTCTAGTACAAGCACTTGGGGGAGATACCAGTCTTCAGGCTGGGCATCTGGGAGAGATAGACAAGCTCTTATTACGGTGTGGAGGCTGGGGAGATTACCTGGCCAAGTATCATTTCAGGTTGTGGCAGAAAAAGATTAGCTTCAATTTATCGCCGCACGTAGTTTCCTCTCCCCAGTTCTCTGAGTGTCGTGGAAATGATATTTGTGAATCCCAGGGGCCTCTCACAGTGGTGTCAGTTTAGAGATCTTTCCAGATACATCTAAATGTGGACATAAAATGTAATGGGAAGAAATTGAAAAAATATCTGTTTCTTGATTCTTTATTACTGTGGAGTTAAGAAAGCGATTTCTCATGCTGTTTCATAAATTTGAATCCAAATGTGTATGTTAATGTGTATTCAGATGGCTTTTGGATGATTCAAGCATGAAGTTTTTTTTATATAGTTTGTCAATTTTCTAACAATTTATACATATGTATTTAGACACTATGTGTGTGCACACCTGCCATATAGACATATACCATATTGTCAAAATTGAGCCTAAGTGAACTATGATGGGAAGTTCAAATAAACCAGCTCATATGAATACTTTGAGTTTAAACTCACTATTTGATTTGAAGAATATAAACATGGGTAAAATTAATTTTTGGTTGCTTACTCCATTAATAGTTTGCTAAATTAAATTTAGTATGACAATGGCAAACTTACAAATATTTCCCCAGTCTAATACTCTCTCTGCGACACAAAAGCACACAGGGAGATTTCATACTCTGAAAGGAATTCCTGCAAACCTCAAAGAAAATGTTTCTAATTTTATGGAAGATTTTGTGAAGCAAGGATGCTCAAAGAGAGATATGTGGCACATTTAAATGTGTCACATTAGCTTATTTCCTAATATTGATAGTAATTTCACTAATTAGGGCCAGTTACATAATTTTTGCCTGGGTTTGGAGTGTACTGTTATTCATGCCTAATCTCTTCTGATTCGGAACCTCTGTTCTCCCCATGCACTGGCCTGTCCTTAGCAGAGTGAGGGTCCAGCAGGAAGATATGGGCTATGCTAATGAATAGAAAAGAGACTGTTTCTAAAGGAGATTCCTTAGAAGGGATTCAGTGAGCTCCCCAGTCTCATTCACGTGGGTGTAAATCACAAGACCACTCCCAATCATGTCAGAGTTAGACTCTTCCGCCTGGAGCACAGGTGGGTTAGAAGCGCTCACTGATTCTCACTGTTGAATACAGGCTCCCAAAGCATCAGGGCCTTCCTCAGCACACAGAGAGATGCCTGCAGAGCTGGTGGTAGCAGGAGCAACCTCCTATGTTTGATGAGGGGTGTAGGTTGAAGAGTGTCTTTTTTGAGGTTTCTGCAAGCATAGTACTATTTAAAAATCTTTAGTGTTCTCTAGTATAGAGATCCTCAAACTATGAGGTGCAGAAGAACTGCTTGGGGAGCTCTTTAAAAATCTTGCCACTGCCCACCAGAATTTCTGATTCCCAAGGTCTGGAATAGAGCCTAGGAATTCACCTCAATATTGGAGTTTCTCATAAGCTACAGTCCTTAAACTCACGTAACCAACTTTCAAAATAGATAATAGTTAAGTTAAAGATATAAAAGCATCTAAATAATTCAGTGTACTCCATGAGTAAGTGATATCAGGGTTGTAGTAGGCAATGCTTGTGCATACTACTTAGGGAAAAGCAGCTGCCCAATCCAGGAAGGCTTCCTGGAAGAGTTGGAACTTAAGCAAAACTCATTCATTGACCATGTAAGATTTAGATGATGTTAGGTAATATTAAATGGGATCAATTGCATCATTTGTGGACAAATTGACAAACTGCGTATCTTCAAAGCTGAATAAATCATCTTCAATAGGCTTGGTTCAGGGTGAGTAACAAATTGAAGGTGTAACCTGCCACCCAAAAATGGTCTCCATTTCTCTACTATCCTGTCTAGACATGAAAGAAGGTCAGCTCTTTAGTTTCACTGTGTTCTTAGCTCTGCTGCATGATCTTTAACTGGCTTTATAACTGATCTTGGACAAGATAATTAACTTCACTTAGTCTTATTTCCCTCATTTATATAATGAGAGGGTAGTGGTGGATGATTTCAGATCCCTTTCAGCTCTACCATTCCATCTGACCCAGTTAAATGCTTCTCATTATTACATGACTGGAAATCGGCCAGGTCAAATGATGTCCCTTCAAGCATTACCATCAGATACAGCTGTGTGCTGTAAAGATGAATATTATAGTGTTCAACTTATCATCATTAGTCCCCTAGTTTTAGAATGGGAATGCACTGTAGTTCATATCTGTCATAGTTAGTATTTGGAAGTCTCAAAGCCTGTGAGATTATTCACATATTTATTCCTGTGTACCTCATCTGCCATCCAACGTCTCCTCTTCATCATGTGTCTATGACAATATATTGAGTAGAAAATCTCCATCAGCTGACTCTGGCAGAAGTGTATTATTTACGGTCGTGTCAAAATGTGCTGCTTATAATTGACTGGTCTCATAATAAACCAACCTGAGAATCTTTTCTTCTTGAATTTATTCTCACTTGTAAATCTTCTACTTGCATCCCTTCTATCAACAGCTTCTTCATTATTTACAAAGAAGGGAACACACCCCAGAGGGTTCAGCAGTTATGCTATAGGATGACTCTTTCATTTTGGCAGGGTCTCTCTCTCTGACTTAGAATTCAATTAAGGGCAAAGGAAATCAAGTCAACTGAAATCTGTTTCCAAACCATACAGAATACACTTCTCATTTTTTTCTAACTTTCAAAGACATTGTGAAATATCAATAATAGTTACATGGCCAGTTTTATTTTTTATCCTCATGCTTTTTTTCTTACTATCTGTGAGATCTTGAGACAATTTTTGAATTGCTAACTGCCACCATTATATCATCTGTAAAATGAGGATACCAATACTAACTAATCATAGCAGTGCTGAATCTATTAATCAAATAATGCATATGAAAGGTAAATCCAAACCTAAACAACAGCAACAAAAACACTCAGGCTAAGAAAAACACTAAAGCCCTATCTTTCATGCATTAACCCTCAACCAATAAAGAGCCCCTTAAAATCTTTCTCTACCAGAAAGGTTTCAGCACTGAATTGGGGGAGTTGCCTGCTTCTCATGCCCCATCAAGCAGGACATGCACTTGTGCGAGTATGCCTCTCACTCCTCCACCTAATCATGCAATTCTTCTTGCTCCATTTCCTTAACCTATACATACACATACCATACATAGTTCTTGCCTAATCAGAAACAGGTTTTCTGTTTTTATTTGTGGACAAAATGGTCATATGTGTTAAACCTTATTTTTAGACCTTTAAGCTGCAAACCAGAGGTTATTCAGTCATCACACTCCTTGGTATTTACCAAAAAGAGTTGAAAACTTATGTCCAAACAAAAGCCTGCACGCAGATTCAGTCAAGAATCATCAATGAGGAAGACAAGATGGCGATGGTAGGCAGACATACCAACTCCCACCTCCCAGAACCAAAGTGGATTACAAACTAATTTTAAGAATTATCATCTGGAAAAACCAACTTTGGACTAAACTAAGAGGACTCTTCAACCAAGGAACACTGAAGAAGCCATACCAGGACTGATAGGAAAAGCGGAAATGCAGAGAGGGCTGCCCAGCTCCCTGGAGCGAATGGCAGCCAGGAGAGACTCGTGTGGTGGGAAGTGAGTTTAGCAGAGAGGGGAGGGTACTGAATCCCAGGAACAAAGCCCCAGCCTGCAGTCCCAGAGCCTAGAAGAGGTGTATGGACAGTATTTAGCTGGAAACAAGTCAGGATACTGTTTGTGAGAAAGAGACTGGTTTCTCAAACCCAAGATTCTTCTAAAAGGGACCACGCAGAAAACGTCTCTCACAACCACTCACCCGGGGCTCTGCTGGTCAGGGACAGAGGAGAGGACCGGAGTAACAAGAAGAGAGTACAATCTAGGAGACACAGGGAGAAACATTTTGGGAGACAGCCACCCTAACCCCTGGGACGAGTCACTCCCCAAATCTGAAGAGAATATTTCCCCTGGAAAAAGCAATACCAGCAAAGGGAAACAGGACACCAGCCAAACAAGCTCTCCCACGGCGCTCAGAGCAGAGTTGCTTAGAAGGAGGGAGCTTTGAGGACTACAGTAGTGAGTGTTAGGATCTGAGCTGCAGCGCAGCCACCCACACGGCTGAGGGCTCACCCGAGGGCAGGAGGCGGTGGGATGCAGAAGCGCAGTTCTGTCAGCAAGGATGGAAGCTGAGTGGCCACCACTGGGCCCAGGTGTGAGCTCAGTCTTTCCTGGCTGGGGAGGAGGGGGTGTGAAAAAGCGGTCAAGCCCAGCTGCGAGCAGCCTGCAATCCAGCCTGCAGGGGAAGGGTGGGAACCCCAGAAAGGGTGGAGACCGGCCCTTGAGCAAGGATGCAGGAACACAGCCTAGCCCCGCCTGTGCAACCAAGGCTTGTGGCCTGACTTGGGAGCCGGTTCCTTCAGCGGGGGTGGAGCCAAAAACCCATAACAGGCAGAAACCCGCTACTGAGCATGGGAAGGCAGTCCAGCCTGGCCTGTGGAGCCAAGGCTTGCAGCCATCCCACAAGTGGGCTTCTCCTACAAGGGTGGGGCGGAAGCCCAGAAATAAGTGGAGACCCGCAGCTGAGCAAAGGTGCTCGCCACTGCCCTCAAGGCCAAGCATAATGCCACCCATGGGGGCAGGGCAAAGGCCAAGGCTACCAAGGCTCATACCCATGAGCATGTGAACACAGCCACTCCTGTGAAGGAGAGGTGGAAACCACAGCAACAGCCCCAGTGGGCAGGCACCGGCAACGCCCATACCCAAAAGCCCTAGGCAGCAACAGCAGAGGGGGTGGTGGGCCTTCAGACAGACCATACCTAGGGAACAGAGGCCACACCCAGTGGACTCCAGTGGCCAAGACCTTCTTTTACACAGAGAAGATGAGAAGGCAAAGAAATGTAACACAAATGAGTCAAGAGAAATCCCCAGATAAAAACTTGAATGAATCAGATATAACCAAATTACCAGATGCAGAGTTTAAAATAATGATTGTTAGGATGCTCAAAGATATTAGAACAACAATAGATGGTCATTACAAAAACCTAAATAAAGAGATAGCAAATATAAAAAAGGACATTGAAATAATAAAAAAGAATCAGTCAGAAATGACAAATACAATATCAGAAATGAAAAACACAATGGGAAGGATTAAAAGCAGGATGGATGAGGCTGACAGTCGAATCACCGAGTTAGAGGACATGATAAATAAAGGCATGGAAGCAGAGCAAAAAAAAGAAAAGAGACTAAAAATGTCTGAGAAAACTTTAAGTGAGCTCTGTGACAATATGAAGAGAAATAACATCTGCATCATAGGGGTTCCTGAAGAAGAAGAGAAAGAACAAGGGATAGACACTTTGTTCAAACATATCATAGCTGAAAACTTCCGTAAATTAAGGCAGGAAAACATCTCACATGTTCAGGAAGCACAGAGAATTCCATTACAGAGAAAGCCAAAGAAATCAACACCAAGACACATCATAATTAAAATACCAAAGCTAAGTGATAAAGAGAAAATACTAAAAGCTGCTAGACAAAAAAAGATTATCACCTACAAAGGAGCCCCCATAAGACTGACTTCCGACCTCTCAACAGAAACACTTGAGGCCAGAAGGGAATGGCAAGAAATATTCAAAGTAATGAAGAACAAGAGCCTACAAGCAAGACTACTTTATCCAGCAAGGCTATCATTTAAAATGGAAAGAGAAATAAAAAACTTTCCAAAAAAAAAAAAACTCAAGGAATTCACTACAACCAAACCAAGGCTGCAAAAAATGCTAAGAGGCCTGTTGTAAACAGATCAAAGGAGAAAAAATATAGTAAAAGACGAATACAATTTTAAAGAATAAAATGGCAATAAACAATTACATATCAGTAATAACCTTAAATGTAAATGGATTAAATGATTCGATCAAAAGACATAGGGTAGCTGCATGGATAAGAAACCAAGACCTGTACATACGCTGTCTACAAGAGACACACCTTAAATAAAAAGATGCACATAGACTGAAGACAAAAGGATGGAAAAAAATATTTCATGCAAATGGAAATGAAAATAAAAGCTGGGGTAGCAATACTTATATCAGACAAAATAGACTTTAAAACAAAGACTATAGTAAGAGATAATAAAGAAGGTCACTAAATAATGATAAAGGGAGCAATCCAACAGGAAGATATAACAATTATAAATATCTATGCACCTAATATAGGAGCACCTAAATATATAAAGCAGACTTTGATGGATTTAAAGGGCAAGATAAACAGCAATACTATAATAGTAGGGAATTTCAATACCCCACTAACATCACTACATAGATCCTCAAGAAAGAAAATTAACAAAGAAATAGCAGACGTAAAGGACATATTAGATCAACTCGATTTAATAGATAACTTCAGAACCTTTCACCCTAAAGCAGCAGAATATACATTCTTTTCAAGTGCTCATGGTACATTCTCTAGAATAGACCATATGTTAGGGCACAAAAGTGGTCTCAACAAATATAAGAAGGTTGAAATTATATCGAGCACTTTGTCTGATCACAATGGCATGAAACTAGAAATCAACCACAACAGAAAAACTGAAAAATACTCAAACACTTGGAAACTAAATAGCACATTATTAAATAACGGATGGGTTAACAATGAGATCAAAGAAGAAATTAAAAAATTTCTAGAAACGAACGATAATGAGCATATATCAACTCAAAATTTATGGGACACAGCAAAGCAGTCTTGAGAGGGAAGTTTATAGCATTACAGGCATACCTCAAGAAGCCAGGAAAAGCTAAAATAAACAGCTTGATTCTACATCTAAAAGAACTACAAAAATAAAAGCAAGTAAAACCAAGAGCTAGTAGAAGGAAGGATATAATAAAGATCAGAGCAGAAATAAATGACATAGAGGTTAAAGAAACAATACAGAGGATCAATCAAAGCAGAAGCTGGTTCTTTGAAAAGGTAAACAAGATCAATGAACCTTTAACCAGACTCACCAAGAAAAAAGAGAGAGGACTCAAATAAATAAAATTAGAAAGGAGAGTGGAGAAATAACAACTGAAACAACAGAAATACAAAATATTGTAAGAAAATACTATGATGAACTGTACGCCAAAAAACTAGACAACCTAGATAAAATGGACAAATTCCTTGAAACATATAATCTTCCAAAAATTAATCTGGAAGAATCAGAAAACCTAAACAGACCAATTACAACAAATGAGATTGAAACAGTTATCAAAAAACTCCCAAAAAAGAAAAGTGTTGGGCCTGATGGCTTCACAAGTGAATTCTACCAAATATTCAAAGAGGAAATAACTCCTATTCTTCTCAAGCTATTTCAAAAAATTCAAGAGGAAGAAAGATTTCTAAGCTCCTTTTATGAGGCGAGCATAAGTCTAATTCTAAAACCAGGCAAAGACAGCACAAAGAAAGAAAATTATAGGCCAATATCCTTGATGAATTTAGATGCTAAAATCTTCAAAATATTAGCAAACCGGATCCAGAAATATATGAAAAAAATCATACACCAGGATCAATTTATTCTTGGGAGGCAAGGCTGGTACAATATTCACAAATCAATCAATGTGATTCATCACATAAACAAAAAGAAGGAGAAAAACCACATGATAATTTCAATAGATGCAGAAAAATCATTTGATAAAATCCAGCACCCATTCATGATCAAAACTCTCAGCAAAGTGGGAATACAGGGAACATACCTCAACATGATACAGGCCAGCCATGACAAACCTACAGCCAACATCATACTCAATGGGCAAAAATTAAAAGCAATCCCCTTAAGATCAGGAACAAGGCAGGGGTGCCCCCTTTCAGCATTCTTATTCAACATAGTTCTGGAAGTCCTAGCCAGAGCAATCAGACAAGAAAAAGAAATAAAAGGCATCCAAATTGGAAAAGGAGAAGTAAAACTATCATTATTTGCAGATGATAGGATATTGAATATAGAAAACCCTAAAGTCGCAGTAAAAAAATTACTAGACCTGATAAATGAATTCAGCAAGGTGGCAGGATATAAAATTAATACTCAGAAATCAGAGGCATTTTTGTACACTAACAATGAACTGTCAGAAAGAGAAATTAAGGAATCAATCCCCTTTATCATTGCAACCAAAAAAATAAAGTACCTAGGAATAAATTTAACCAGGGAGACTGAAGACTTGTATGCAGAAAATTATAAAACATTGATAAAAGAAATCAGGGAAGATACAAACAAGTGGAAGCATATACTGTGCTCATGGTTAGGAAGAATAAACATCATTAAGATGTCTATATTACCAAAAACAATTCAGAAATTCAATGCAATACCGATTAAAATACCAATGACTTACTTCAAAGATATAGAACACAAATTCTAAAAATTTATATGGAACCAAGAGAACACTAATAGCCTCAGCAATCTTGAAAAGGAAGAAGAAAGTGGGAGGTATCACACTTCTGGATATCAAGTTATACTATAAGGCCATTGTACTCAAAACAGCCTGGTACTGGCGTAAGAACAGGCATATAGATCAATGGAACAGAACTGAGAACCCAGAAATAAACCCACACCTTTATGGACAACTGATATTTGACAAAGGAGGTAATAGCATACATTGGAGTAAAGACAGCCTCTTCAACAAATGGTGTTGGGAAAATTGGACAGCTACTTGCAAAAAAATGAAACTAGACCACCAACTTACATCATTCACAAAAATCAACTCAAAATGGTTAAAAGACTTAAATGTAAGTCGTGAAATCATAAGCATCTTAGAAGAAAACATAGTCAGTAAGCTCTGTGACATTTCTCGCAGCAATATATTTGCCGATTTGTCTCCCCAGGCAAGTGAAATAAAAGACATGATAAACAAATGGGACTATATCAAACTAAAAGGCTTCTGCACAGCTAAAGACAATAAGAACAGAATAAAAAGACATGGGAGAATATATTTGACAATGCATCAGATAAGAGTGTAATAACCAAAATTTATAAAGAACTTGTAAAACTCAATACCAGGAAGACAAATAACCCAATTTAAAAATGGGCAAAAGAATGAATAGACACTTCTCTAAAAAGGATAAACAGATGGCCAATAGGCACATAAAAAAAATGCTCAACATCACTAATCATTAGAGAAATGCAAATTAAAACCACAATGAGATATCACCTCACACCAATCAGAATGGCGCTCATCAACGAAAGAACACAGAATAAGTGCTGGCGAGGATGGGGAGAAAAGGGAACCCTCATTCCTGCACTTCTGGTGGGAATGCAGACTGGTGCAGCCACTGTGGAAAACAGTATGGAAATTCCTCAAAAAATTAAAAATTAAACTGCCTTTTGACCCAGCTATACCACTCTTAGGAATATACCCCAAGAACACCATAGCACTGTTTGAAAACAAGAAATGCACCCCCCATGTTTATGGCAGCATTGTTCACAATAGCGAAGATCTGGAAACAGCCCAAGTGTCTGTCTGAGAACAAGTGGATTAAAAAGCTTTGGTACATATAAACTATAGAATAGTACTCAGCCATAAGAAATGATGACATCGGATCATTTATAACAACATGGATGAACCTTGATAACTTTATACTGAGTGAAGTAAGTAAGTCAGAAAAAACTAAGAATTATATGGTTGCATACATAGGTGGGACATAAAAATGAGACTCAGAGACATGGACAAGGGTGTGGGGGTTACGGGGTGGGGGAGGAGAGGGAGGGTGTTGGGGGAGGGCAGGGGCACAAAGAAAACAAGTTAGAAGGCGACAGAAGACAATTGGACTTTGGGTGATGGGAATGCAGCATAATCAAATGTCAAAATAACCTAGAGCTGTTTTCTCTGAACATATGTACCCTGATTTATCATTGTCACCCCATTAAAATTAATAAAAAAAATGAATTTGTCTCACGGCTAATTCAGGCAGTTAGAAGAATAGTTTAAGGATGCTAATTCTGCTTCTCAGACCACAACCTGCAAAAGGGGCCCCAAGAAAACTGGCAATTTGGCTCCACTGATTTTGCCAATTGGATTTAAAAAAATAGGCCAGGAACGCCCTGAAATGGAACTAACAATACAAGGGCATAATTTTAAAAGACTTTTAGATACTGGAGCTGATGTATCTGTTATTGCTAAGCTACATTGGCCTCCTTCCTGGCCCATTCATGCAGCAGCCACAGAATTACAAGGTATAGGACAGAGTAAATCCCCTCAACAAAGTTCTAGTTTTTTACATTGGGAAGATTAAGAAGGTCATTCTGGATTTTTTAAGCCTCATACACTCTCTGGATGGCCAGTTAATTTGTGGGGTAGAGATGTTTTGAAAAATACGGGAGAGTTGCTTGTCCGTCCTAATGGTTTAGTCAGTACTCAGATGCTTCATCGGGGATTTTTGCCCACTAAGGGACTAGGGAAAGAACAGCGAGGAATTCTCACCCCCATAGAAATGACACCTAATACCAGAAGGTGTGGATTAGGATATCAAAATTTAGCATAGGGGCCTTGGTAGCTCCTGCTACCCCAATAATGCATTGTGCAGACCCAATTACTTGGAAATCAGATAATCCTGTATGGGTAGAACAATGGCCCCTTTCTCAAGAGAAACATAAGGCAGCTGCTCAATTGGTACAAGAGCAGCTACATCTTGGGCACATTGAACCATCTAATAGCCCATGGAATACACTTTTATATTTTGATCTTGTCGCCTCCTGGATTATCAAGTGGCATAAGGCGCCCCTTACAGCTTATAGGTTTTGAGCCTCAAAATTATTGTTGTTCCTTTTTTCAAAGGATCAACAACAATGGCTCTAGGAAACTTCCACAAAATGGCAAATTGCTTTTGCAAATCCATGGACAACTTTATGCTGAAACAGTCAACTTAAAATCAGCTTAAAGACTAGAATTATATGCCATTATCATGGCTTTTCAGCATTTGCCATATTCCTCCTTTAATCTATATACAGACAGCAAATATTTACTTATGGTTGTTTCCACTATAAAGACTGCTGTCTTAGGGACAACTGCGGATGAACTATTTCAGCAGTTCCTCCTTCTTCATAGACTTGTATGTCAACATAGAGCTCCATGTTTATAGGACATACTTGAGCTCACTCCATGCTCCCTGGAGCTTTAGCACAAGAAAATGCCCTTGTTAATCAAGCTACCCAAAAGGAAATTATTTGGAGCAACCATGACAGATCAAACAATTCAGTCTCATACTATTCATCACCAGAACGCTGCAGCTCTGTGTAAACTGCTTCAACTTTCTCGGGAAGCAGCACGGCGGATTGGTAAATCCTAACCAAAGGGTCCTATACTACATTCTGTCCCTTCATTTGGAGTTAACCCTCAAGGACTCCTACCAGGACAACTTTGGCAAATGGATGTTACTCATATACCTTCATTTGGCCAACAACCCTATGTCCACGTTACAGTGGATACTTGTTCTGGATTTATATACATAGTAACCTCTGCCAGAACAGGAGAGGCTGCTAAGCAGGTTATAACTCATTGTCTGTATGCATTTTTCTATTATTGGATTTCCTAAACTGGTTAAAACTGACAATGCTCCTGCATATGTAACAAAAGCATTTATTGTATTTTGTCAAACCTTTCAAATTATGCATATTTTTTACAATCTTTAAATTCAAGGTATTATTAAAGCATACCCAGCAAATATTTTAAGGTCAATTTAAAAAAATTGAAAAGGGGGGAGTCATATCCTGGAACTCCTATGGATCTACCATATCATGCTTTTTACTTAAAAAATTTTAAATTTCTTTTGAATGCTGATGAACAGAAGATGCCATATCATCTTCTCCTGCAAACTTCTACCTTCTTTTATTTGATCCAGCTAATAACACTGTCTTCCAAATAGCTCCAGATATATGGAAAAGGTTTATATAGGCAGATGGGGATCCTCAAACCCCTCAGCGAGATCTTCTGAGCATGGCTTTTAAGATACCAAGAGGTAGAAAAAGCCCAAAAGAGATCAGGTGAACTACTAGCTTTTAGGATACACCCTTAAAGGCTCCAATGCCCCAAAGGGGTCTCATAAGATTCCATCTGGGTCCTGCTTCAATAGTGAATAGGAAGGTCATTGAGCTAGAGCCTGCCAGGCTTACATGCCTTTGCTGTGAGGAAAAAGGGACACTGGAAGGTAGGCTCCCCCCTCGCTCCTCTAAGGGAGGGTTCAATCTCTTTTAGCCCTGCTCCAGCCACCTATGACCTAACCTTGCCCAGAATGCTGGGGTTTGCCACTGAAGGCTGAAGGTGCCCAGGGCCATCAGCCCCATCTACAACACTGTGGACGAGCCTAGGGTATTTCTTCCAAGGAGTAGGTAAACTGATCTCATTTGCACAAGGGCCACTTAACTATGTCTTGCCTGAATAGTCAGGTTTTTTATTCTTCCCTCGAAGATCTCTGTTGTGGGTGTTGATAGTCTTATTTTCTGCTGCTTTGTTTAATATATAGTGTTTCCTTTATTCCTCCTACCTCAATGCCCCACTCATGTTTCAAGCTGGGACCTATTCCTAATTTAGAGCTCTCTCTCCCACTTTTGCCAACTTGTATTGTGAATTTACCTTTGCCACCCAGCTTAGTGTATCCCAAGGTTCTCTTTACCATGCCACAGTTGCAGAGCTCCAGGGAAAAGCACCCTGGTCTCATCTCTCCAGGCAGAGGAGAACAGAGGCTCCATCTCCACACACGCTGCAGATAGCTTTTCCAGTCTACCTGAATCATTACCAACTAGAAGCAGCGGTCTTTGGGGCTTGGACGTGAGCTGCAAAGTATAGAATTGTGACAACAATTCCAGTGTCATGTGTACTTTTTCTGGACTCCTTCTCCTTGTGATAGCTTCTAATGGACTTAACTGGGGTTGGGTTGCATTCGCAGGGATTTGGAATGGTGTTGGTGCCAACTTGGACTTGGTGAACATGTTAAGGACACTACTCTTTTATGGATTCTTGTTGTATTGGCCAAGAGTTTTCATAAAGGCTTTAATTACTGTAAAATATATATATATATATATATATAGAAGACTGGATAAAGAAGATGTGGCACATATACACTATGGTATACTACTCAGCCATAAGAAATGATGACATCAGATCATTTACAACAAAATGGTGGGATCTTGATAACATTATACGAAGTGAAATAAGCAAATCAGAAAAAACCAAGAACTGCATGATTCCATACATTGGTGGGACATAAAAATGAGACTAAGAGACATGGACAAGAGTGTGGTGGTTATGGTGGGGGAGAGAGGAAGGGGGAGGGAGGGGGGCACAAAGAAAACTAGATAGAAGTTGATGGAGAACAATCTGACTTTGGGTGATGGATATGCAACAGAATTGAATGACAAGATAACCTGGACATGTTTTCTTTGAATATATGTACCCTGATTTATTGATGTCACCCCATTAAAATTAATAAAAATTTATTTATAAAAAAAAACCCTGCATGCAGAAGTTTACAAAAGTTTTATGCATAATTGCCAAAATGTAAACACCATCAACACATCTGATAATAGGTGAATGCATATACAATGGTACCTTGAGATACGAGTTTAATTCATTTTGTAACTGAGCTCGTAAGTCAGTCAACTCATATATCAAACAAATTTCCCCCATTTAAAATAACTGAAATAGATTTAATCCATTCCAGCCCTGTAAAACATCCCCAAACCATCCTAAATTATGAAAAAAGACATGTTTTTAATTAAGAAACACACATGTATACTTTACCAATGCATAACAAAATATATGAAATAAAAGAAAAAAGTGTTATTTAGTACTGTATTCTTACCTTGGAGACAGATGAGTGCAGCTAACAGAGGTGAATGGCGGAGGAGGAGGGAGAGGAAAAGAGATACAGGCACAGTAAACATGTAAACTAAAACTGCACTTTCTTTACTTAAAATGAAACCACAAAAACTTAATTGTAAAAAAATGCACTTTCTTAACTTTAAACTTAACCTAGGCTTAACATTACATATTTTTTATTTAATCATCACCTGTTTTTGCCTCTTTGGCTGCACTTTTGGCACTTTCACTTGCAGGACTTTTGGATAAAAATCTATCCAAAGAGGTTTTCTTTTGCCTGCCTTTTAAAATGTTACGGAAATGTGACAAACAGGTGTCATTAAAAAGTGCTGAAGCAAGACCAGTTGGAACTTTTTCTGGGTGTTTCTTTTCAATGAAACTTGAAAGCATCTCCCACATTGCCAGCATGTCTATAATTTCACTTGTAGAAATCACTTCCTCCGACTCTACCTCCTCCTCACTACTAATCTCTTGCAGAAGCTCTGTATGTGGCATCATCTGTAGCTCCTTCAACTCCTCAGTTGAGAGTTTCTCCTCATGTTTCTGGACGAGCTCGTTTATGTAACCCTCATCTACTTCCAGACCCATCAACTTTCCGAGGGATACAGTCTCCTCCAACGCTTCTAACTCAGTCTCAGTCTCTGGTTCATATTCTTTGAAGTCCCTGTCTGCAACAACATCAGGCCATAACTTTTTCCATGCTGAGTTCAAGGTTCGTCTTATAACCTCTTGCCATCCCAAGTAAATAATGTGTAAACATATCATGATGTTGTAGTGATCTTTCCAAAACTCTTGAAGGGTTAGATTTGTATTCTCAGTCACCTCAAAGCAGCAGTGGAACAAGTGCTTTGTGTAAAGCTTTTTAAAGTTGGAAATGACCTGCTGATTCATAGGTTGCAAGATTGAAGTTGTGTTGGGTGGGAGGTAGAGGACTTTCATGAATTTGAACTTACTGAGAATGTCATATTCAAGACCAGGTGGGTGGGCTGGAGCATTTTCAAGGATTAGTAATGCTTTCATCAGGAGTTTATTTTCTTGAAGATATTTCTTCACTGCAGGACCAAAGATGAGATTTACCCATTCAATAAAAAACTGCCGCGTAACCCATGCTCTAGCATTGGTGCGCCACATAACCTGCAGTTTTTCTTTAAGAATCTTGTGAGTCTTAAAGGCTCGAGGATTTTTGGAATGATACACTAGCAGTGGCTTTACCTTACAGTCACCACTAGCATTTGCACACAATGCAAGTGTCAAATGGTCCTTCATGGGTTTATGGCCTGGCAGCTTCTTCTCCTCTGTGGTGATGAAAGTCCTCCCGGACATTTTTTTCTAAAACAATCCTACAGTGTGTCTGTAAAGTCATGGTGCACTTTTGACCGGTCACAGGAAAGCAACAAAAGATGATAGAAATGTTAAATCTGCACCAAATAAAAGGAAAACTCTCCCAGTTTTATACCTATTCAGTGCAGTTTGATGTGGGCTCACGCACAGATTTTTTAGGGCTCCTTAGGTAGCTATCCCGTATAGCCTCTACAGACTCGTCACTGACTGATGGCCTACCAGACGGGGTTTCTCCACCAAAGTGCCAGTTTCCTTCAACTGCTTATCCCACAGAGTAATGTTATTCCTATGTGGTGGCGCTTCATTATAAACGTGCTGATATTCACATTGCACTTTGGTCATGGATTCGAATTTAGCGAGCCACAGAACACACTGAACTTTTCTCTGTACCATCCACATCTCAACTGGCATGGCCGTGGGCTGCTCCGCTGTATACACAGTGTTAGGTCATCATCTGCACATGCGCACATGCTGTCACATCATCCTACGGAAACTGGGAGGGTTTTCCTTTTATTTGGTACAGATTTCACATTTCTATCGTCTTTTGTTGCTTTCCTGTGACCAGTCAAAAGTGCACCATGACTTTATGGACACACTGTATTTCATCACAGTTGAACACTTGTTAGGAGATGTAGCCTTCCTTTGTGATAAGCTCAGCAAAACATGCGATGTACTCCTCAGCTGCCTTAATGTCAGCACTCGCAGCTTCACCATGCCTCACCACCGAGTGGATGCCAGATCTCTTCTTGAAATTTTCAAACCAGCCGTGACTTGCCTTAAACATATCTTCTGCCTCTTTTGAGGTTGATGATTCTTTCTTCTTCAAGTCGCTGTAAATAACATGTGCCTTTTCACATATTACCAGTCTCCGTCACTGTATCTCCTGCCAGCTCTTTCTCTTTGACCCACACCAGCAGAAGCTTCTCCATTTCTTCATGGATATTTGTCCTTAATTGGGACAGAATTGTAGTTCCTATCACTGGATTTGTACTTTTTTTTTATTATTATTATTTATTAATAATTTTATTTTTTTAATGGTACATCAATAAATCAGGATACATATATTCAAAGATAACTCCAGGTTATCTTGTCGTTCAATTATGTTGCATACCCATCACCCAAAGTCAGATTGTCCTTTGTCACCTTCTATCTAGTTTTCTTTGTGCCCCTCCCCCTCCCCCTTTCCCTCTCTCTTTCCCCCCTCCCCCCGTAACCACCACACTCTTATCAATGTCTCTTAGTTTCACTTTTATGTCCCACCTACGTATGGAATAATGCAGTTCCTGGTTTTTTTCTGATTTACTTATTTCGCTTTGTATCATGTTATCAAGATCCCACCATTTTGCTGTAAATGGTCCGATGTCATCATTTCTTATGGCTAAGTAGTATTCCATAGTGTATATGTGCCACATCTTCTTTATCTAGTCATCTATTGACAGGCTTTTTGGTTGTTTCCATGTCCTGGCCACTGTGAACAATGCTGCAATGAACATGGGGCTGCATGTGGGTATACCCCAAAAACTCAGAAACATTAATATGTAAAGGATTTGTACTTCTGATGGCATCCTTTTGTTTAAGGATGGTACAAATTGTAGATGTATTGCGGTCGTACAGCCTTGCCAGTTCAATCGCTCGTATACCATGCTCATGTTTTTTTATTATTTCTTGCTTTATTTCTATCAACATCATTCTCTTCTTCTTCTCACCACTGTCATTTATACTCACTTTCTTCGGCTCCATGAGAGCACACAAAAAAAGTTAGTAAAAAATGCAAAAATGATGCAAGAACGAGTACAGCACACAAGATTCGACTTGATTCTGTGGATAACACATGAGAAAGAACGAGATGCTGGTGTTGTACTGCTGATACTGGACCCGTGTGCCAACGCACCAACACGCCAACTAGCGGCAGCTTCCTGAATCACAGATCATATCTCAGAATTTCACTCGGATCTCAAACAAAAATACAGACCGAATAGCAGCTCGTATCTTAAGAAAAACTCATATGTTGGTCTGCTCGTATCTCAAGGCAGCACTGTATAAACTATGGTACATCCAGACAATGGAATATTATATAGTTCTTAAAAGGAAATGAGCTATCAAGCTGTGAAAAAGCATGAAGGCAACTTAAATGCATATTACTAAGTGAAGGTAGCCAATCTTAAAAGGCTATATAGTGTATGATCCCAACCATTTGACAATCTGGAAAAGGCAAAAGTGGAGACAGTTAAAAAGATCAACAATTGTCAGGGATGTGGAACAGAAAAGAAGATGCATAAGTGCAGCACAGAGGATTTCTAGGGTGGTGAAAACACTCTAGATGATGACATAATTATGGATGCATGTCCTCACACATGTGTCCATATCCACAGAACCCTCATGCAAACTGTGGACTTGGAGTAACTATGATGTGTCCATTCAGATTCATTAATTGTAACAAATACACCATTCCAGTGGGGAATGTTGTTAATGGGGTAGTCCACGCATGTGTGGAGGCAGAGGGTATATGGGAAATCTTCATTTCTGCCCCTCAACTTATTGAACCTTAAACTGCTCTTAAAAAAATGGTCTAAACTTTAAAAAGAAAAGAGAAAATAATGAGCAGAGGTGAGGTGCATGTGGCTGCACGCTCTCTGAAGCCGTGTTTTCATGGTCATGACCACTGCCTTCTAGCTGATCATCGCCTGCTAGTTGATCTCTGCCTTGAACATCTAGGAACATTTGGGAGTGTTATTCTCAAATTTCAGTGGGAAGTGTTCATGAAAAGCACTGAACTAGACAAGTTTTTCTTTTTGATTCAATTGCTCTGATGAAAATCCCCACATCCATGCGATTTCTAAGGATTAGCATGAGGTTATTGTCTGGAAAGTCTGTCTGCTTCGGCAGACAGAGTGAGCACTACATCATGGTCTTCTGCAAGGAAAGTTCCATTATTTGTCTGAGCAAAGATGTTTCATAGAATGAAGTAACAAAAGGAGAAGCACCTGAACCGGGGGCTCCAGGCCTGTTAGGCATTTTACTTTCCCACAATCTCACTCTTCCTCCCAGAGGCTTAGCTTCTTAACCTTTAAGTGAGAAGATAAAGTAAATCATATGAGGGTTTCTTTCATCTTCACCACAGTTGATTTCTCTTTTCAGGGACTCTTAGAACTATGTCTCAATTGCATTTGCTAAGCTTTGGAGGCCAGCCTTGTCATGAAAAAGCTCTTTTTGGGTATTCAGGGCCTTTTTATGAAGAAAATATTACTTTCAGAATGATTTTTTTGTGTGATTTTTCTTTCTTTATTCAGATGATCATAAGTGAAGGTTTACTCCACTTAGATCTCATGAAATTGTTTAATCTTAGAGCTTGCAGAAGTATAGTGGTGAATTAATCTAACATCTTGATGTAACAGATGAGGAAACAAGGCAAAACGCATGGCCAAGCTTAATGAGCTGTGAAATCAGGAGTAGGATTTTTGCACCTTCATTCCCAGTCCAGAGTTCCCAGAACAGCACCATCTACTTCTGAGGATTAGGGGCAAGTTTCCTTGGTCCTGAACATATAGTCAAGTCAATAAAAACAGTTGTGTACATTTCCAAATGTTAAACCTGACAGGCACATATTTATGTGGTTTAAGGCCTTTCTATCTTGCATTGTCTTACAAATTCTATTTTCAAAATTCTCAAGCTGGACGATAAGCATTCATCTGTTGACCTGATGGTTCGTTGGCCCCCAACTTTTTCCTCACATCTTCGAGTGATGCTCAGAAATACACTGAATGCAATCTTGACTCTCATCTAGAATTTGTGGTTTTAGTTCAGGACTTTGCTGACTGGATTATTCCAGTTAGATTTTGGGGATTCTGGAATGGCAAACACAGAGTGCCATGGTATTTGTTATAGCTAGTCTTATATTGAGAAAAACTGAGAGAACTTAACAGATGAAGCCATCTTCAATATCACTTTGCTAGCCGTCAGCACAGTGTAGTGTAAAGTTTAAAGTGTTTTATCCACATTTATGTTTCAAGCACAATGTTACTCCTTTCCCTGAAGTGACAGGTGGAGTTTTTTATGTACCTATCACTGTCAGCTCTCTGGATTTGACCTTGCCATAGGTCATAAGGTGGTATTTTGGATTTTACTTACTGTTGTCATTGGATTCCTGGATATTTGAAATCTTTTGGAATAGACAAGTGGTTTTGTTCCTTTTTTTCTATGAAAGTTTGGAAATTAAAATTAATTCAGTTTTACTCTCTTGGGTTAATATTGGTTTCTTTTCTTGGATTTTACTTCATTAAACATCTTAGTAATTAAAGCATGGTTGCCAATAATCTATAAATCATAGGAAAATAAAAGACTTTGAGTTATGCCTGACTTTGGGAACACTTTAAATCCTGTCACTATTTGAAGAAGGCCACTGCCTGTAATAGGCCTTCATTGGAGGATTTAAATCACAAGGGAAGAAGAGAGTGCATGAAAGATGAGCTGGTGGACAGTGGACATCTTCCCACTGGATGAAATAGAGCTGATAGGGAAGGCTGAGTGGATGAGCTAGGCTCTCTTTGTTGGTGAATATGGCTGCAGAATGGATAGTTCTTTACCTCTTAGGCCTTTAGTTCCCTGTTCCATTAATCCAAAGCTTTTTCAGCTAATCTCTCAGCCAAGTATTTGTCTTTGCTTTTCTTCTGTGGCAAAATGCTAGCATTATAGAAAAAGGAGCTGAGGGTTTGGTGTTGCCCTGGCAGAGATCGCCTTCATCAATCTGAACCTAAAAGAAAGCTCCTGCTCTCAGAAGACAATTATTTTCATCTCCTTATTTGAAGACCTCTCCCCAGCTCAGCCCAGCAAATGAGTTCAAAGTGCTTGCTCAGAACAGTGCCAAAAGAGGAGCTGTTATTTGATAGGAATTGCAAAACCTAGTGATGGAAGCGAGAACTGAAAGCTGGGGTTGGGCCCAGTGTGTGAGTTCAGCATGGTTGGGAAGAGGTGATGGTTTTTTCAGGGGCAAGAGAATTTAAAACCAGATTCAACCTTATTTATTTTTCTAAGTGCAGCAAAAAAGCAGTTTTTTGCATAGCTCACTCAAGGACCTGTAGATAACTCAACATGTTTGGAAGGCCTTTCTATTCCATCTGGTACTCCTTGACCCAAAGAATTTGCATTGTGATGCTTGGGTGTTTTTACACATCTAGCCAAGCCTAGGCTTAGGGGGCTCTCAACTCAGAACTCACCTCATCACATGCTGAAAGAGAATGTGAGAGCCTGCAAGTCTTAAGCTTTGGAATCCAAGATGGTAAACAATGTTAATCAAAGGCCAAGTTCTATAAAATGCTGAGACCAGGAAGAAAGAGAAAAGAAAACAAATGTGGTCAGGTATCTGTGTATATGTGTGAGTTTATATGGTGTATATGTAAATATATATTAGTATATTTATAATTATATTTATTTGCAGTGTGTGTGTGTATGTGTGTGTGTGTGTACCTACTAAAGCCAAAACACACTGGGCAAGAGTTGGTGAAATAAGGCACAAGTTCTCTTCTTAAGGGGCCTAGAGGGAATGAGGTGATTTAAAATAATTACTCCATAAAAGTCTACCTTTCTCCCTGGTTTTAGTAAGTTAAGATAAACTAATTTTCTCCTGTATTTTGTGAGCAACAACAGAAAGCTGGTATCACAGCAGTTGCTGTAGCCAGTTTTCTGCTCTCTCCTGGAAGACAGTGATATTTCTAGTTGCACTGCATGCTTTCAGAAAAGGTCTCTGCTGGTGTTTAACCAGCAGTCAGGATCTTTGCTACAGGATCTTGACAAGAGCAGGTTCTGATTCTGACTCTTTGTGGCTCTGATGCCTGTGAGAGCTCTGTTTGCTTCCGACCCTGCAGGTACAGGTCATCAAGGATGTTTATTTGTCTGTTACCCAAACTCAGGACACATGCACAGCAGTAAATCCTCCCTTCGCTAGAGTTCATCACAGTCATGTTATAGCTTACATCATTCCAACTGCCCATGGGGAGAGCCTTCAAAATCTAGATGGGATTTGTTCTCTAGGAAGTAAGTTCCACAACCGGATTGGTGAGACAGCACAGGGAAGTCTGAGTCCGTGTCACTCCTTGTGATATCTCATTCCAGTCCTGTCACAGATCAAAGTGGGGACCTGATTCATTCCCCAGAATAGACTAGAGATGACTTGGAGCTGAGGGATGTGATGAAAGGTTTTGTTTGCTTTTTTTATTAAACACTTTTTTTTTAATAAAAAAATAGTACAGAGAAAAATGTAATGAATGTTACTCATGTTCCCACCAATGAATGTTAAAAAAGTGTTAATGTTTTATTATATTGATTTCAGAGATTTTATATTAAGAAATAAAATACTGTATTAAGAAAAAATAAAGTCTCTGACATTCCTCTCCCCAGTCCCATTTCCTCTGCCTTGCTTCCCCAAAGCAAACACTGTCATGCTTCGGTGGGTATTCAGGTCTGTTTCTATCATTTTTATGGCATAGACATTTAGACATCCACAGATAGTATGGGACATTGTTTAGTATCTTTAAAATTTATTTAAATTGTATTATACTGTATCTTTTGACAATTTGTTTTTCTTTGATCAACATTGTATTTTTTGAGAACTGTGTTGATCTATATGCAAAGAGTTCACTGTTGGTGCAAAATTGTTTTTTTCAGCAGTATTTTATTACATATTTTCAAATTGCTCTTCAAAGTAGTTGCTGTAATTTCTAACTGAGAGGGTTTTGAGAATTCTTGTTTTTTTTCCATTCTTTCCAATGTCAGTCTATCCAGCCTTTTTATTTGGGGCGGGGCATTAAATATCTTCTACTATTTTTATTCTTATTTATTATGTGTTTTGATTTTTAATCATTTGTGTTAGAAGTTTGCGTATTTCATTATTATTTTGAAAGAGTTATTTTTTATTGATTTATGTCTGTGTTTTTCTAGTTTATTTATTTTGGCTCTTTCTTGTTTCTTTCCTTTTATTCCTGTGGGCTTACTCAGTTCTTTTATCTTTCTGATTTGTAGTTTAATTTATATACTCTCAGTCTTTTTAATTGAAATAAATTTATTGATGCCAACATATTTCTAAGTACTGCCTTAACTGCATCCCAAATGTTTTGCAGCAACTTTCTGATATTTGTTGTCTAAATATTTTGTAATTTTTATTGCAGTTTCCTCTCTGACCCATAAATCATTTAGGAGTTTGCTTTTTTGTCTCTAAATTATTATTATTTTTCTGTCTTTTTAGTATTGATTTCTAATTTCATTGCATATAGTTACGGACATGATCTGTTTGCTATTCTTTGATAATTTTGGAGGGTTTATTTGTACCCTAGCACATGGCAAGTTTTTATAACTATATAATGTATGCTGAAAAATAAGGTATGTTTCTCATTTTCTTCAACTTTCAAATTTGCTTCTTCTGTAGTCTTCCTCATCTCAGAAAATGGCAACACTATTTTTTTACTGTACCTTAAGCTAAACAGTACAAACTCCTCTTTAACTCTTTACTTTTCTTCACATTGATATGCCATTTAGATATATCCAGTTTTCTTTGTCTTCAAAATATAGTCTCAGTCTGGCTACTGGGACCTCTTCTACAGCTATTCACAACTATTGTCTGAATATTTTTTACAGGCCTCTGAATGGCTTCGACTCAGGTAGACACCTATGTCTTTATTTAACACTGGCCAGAATGGACCTTTAAATATATGTCAAGTCATGTGACTCTTTTGCTCGAAATGCCCCAAAGGCTTCCCAGGTCTTTCTGAATAAAATCCACTGGTTTTATCATGACCTTCCAGATATGCCAGGGTTTATTTAGCTCCTTGTGTCCTCTTTGATCCTATTTCATAGCAGACTTTCCCTCCCTTTCTTTGGGTCACATGCTTCTGCTTCAGGGCCTTTGCACATCTGCTGTAGGTTCCTCTGCCTGGCATTTACATGGTTGCTCCCTCTATTCAAAGTTCTTATCAGAAATATCTTTCCTGGCATTTTATACAGCACTCCATTCCCCCATGACATTTTCTTTCCTTACTAGAATGGAAATGCCTCTCAGAGGGAAAAAAACAGCAACAGGGGTTTTCACTCGTCCATTCACTACTCTACCTCAGGACCTAGAATAGTTCAGGAACTCAATGAGCATCAGCAGAATGGATCAGAGTTCCTTAGATAGCTTTTATGTTAAGACTGCTAATCATGCTGACTAGTCTTCTAAATTTAAGTTCTTCCTAATATTTTGTGATCATATCTATGTGTTTCCTGTACATTTGTTTGAGTAGATTAAGCTAATTATAAGCGATGCTAAAATCTCAGGAGATTAACAACAAAAGCCTTCTGCAAAGTCTGCCATGTATCATGTGACCCTCCAGGCACCTGCCATCCACATGGTGAACCACAGATCCAGGCTGTTTTCCTGTCAAGGCCTCTTGAAGCTTTGGGTAAAAAAGCTCACAGAACATGTACACCCTCTTTTCTGTGCTTGCCTGGGAAATGACGCATTACTTCCGCTCACAGCCCCTTGGCCAGGCTCATTGGCCACTTCATTGCAGTGTGTCCCGTGCATATTTAGCTTTATTTATTACTCTCAGCAGTTGGTGTGTGCCTTCAGCCCAAGAATTTAGGACTGTCTCCAGTAATGGAAAAGCTCTCCATTGTTATCTCCTTAAATTCTTTCCCAGTACTCGCTCTGCTGCCTAATTTGGGACATCTTATTAAGTGTAAACGGGACACTCCCTTCCTCTGGATTTCTCTTTCCCATTTTCACCCTCATTATTTCTCAGGGCTGCACTCAGGATGATCTCAGTACCTACCATCTCCCGGTGTACCCGTTTCCTCTTTAATATGGAAACACTTTGCTTTATGACATACATAGAGTTTTGAAATTTCAATTATATTGTTTGTCTTCTCATTTTTAGTTCATTATTTTGTTCTTTTTTCAATGTGTATTTTTTTCATTTTGTTTAATAATTTTTCATTTAAAAGTATATTTTTCTATCTTTATTTGAAGGTTATTCAGAGACTATTATGTGCATTTATTTTTCAGGAGTTAAATCATCCTCTGGTTGTTGATTTCATTGAATATCTTCCTATTGGCTCTGAATTTCAGTTTGCTGGTTGATCTGAAGTGGAAGTTATTATTTTTTTAATATTGAAATATTTACCATGCTTTGCAAATTTGCAATAGCTCCCTGAGAATATGATGTTCTGGCTCCCTGAGAATCTCAGGCCAGAGATAGGTTTCAGTTCAGTGCGCTGTGCTTCCTGTCCATAGTGACATCCCTGTCCCATAATGGTTTTAGGGAGACTGCATCACAGATCTCACGTGTGACTTGCTCTGTTCCTTCCTGTCTCACATGTACATGGTTTGCTACAATCCATAATTTGCTCCCACACTGCTCCTCCCACAGGGTGAGTGACCCTACAAGTACTCAGTCATGCTGTCAGTATGACTTGTGACACTGACTCAGGGTTCAGTCCCTGATGGCCTCCTCATTGCCTTTGTCTATTTCTAGACCTAGAGTTCAACAATACCAAAGTTCCAGTACTTGCCCCTTCCTGTCTGTTTCATACTTTTCTGGTGCATGGAGATAGCTGTCTTGTATTGGGTACAGTATGACTTTTAATTTTTGAAATTTCAGATAAAATTGCTTCCTAAATGGTATTTAGAAGAAGAGGCATTGAATATGTCAATATACAGGACCATCTTGGCCAGAGTATTTTAAATTTAATGTAAATAATTTATTCTGATTGTAAAAGAATTTATGCTCATTATCATAGACTTGGAAACTATAGGAAAGTATACCAAAAATATTTAAATGACCAATAATACAAGTACATAAACATTTCAGCGTGTTGTCACTTATATTTGGCTTTCCACTAAATGGAATTCACATTACATATTTAGTTTTATAACCTTCTCTTTTACTCCAGACATTATAGGGTGTATTTACTATGCTATTAAATAATCTTCAAAAGCAATATTTTTAACAACTTCTTAATGTCCCAACATATGGAGATGCTATAAAAATATAAATTATCCAAATTTTTTAGTATCTTCCATAGCATAAATTAACATGTAATTACTGAGTAAGAGTGTGACGATTTTTAAAGCACTTGGTACATAGTGGAACAAATCTATTCAAATGTCGTATTTCTAGTTCATATTCCAATGGTGGCACAGCCATTCTCTGGCCAATACAAAGAATTTTCCTCCAGGTTTACCAGTTGGGTAGATGAAAAATGCTGTTTATAGGTTTGTGCTTTGAAGAATCCCTATATCTGTTCAGATATTTCTATTTTTATTTATAATAAGACTCTAGGTTTCTCTCATTGGTTTGCTTAGATAATCAGTTTTAATATCTTTTGTTTCTTAATTTCTACACATATGCTTGTTTTCTTCTTTAGCTTTTGTTGCGAATGTTATTTTATGACTTCTTGGGTTGATTGCTTAATTAATTTTAGTTATAGGCTGGTTTTTGTTACAGCTTTATATGTTTTATTACTAAGGTGTCTATATTCTGTAAACTTTGACATCAGTACAATTTTTCATTATTTTCAAAGTAGGTTGTGATTGATTTATTTCCCCTTTGATTCAATGTTTCTTTGGAAATTTCTAGGTTTGTTTCAATTTTGCTTAGATTTTTTTTTTTAAGATTCTGTTTGCACTGCATTGAGCTTTGAGAATATAATGTAGTTTTTTAAAGAACTTATCAAGCATACTGATTGAGTGGTCAAATTTTATAATACTCTATAGGTGTTTGAAAAGAACCTATATACTATATCCTTTTTGAGGGGTATAAAGACACATATGTACTTGAAAGTTTATGTATTTATTCACATTTATATTATTAAGAGGTTTTATTCATTTTAATATTTTTAAATGTTTAATCTGCCATGAGCTAACAATTGTATGATGTTTATCAACCTATTCTTTCTGGTAGTTTTTGGGTTTTGGAGTTAATATCTTGGTGTCTGACCATTAAGCCACTTATCACATAAATTATATGTTTGTTCTATCTTCATTGCATTAGATTTCTTTACTCAGTACAAAATATTGTATTATCTTCTTATCCCAAGTTATAGCTTTCTGCTTTGAACATTGTTGCTATCATGGCTCTTTGTAAGATTTTTTAGTAAACAATTATTTTAATTTTTAAACCAAGTTTTAAATTTTATTTAAATGCTTTTGGTAAATGGTATATATCTAATTTTCTAACATAAATTCTTAGAAAAAATTATGGCATTTAAATCTATTGTATTACTATAGTATATATTTGGGCTTAATTTTTATCTTATTATCTAATGCTTTCTTGCTTTTTTATTTTATTCCAGAATTTTTTATTTTTATTTAATTTATTGGGGTGACATTGTTTAATAAAATTATATAGGTTTTGGTGTACAATTCTATACTACATCATCTGTATATTATATCATATTTTCACCACCCAAAGTCAAGTCTCTTTTTATCACCATTCATCCCCCTTTATCTTCTTCTACTTCCTTCACCCACTCTCCTTCTTGTCACCACTATACATATGAGCATATGAGTTCCTTTTTTCTTTGCTTAATACCTTCACCTTTCTTTACCTAGCCCCTGACACCCCTCCCTCTGAAAGCTGTCAGTATGTTTTCTGTATCTATGAGTCTGTTTCCATACTGCTCACAAAAATTAGGTGATATTTTATTGCTTCATATTCATTTTGAAATATCCCGTAATTTTTTGTGAGCAGTATAGTTTGTTTGTTAATTTGTTCATTAGATTTCACATATAAGTAAAATCATATAGTCCTCGTCTTTCTCTGAGTGGCTTATTTCACTTAGCATAATACTTTCTTTTTTTTTTTTTTTTTTGCATTTTTCTGAAGCTGGAAACAGGGAGAGACAGTCAGACAGACTCCCGCATGCGCCCGACCGGGATCCACCCGGCACGCCCACCAGGGGGCGATGCTCTGCCCATCCTGGGCGTCGCCATGTTGCGACCAGAGCCACTCTAGCGCCTGAGGCAGAGGCCACAGAGCCATCCCCAGCGCCCGGGCCATCTTTGCTCCAATGGAGCCTTGGCTGCGGGAGGGGAAGAGAGAGACAGAGAGGAAGGCGCGGCGGAGGGGTGGAGAAGCAAATGGGCGCTTCTCCTGTGTGCCCTGGCCGGGAATCGAACCCGGGTCCTCCGCACGCTAGGCCGACGCTCTACCACTGAGCCAACCGGCCAGGGCCCGCAAAATACTTTCTAAGTCCATCCATGCTGTCACAAAAAGTAAGATTTCCTTCTTTTTTATGGTTGAGTAGTATTCCATTCTATAAATGTACCACAGCTTTTTTATCCATTTATCTACTGATAGGCACTTGGGCAGCTTACAAATCTTGACTATTGTAAATGATGCTACAATGAATATAAGAGTACATAAATTCTTTCAAATCAATGCTTCAGGATGTTTTTTTTTCCCCCAAATATATTCTCAGAAGTGGAATCACTGGGTCATAAGGCAGTTTTATTTTTAATTTTTGAGGTAAATTCATACTGCTTTCCACAGTGAGTGTTTTTTGCTATTTTGTCTTTCAAATCACTGATTCAGTCCTCTGCTTCAACCTACTGTTGATTCCTTTTAGTGTATTCTTCATTTCAGATATTGTATTCGTTTCTGACAAGTTCTCTTTGGGGTTTCTTTGTTTTTTCTTATGCTTGCTATCTCTTTGTTGAAGTTCTCACTATGTTTCTAGAGAATCTTTATTAACATTTTTTAACTCTATATCTAATAAATTGCTTGCCTCCATTTTATTTAGCTCTTTTAGTAGAGATCTCTCCAATTCTTTCATTTGGGGCATATATCTTGGTGCATTCTCCTTGATCACCTGACCTGTGTGCTCCAGGAACGTCCCTTATATGGGTTATGTGTGCCCTATTGTTAAAATTGAGTCTTGATTTCTTTTGGCCTATTTGCGTGTGAGGTCAGCTCTCAGGCTGGCTGATTTTGATGATGGACCTGTACCTCAGCTGCTGTGCAGGTGGTGACCAGACGGAGTAGAAGTGCCTCAGCAGGGTCTGGTGCCTGCGGGAATCTTCCTTTAGATATGTTACCTGTGAAGGTAACTGGGTCCTGCTCTCATGTTGTCTGAGGCTGGCCACTGGATGTCTGAGTTCTGGGCCTCAACTCAGTTGCAGGCCAATGTGAGACACTACCTGTGACTGGGCCTGGGCAACCCATTTGGTGCTACAAAATGATACACACTTTGTGGCTGCCTCTGATGGGACTGGATGTCACAGGAAGAACAAAGCTGGGCACCAAGGCCAGCTTCTTCCAGCATTGGGCCTGGGAACAGGTCAGCAAAATGCCCAAGACACACCGAGCACACCACCTGCCTCTGTCTTTTGGCTGCCTGTTAGGTGCAGTCACTGAAAGAGCCTCTGGCAGGACTTGAGTTACATGACGTAAGTTCTTAGTGAGTCACCATGTTGAAGTGAGCTAGGTTCAAGCTTGGTGACAATTTTGATTGATTCATATTTAAACTTGGTGCCAATTCTGGGTATGAGGCCACTCAGTGGATGTCCCAAGTATATCAAGTCTAGCTGCCAACTGGTAGGTGCTCACACACCTTTGTAGTGGGAAAGGGTCTCAAGAAATTGTTAGGGTGAGGCCAGTAGGGTTTATCAGGCCCAAAGAAACCAAGATTTGGCCACTTGAAGGGAGGCCTCTGCACTGGTTGGACATGTAATGGAAAAAATATTCTGTATCCTAGAGCTACACAAATCAGTCTATCCCAGATTCTTCCAGGAGCCCAATATAACAGGGTGTGGCCCTTAGGAGTCAGCTTATGAATCTCCTGTGATGTGGAGGAACTAGTCAGGTTCATTGGAAAATGAAAGGGATGGTCCCCCAGCCCCAAAGCCACACAACTCAGTCACTAACACTGCCTGAGTCTGCTCAGTCCTTTACACACCCACCTAGGCAGCTGAGTCCTTAGAATGGTGCAAGTTATGCAGCATGGTGCTATAGAAAGTCCAGAGGGTAGAGGTATTGCTTCTTTTCAGACTGATGCCTTATGAAGGGGAGAGCTCCATCCATAAAAATGGTGACTACAGTAGGAAAGAGTAACAGGTATCCTAGTAACTTTTCCTTCAGCTCTGTCCCCAGAGCCACAAACCCCAGTCTCTCCTCACACAACTCTAGGCTGGTCTGCCCTGCCTCTGCCAGAGTCCAAGGTTAGTGGCTGTGACTGAGATTTTGTACATTGGCCCTTTAAGAGGGTGCTGAGTATGTAGCAGACTTCTGTCTCTCTCTGGCAGGCAGAATCTCCACTGATTTTCATAGCCAGTTGTTATGTAGGCACCTCTTCCCTGCTTTGATGCTCTGGGCTGGGGACTCAGCTTGGGTTTGAGATCCTGCCCCCCACGCTTCCCAGGGGGAATTTCTGAAGCTGAGGTATGCCTCTGGAATTTCAGCTGCCACTGTGGGAGCATGGCCAGTCCTGTTTGAGTTTCTCTTCTCCTTAGCAGTCTCAATATGGCTTCTTCTGGTAAATCATTGGTTATAAGACTTCTGCTCAGCTAGTCTTCAGTTGGTTATTCAGGTTGATTGTTCTGTATTTTAGTTGTATTTCAGTTTGGTTTGGGGAGGAATTAAGTTTAACATTCTACAGTGGTTGGCAAACTCATTAGTCAACAGAGCCAAATATCAACAGTACAATGATTGAAATTTCTTTTGAGAGCCAAATTTTTTAAACTTAAACTATATGGGTAGGTACAATGTTATTAACTGAATGAGGGTACTCCTAAGCTGGCCAAAGAGCTGCACTCAAGGGGCCAAAGAGCCACATGTGGCTCGTGAGCTGCGGTTTGCCGACCGCTGACACTGCCACCATTTGAATCTCTCCAGAATTTTTTTTTATCTTATGTAAAGGTTTGTAAGACTGAAATTCTTTCATTAATTTTACTAGTGTTGTTTTGTTTATCAAATGAATATTAAAACTATATTCCTCAAGAAAATTTAGAAATAAGTTTCTCATGAAATATTTAAATTATCTGGGTTTAACCTGACATAGTCCTTCTTTGTATTTTCCTGTGGTTACTACTTCTCTTAGTATTATGACAAAATTTTAATCATATATTTTGATTTTTTTATATGCAACATGTTTTCAGACTTTTAATTTACTAGTGTGCCCATATGACAGTTCATAGTTGATACTAAAAATTTAATTGCTTTCAAAGTTCTTTGCTATTTCTTTTATATTTTAACTGTTACAGTATTGAGGTCTTGATTTTTCTCTTTATCAGTTGACAGGTATTTATTTTTTGTGCTTTCTCAGGAAGGGAACATGAATGATTTATCTCTCATGACTTTAAGCTTAGCAAAATGTCTTCCTGCCACCTTTCAAACAAACAACTTGGATATAAATCTCTCAGGTTACAACCTTTCCCAGTTACTATTCTGTAGAAATTGTCTTCTGACAACTGACTTTGCAAAGAAGGGTGAGACCAACCTTCTTTTTGCTACTTTAGAGATAAGCTTTTATTCTTCTTTTGATTTTATAAGATTTTAAATTTGCCATTGAAATTTGGAATAAAATAAAATTTCCCTAATAGTTCCAGTCATTTAAAATTTTATTTTATTTGGTTCTCATTATGTTCTTTTAGTTATAAATATTTATATTAGATCTTTAATGGTAAGTTCTCTATTCTGATTTCTGTCTCAGTAACACCCCTTCCATTAGATCTAAATTGTCTTCCACGTCTTTCATCTTCACTTCTATTTCTTTTTCTTCTTTCTTTTTAGGAAATATTCTTAAAGTTTTTCTATATGTTATTATTATTATTTTTATAGTTTCACTGCTTCCAGTATGGATCATTTTATCATTGTGCTTCGTTTCTTTAGCTGTTGCCTTAACTCAGCCAGCATCCCTATTATCTTTGCGTTCATGTCAGAATTGTCTGTCTTTTGGCACTCTGATCTTGTTCTACAGAGTCAGTGTTTTCTTACATTTTTTTGAGGATAGAAAATATATATGTTCTAAATCTTTTGCCTTGTATAGAAATTAATTTTTGAGTATACTCTCTTTATCCAAATCAGTAGGAAGATGTTGTTTCCTAGGTATTATTGTTGTCTGTTTCACATAATTCACAGTGGCAGATGCTTTTATGTATTTCTATATGCTCATCTTTGACTAGGACTCGTTGGTTCTGGCCTCATACCAACAGGCTGGTTTTGTGGATTGTTCTTTGTTTCTGCTCCACTTTAATTTGTTAGAAGTCTGATCCTTAATTTTGAGGTGGCTTAATTTCAGTTTTACTTTGAAGAGTGCTTCACAGAAGACAGTGTTCATTAATAGGTGCCTCTCCAGTGCTCTGTCTGTCTTCATTCAGTTGTAAGGCGAAACAACCTATCACTAAAATTTGCCTCTATTTTCTCAGTTGGTTTATTGAGAAGATACAATATGGATGGATATATTATAGAGAAGGAAATTGAAGAGATTAGAAGCAGGGATTAAAAGTCTAGCCCTGTATGGTTCAGAGGCCACTTATCAGGTAGATCATCAAAGTGGTGACATAGTGGGTAGAATCTTATGACATTGCTTAAACCAAAAGGCTTGCTTATGTTCTACATTTTTTTAAAGATTATATTTATTTAGGTATAATTGACATACCTTAATAGTCTCAGGTGTACAACATAATGATTCAATAATTGTATATATTGTAAAATAATCACCACAATAAGTCTAGTTAATATCCGTCACCATGCATAGTTAGGTCATTTTTTTCTTGTGATGAGGATTTTTAGATTTACTTTTTTTGCAGCTTTTGATACATACAACACAGTATTATTAAGTATGGTCACCATGCTATATATTATATCCCTATGAATTATTTACTTATAACTAGAAGTGTGTATTTTTTTACCCCCTCCACTTATTTTGCCCAACTCAACCCCTTCCTTGGCAACCACCAGTTTGTTCCGTGTATCTATGAGCTCACTTTTTTTTTTTTGATGTTCAATGTTTTTTTATTATTATTAAATTTAATGCAGTGACATTGATAAATCAGGGTACATATGTTGAGAGTAAACATCTCCAGATTATTTTGACATTTGATTATGCTGTATACCCCTCACCCAAAGTCAAATTGTCTTCCGTCACCTTCTAACTGGTTTTCTTTGTGCCCCTCCCCTCCCCCCACGCCCCTCTCTCCTTCCTCGCCTCCTGCAAACCCCCCCCCCCATTATCACTTTTTAAAGCTAGCATATGTGAAATCATACGGTATATTTTTCTCTGACTGACTTATGTCACTTAGCATATTATCCTCAAGATCCATTCATATTGTTGCAAATGGTAAGATTTCATTTTTTTATGATTAATATTCTATTATATTGTTCATGTTTTCTTTATCTATTCATTCATCTATGGACACTTACGTTGTTTCCATATCTTGGCTATTGTGAATAATACTGCAATGAATATGGGGGTTCATATGTCTTTTCAACTTAGTGTTTTTATTGTCTTTTGATAAATACCTGAAAGTAGAATTGCCAGATCACATGGTAGTTCTATTATTAAATTTTTGAAGAAATGGTTTTTACTCTTATTTCAGTTCTTCAAATATATATAAGTGTGTGGGAGCATTCAGTTTGGATGTGAAATATAATAAGTGGTAAGAAGCCCTGAGGTTCTGCATCCAGACCTCAAGGCCATCTGATGTAGACGGGATATGTGCTTCAGGTGACTTAACTCAACTTTAAACAAAATAGCTCATCACTTACTTATTTTTCTTGCCTCCCAAATGTTTGAAAGTCACTAAAATGTTAGAGTTAGAACTTACCTACTCCTACTCCTCTAATAAGCAGATGGTGTGAAATATAAGATGAACATTGAGTGACAAATAAAAGATGTCAGCCAGGCAAAGATGGGAACAGAAAGCATAAAAGATAAGCATGCTGGTACGAAGGCTTCATGTAGAAGATCTACAGGAAAGCGTTTATAGCTGGAGCACAGCAATCTAGCAGGAAAGTGGTATGCAGCAGGGGTGAGCGGGCCACAGGACTCAGAGAAGAAAAGATTTTGTCAGCTAGGATGAGGAGTTTGAATTTAATTAAAATTTTACAGGAAGGTTCTAGGACAGGAGGATTTTAAAAGATAAGTAATGTAATTTGATGAGTTAGCAGAAAAGGATTCATATATTTGTTTCATTCATTCATTTATATATCTTTCATTCATTAAATATATACATATTTATCAAATAGCCACTATGCTTGGGGCTATACCTTAGGATTTCCAATTCCTAATATGGGGGTATTTTCATTGTGTCATGAAACTTCTCTACTAGACAGAAAGCTCTTTTTTTTATAAATAAATTTTTATTAATGTTAATGGGGTGACATCAATAAATCAGGGTACATATATTCAAAGAAAACATGTCCAGGTTATCTTGTCATTCAATTATGTTGCATACCCATCACCAAAAGTCAGATTGTCCTCTGTCACCTTCTATCTAGTTTTCTTTGTGTCCCTCCCCCTCCCCCTCCCCCTTCTTCCCTCCCACGCCCCCCCCCCCCGGTAACTACCACACTCTTGTTCATGTCTCTTAGTCTCATTTTTATGTCCCACCAATGTATGGAATCATATAGTTCTTGGTTTTTACTGATTTACTTATTTCACTCCGTATAATGTTATCAAGATCCCACCATTTTGTTGTAAATGATCCGATGTCATCATTTCTTATGGTTGAGTAGTATTCCATAGTGTATATGTGCCACATCTTCTTTATCCAGTTTTCTATTGAAGGGCTTTTTGGTTGTTTCCATGTCTTGGCCACTGTGAACAATGCTGCAATGAACATGGACTACATGTGTAGAAAGCTCTTTTTAAATAGAATCTTCACCTCTATAAATTTGAATCCCCTGTTTCTTACACAGGGGATTCATGTGTAAGGGACTACATGACTCTGGTAGCCTCTGAATAAATACATGTGTTAAATAAATGGTAGGTAATATCCCAAATATAGACAGTTAGAGGTTTCTGGAAAAGGGGAGGAATGTTTATAAAGAACAATTAAAACATAGTCATCAGCAGTAGTGACCAGGCTTCTCCAGTGGTTAGAGACCCATATTGTCCTTGCAGGACTGATCAGTGGGTTGGGCTCATTTAATATTTTAATCAGTCTAATGCTGTTGCCCTTTCCAGTATAGATTTGCTGGGACTCTCCCACTTTGAGTTTGGCCTTGCTGACCTGGAATAGTTAAGATTTGTCTCTTTGTTGGTCAACTAATGATTAGTGAAATCTCATGGCTAAAACATGCATGAATTCAACTATAACCCCAAGCTTTCCAACCCTACTGTGGTTCTATGACAAACACAGTCTTCTCTTTACACATATTTCTAAGACTATCAACAGTGAAACATCTGTTTTACTTTGACATAGCTATGATAAGCATCTGTTAAGAGGAATGATCTGAATAAAACCAGGGCACATTTGTGTGCCATGCTTGTATTTTTAGTCTAGTATTCTTGATTTACACAAGAACTGCTTTATTGATCAGTTATTTTGAAATCTTATTCAAGGACTATCAATGACATTCATTTAGTATGAAGCATAAATACATAATAACACCCATTTTGAATTCTTCTTTGATTTGGTGTATGTAAATAATTCTTAGAATGAATCAAGTACAAGATGGAGAAGAAGGATAAAAAAATGATCTTTGGGTTATTGCATTAAGGAGTCTGATCTTTCTTGGCACATGAAATAAAAAAATTGTTCTATGCAAGAGCCATTCATTGTATTACTTCCGTTGTTAAAGTGGCAGTTCTGTACAGCTATTTTGTCTTTTCCCATTGTTTAACGCAGATCCCCACAAAAGGCAGATATTTGTCAATCTAAGGCCTCACTGTTCTTTGTCCCAACCTAGCCTTTCTAAAACAAGCAAAAAAAAAAAAAAAAAAAAAAAAAAAAAAAAAAAAAAAAAAAAAAAAGAAAAGAAAATAAAACCCAGAAACAGTGAATAATTATTTTAAAAACCACATGTCCCTTTAAACATAAAAAAAACAAAATGACCTAATGATACTTTAGGGTGATTTTGGTCTGTATTCACTCAGCTAGAGGCAAGTTGTTCTCATCTCCTATGACTCTGGCTCCTCTTTCATTTGTATTTTTTATTTCCTTTCCCTGGGCCAGACCTGCAGATTTCCCTATTGTGTCCAATGACAGAGTAGACTTTGGTGGAAACTCTCAGGACTATTTGTAATCTCCTGGCTTTGTGGAGGTCTCAAATGCTGAGAACAAATTTTGATGTTTCACAGCCTCAGGAAGAGAGTTAGAGATGTTGAGAGAAGCACAATTTGGTTGGAGTTTTCACATACATTCCTCCTTGATGGAGAATCCAGGGCAGGGATCTGGTACTACCAAGGCCAAGTTGTATTTCTGCCCTCTTTTTCCCTGTGGCTTGGGAGAGCAGTCAAGATGAGTGCAGAGCACGACTTCCTCATCCTAGAATGCCAGGGTTGGAAAGGCCATTAGAGGTCATGTTGCCCAACCTCCTGTCAAAATCAATATTAGAGATGAAGTCTGCAGGAAAGAATATGAGAGCTTTTGTTTATAGAAGAAATTGCTTTCTAGAATCACAAACTTCTTGTTTCTCTTTTAAACATTGATGGCCATCCAGAACTGGTGAACATTATTGAAATGAAGTGAGGTTGTTGTTAAAGGACATTAGTCTAGCTTCTAACCCAGTGTGAAAATCCCTTGGAAAACATAAGATATATTATTGATGATATTAAATTGGTATGAAATTCTGGTCTTAAACTGTTATTTAACTCCAGTAAAGTCCTGCACTTCATTAGTAACCCCTTCCTGCAAGTTCCCAAGATACAGAGGCTGAAATGAGATAATACTTTAATACTAGCTAGGGGCTTTAGGAATCCACTGTAATAAAAATACTGATGAACTAAGTTGGGTTCTCCAGAGAACTTTTTTTTTAGTCAGCTAAAGTTGACTTAAGGGTCCATGCTAGAACAAAGGGAGGCTGTAATGTCTATTCTCTCTATGTCCATGACAAATTCAAAATCAAGTTGCAAACCTTACCAGTTTTCTGTGAGAAAAGGCCTCACACATCAGACAGAGGATAGAGTGGGTGATTAGTCCACTGTCTGGCATTGGTGCATCAGGTGGCGGGGATAAAATTGTTGGCTGTTTTGATTCTGGCCTTTAATTATTTGAGGGACACAAAGGTTACATTGAAGGTATAAAGGTGAGTTACAGTTTTATTTTTAATTGTGGTCCTAGCTATAACTCTGATTTGAATGATTACTGCACTTCCTCAGATGTCTGGGGGTGGTCAGATCCCATTTTATTGTCTCTAAGAATTGTCATGGCCTTGTTCGTAGCATCCATTTACTATAGACTAAGACAATACTTGGTCCCAGTCTCCCACTGGGAGGGAATATTCAGGGTTTAGGTTTGACTTTTCATAGTTTAATGCTTTTTCATTGACTTTCTTCGTGTTGCTCTCAGTTCGGGTCAGGTACAGTTGATCTTTATCATGAAAGTTGATTCCATATTTGCAAATTTGCCTACTCATTAACATTTTGTAACCCTCACATCAATACCCATGGCACACTTCTACAGGCTTTCATGAACATACACAGAGTAGCAAAAACTCTGAGTTACCCAATATGTATGTTTCCAGCTGAGGTCGTATAAGGTCACATTCTGCACCTTTGTTCTAGCTCTCAGACTGTGAATAAATGTCCTTTTCATGGTCTGTTGACTGCCATGCTTTTCCCATTTTTTGTGCTTTTGTTAGTTATTTTGATTTTTAACATCACCTGCAAGTGTAGAGCTGAAGTGCTTAGTTTCCCCAAGCATATGAAGGCTGTGATGAGCCGTAGGGAAGAGATACATGTGTTAGATAAACTTTGTTCAGGCACGAGTGACAGTGCTGTTGGCTGTGAGCACAATGCTAATGAACCAACAATGTACGTTAGATAAGCTGTCTTTAAGTGGAACACTCATAAAACAAGGTTATGTATTGATCAGTTGACAAAAATCTTGTGACCAGAGGCTTCCAAGAACCTAATCCTGTATTTCCCTTAGGAGCAATGGTTCAGTATATGCCAATTTAGTATTTGCAGCAACTTTATAGAGCACAACTACCATAAATAATAAGCATTAACTGTTATTTTTTAATAAATATTAGCTGTAATTATGAGGAAAGATACTAAAGGCCCGATATGCCAGGGGAGAATGTGGGCATGTTAGGTGCTGGGTAAGCAACATCACGCAGTGAGGGAAGTGGGGGACTCTCCCTCCTGGAACTCCTCTAACAAGCCAGACAGAAACGCCGCCTTTTATAAACCATTTCACTTGGATCATGGCCTGTATTTTTTCACACCCCTAGCGCTTTCCAAAAAATTGCTGTTTAATTAAAAAAATATTGGCCTTGCTGTTAATGTGTACATTTGCAGTCTCAGGGCCATGAAGGAGAGCCACTTTACTCTTTCAGACAAGGATAGGTTGTTGAATTTTTTGTTTAATCTTGACATTGCAATAAATCTCCAAACATGCACCAGCCTGCGTTAGATATTTAATACTGTTTGCATTTCTAATACTAATCAATCATGGAAGAATGTGCTGTTTTAGTTACTTATAAACATTTAGATGAATAAAAAGCCACTTATTGATAGTTTATACAGAGACACGTTTATTGATACTTTGGTCAAATTCCATTTGTGGATTGATTTGGCCATTGTACTGCTATGGGTGTGGAATGGAATTGACCTGTCATTTTTATTTCCTGTCCCCTGGGGTTGGATGAGCTACGGGGAACCTTGAGCTCTGTCTCCTGGGCAGGAATAGTACAGGGCCTATTCGGCTGCATGCTTATCTTTAAGAAATGCCTGCAACTCTACTTCACAACAGATAGTTGTGAAGACCCCTCAGTCCACTGCACTGTTGAATCACTCATATCACACACCCAGGTGTTCAGGGGCTACAGAAATCTTGACTGAGTAATACCTTTGGCTACAGTTTGTTTTTGTTTTTATAAAAGAGAGTTCTTAGTAGACACCTTATGAAGCTTTCAAAACAGGTTAATAACAGTTGGCACTTAATGCACAGACCCCAATCAAACCATTTCCCTCAGCCTGCTAACCCCATCTGAGACACTGCAGTCTCAACTCTTCTCATCATGAATTCCAAGTGTCAAGACAAAATTAGCAATAAGAAGTCAGTAAAATGTGAAGATTTTCTCAGGCCGCTATGAAGAGCCTAGCCAGATGCACATTTCTTATTCCCCTTGGTAAATAGATTCAGATTTGGTATGATTCAACGAACTAAAAAATATCCCCTGCTCAGAGCTCTTCTCTGCCTGCTAATTGCATGATGCTTAACAGATCCTTTTTACACAACACCAAATAAGGGCTGGCTGGAAATCAAAACCTCCTTGCCAAGCACTTTGGATTTTCCAGAAGAACTATAATGTTCCTAGGGATGCTGATTAATGGAAATGGGGAACTTTGTGGGTTGAGAATAAAGCCCCACAGATTGATAGGCTGTCACCAGTGTTTATGATTTTTGACTCCAGGTTTTGAAATCTTTTCCCCCATCCATAGGACTGATCATGGGAGTGGGATTCCATACCAGTTGGAGAAACCCAAAGGGCAGCATGGAATGTTAATAAGCCCAGGTTTTGCCCTCCATTCCACAGTGCTCTGCCCCAGAATACAAAACCTAATTAGTGCATCCAGAGAAGCGTTAAATAGATTTCACGCTGTTTAATAAATGTTTTATGGGCTTTGATGCCACTGCAAAACGTGAGGTTGAGTGAGGGTGGGAATTGGGAGAGGAAATGGCTGCTGTTAATGTTTCTGCCTCTGGTCCACACCTTAGGGTGAGCACCAGAAGTGTGTTTATAATACGTGGGCTTCTGGTCTTTACCAATATTTTGCTCCCGTTGGCTGTTTTATCATTTTTCCTGGGATTTTCCTGAGATACCTAGTTTTGCAAGGCTTAACTCACAATTATCTCCACTCTGAACAGAAAATGCTAGTGACTGCTGTACATGGAGTATCTACCGTGCAATGAGCACAGGATGGGACATGGGGATCAGGAGGTATGTCCTTTGTCTCTAGACATCTGAGGTCCTTTCAGGGGGAGACAGAACACGCAATACCCAATTTGCAGAGGAAGGTGATGCTCTGATATTCAACGTTCTTCATAATTTGCCTCTTACTTAGTTACTGGTCTGTGACATGGAATCTTCTCTCTTAGAGCCTTGTCTCTGTTGTCTTCTATGCCAGGGGTTGCCAAATTTGGCTGTGCAGTAGAATCATCTGGAGAGCTTCTAAAACAAAACAAAACAAAACAAAAATAACCAGTATTCAAGTTGCCCTTCTATAAGCACTTGGAGAACTTTAGCCTGAATCCTTCATCAGAATCACCCAGAGGACATGTTAAAACACACTGCTGGTCCACACCCAGTGTCTGAGTCACTAGTTCTGGACTTGATAATTTGTATTTACAGAAGTCATTGCTAATGCTTCTAGTGCAAAATCACACTTGAGAATATTGGTCCTTCACCAACGACATCAGAACTTCTGTGGACTTGGTATTTTTGTAAATTCTTCTGATGTTTCCAGTGTGCCACCGACACTAAGATACACATCCCTTGCTAATTAATGCACATTGTAGAGGCAGATTATCCTCCAGAGAAAGTTATCTGAGTGCTTCCTGTCATTTAATTCTTGTCCTTCAACTAGACTATAAAAGTCTTGATGGCAGACTGTGTATATTCTCCTTTTTATTGACTCTCCCAGAATGCCCAACATGGCATGGACACAGAAGTATAGTTTGACTGGCATTACCCAAGCAAACTTGGGAGGATGGATGGGAAGAATTGGAGGTATTACCAATAGTCTTGATCTCTCCATTCTCCAAAAATTCAATAGAACATCCTTTCCCTACCTGTGGACTCATGATTGCATTGCAGAGCTTCCTTCCTCCCCTTCCCTTGGGGATGGTGCATTTTCCTTGTTTACTTTTTAAAGAAAGCAACTGCAGAGAGTGCTACATTCATAGTCATAAAATCTGTATTCATATCCTGGCTCTTATATGATCTTGGAGACATTATTTAAAAATTTTCAGCTTCCATTTTTTTTTATATATAAGACAGGGATAAGGACAGACTTCACAAATATCTGAGAATTAAATGGAGATGTGCTCAAAATAGGTCTAAGCATGACACAAGACACACAAGGCAAAGTAGGCCTTTTATTTAGAACCACATTGTAGCAAACAAACCTTTCCCTGGAAAGATACAAATTTTAGCTTCATCTCATCCATGCGATGCATGGTTTAGAACAGTTTAGGTCTTTCCTTCATGAACCAAGAACCTGACAGATATAAAACCTCAAGTGCCTCTGTAATTGGGGTGAAGACAAGTCCTTGTTGCATGTCAGTGACAAACTTGACTGAAACAACACTTCTGGATTCCCATAGTTGATTTCTTAGTCAGGAAGTAGGCTGTGAGTACCCATACTTCCATACCAACCTGTTAGTGCTTTGCTTCCAGAATGATTCACATGAAATACAGAGGTCTGAATAGGCGAGGGAGGTAGTAAACCAGAGTTAAGAGTCCTTATCAAACTGTTAAGAGAGGACCCTGCCCCCCGAGATGCCTGTTAAGAGTGTTTGTGCTGCTCACGGTGTGATCCACATACAATCAGCTGGGCTTTTAAAAATGTAGACTGTCAGACAATAGTCTCGGCCTCCTGAACCAGAATCTGCATTTTTATCAAGAGCCCAGGTGATTCATATGTGTATTAAATTATAAGGAGCAGGACAGAAGAGGCTCTTAGAACTAGACTGGAAATTAGAAGACCTGACTTGGTAATACTTGAGCTCCATCTGTACCTCAGTTTCTCCATATGGAAAAACTGAGTAGAATAAATCCTATTCTTTTGGTTGATGGGAATAGGTGATAAAAGGATTCTGGTAGAGAAGGGCTAGAGGTCCAAGTGGCCAAAAATCCATCCTCTTCCTCCTTACCTCTTCTTTGGTAACTCCCTTAGACACCCATCTAACTTACACTTTGAGGTTTGGCAGGTAGGATGTCCCAGCTGTGTCAGCTCCAATTCTGAGAAGTTGAGATTCTCCTATAGACACTTAGCTCTCCTGGCTTCCTGCATCAGTTCTGCCTAAGCTGCACGGAGTGGAGACTATCCAATCTAGACTTGCCTTGTAGGGAGGCCCGGTTTAGGAGTACAAGTGGGGAGAGGCTCACCAGGAAGCCCTCTCCAGTTACCCAGCATGTCCTGCCTGAACAACTGGGAAGGCAGAAAGGAAACAGTGGGCGTTGTTGAGTTCAGCACCTGATCCTGATAATGTGTAATTAAAGAAAATACCTGTGTGATTGCTAAATCACTTCCGGCTGTTTCTCTGTGCAAACACTCCGCTCAAGAACCCCGCAAGTGCCTCATTCCTTCCACCCAACTGAGGCAGCACACAGAGTTTCAATGCATAGAGCTGGCAAGTTATCAGTTCAGGACCCCTTCAGGCTCTCTTTAGATTGATTGTTACTAGTCCACTCGACCCCTCAGTCTGCCTGGCTGTAATTTTTCTGAGTGCAGCGTAGGGAAGGCTAGTGGATAAGGAGTGGACCTTTTCTCTCCACCACCCTTCTTCGGTCAGCATATTTCTGTACCCAAAGTAGGCTCATGGAAGAGCTCTGAGCTGAAGGAGCAAGAAAACCTTGGGCCATGACCAAAATACTGTAACATAGGCTGGATGTCACCCCAAGGGAAGACAGTGAAATGAGCTACAAGCACGATCTATAGATTTTGTTGGAAAAGCAGGAAAAGGAAATGATAATAAATGAAAAGGCAAGGCTATCATTCCGAAAGGTCCTCTTCCTGCTGCTGCTGAAGTTACTGGGTACTTTGGTTACCACCAGTGTCTTGTTATGCCGCAGCCACCCAGTGTAGGAGAGAGAGGCTACCCTTCCCCAGCAGATGCCTTGGTAACAGGATTCAGTGTGATGACAAGCCAGCTTTGTAATTTACTTCTTCCAGGGAGAAGCAACCCCACTTTCACTGCAAGCTTTAGAGTATTTGAGCAGATGAGTGAAGGAGTCTGAGACCCAGCAGAGAGAATTCCTGGGTGTCAGGGGTGGGAGGGATTCAAAGGAGCAGACATATTCTGAGATGAAAGGGCAGCTGTATATTCTTCCCACATGCTCTCTGCTCCATCACTGCTTTCTTTTCCTTTTGGCCTCAGCCGCTAACTGAAATTGTCTTATATATACATTTGCCTAATTATTAAATATCTTCCCAACTAGAATGTGATGTCCACAAGAGCTTGACACTTGTCTAACTTGTTCGTAGCTATATCTTCAGAACTAGTCCAATGGCTGGCATGCAGCAGGTATGCAATAAATGTGCTGAATGAAGAAGTGAATTTTTATTATTTGGAACTGTTATTCTGAGTATTTCTGGTTTGGCAATTTTCAAAGCTGGCACATATCATTGTTATATTTTGGCAAATTATAAGTAAGAGGTGCTTTCCTTTATGGGGAAAAATAGCACATAAAGAAATACCATTGTCTTTCTTCCCAAAGAAGCTGTGTGGATGCCTTTTTTCTCCCTCAGTCTATCAAGGCACTTGAAAAGGTACCTTGGGTGTCCTGGCATAAAGGTTTAAATAAATCTTTATTAAGCATAGAGTGCCTACATTCTCCTAAGGTTAGAGAATACTGATGAATGGTAGAATTGTCTGTTCTTGAGGTTTTCGTATTGTTTGCAAACAGACAATGAGTCCATTTGTGAAGAAAGGCTCTGATGGAGGTGTACATAAGTTACACCTGAGGGAAATACCTTAGACTAGGGAGGAGAATGGAGGAAAAGTAATAATAGCTTTCCAGAAGAATTGATGTCTATTCTGGGTCTTGAAGGAAGAATAGAAGTTGGCTCTGGGTATTCCAGAAGGAGAGATATCCACAATGATGCTATAGATGCAAGAGACAGGCTATGTTGGAAACTGCAAGTATAAGTAAGACATGAGTGGATAAGTAGCAAGACATTAGAATGCACTGGTACCCTGTCAGCAGGCCTACAGTAAACAAAGGACTTAAGAAAAGCACTCCAACGTGGAGAAGGGTTCCCAGATGAGAGGTGGCTAGGGGAGTTCGGGAAATTCAGTGATACAGGCCCCCATGGACAATGTAACCAAAGATTATTCATTTGTGCATATATACCTGGATCACCTTTCCAAATGCAATGTCTTGCTCTTCAAATTCATTTGTCAGCCATCTTATTGTTAATCCCTTTGAGAAAAAATGAGGAAAGAACAAGAATAAAGTAAACTCAAATAGCTCCATAATTTTTGAATGAGCAGCCCTGTCTGAAATAGTTTTTGAGTTAGAAATCTAAAATAGAATAAGTCATCCAAGTAATCATGGGTTTTCATTATACAAGTTTTCCTCATATCTTTATTTCCATAGTAAGACATGAGGTATAAATCTTTCATGCTTATATGATCATCTCTTAGAGGACATGTGACACAGAAAAACAATAAGACCCATGATGTGCTCTTTGACCCAAGGCACAGAGTAGGTCTTCTTTCCTCCCTGTTTCAATATGGCTTTGCAGACACACAGAAGCAGCCAGCAATGTAGAGGCCATGTCTATAGAACTGATTTTCAAGGTCAAAGATGAAAGGATTGAGATAAGTCTATATTTTGTCAGACAAGAACCCTTGGTGGCCTGTCACTCAGTGCGAGAATGTTCCCACTATCACACTTAGTAATTGATAAATTTATAATGTGCAAATACTTATTATCTGGTATTATCATGTCTCAGAAAGATCCAGAGGAAAATAAATCAAGCCTGTGGCATCTCAGTGTGCCACAAACTAAGCGTCCCAACCAAAACATTTATGGATGAAAATATTTTCCTGATTGTCTCTGACTCCTCTTTTTAAAAAATTTTTGGATGCAGTTGCCAATTTGAATCCAGTGTAATTAGGCCTCCTGCATAATGGGCAATGTCTGTCTTCATTACTCTTCAGTGATCTGAAGTGCTCAACTCATCAACTCCTATGATAACAAGTCTTTGGATCACCAGGAACATTTGCAGCTATGGGCCTATGGGCTCACCCAAAATAAAATATTCACTAAGGGCTGCCATAGAAGCTTTCTGCTTCCCTCATGACCTGAGCTGAAATTTTAAGATCTAAAGGTGCAATTTTCTTTCTTTAAGTTCTCACATGCGCCCAGGACAGACTCCTGCTTGTTCACCCAAGACACTGGAACTGTAAACACAGTCAACTCACATGTAGCCCCATGTTCATAGCAGCATTGTTCACAGTGGCCAAGACATGGAAACAACCAAAAAGCCCTTCAATAGAAGACTGGATAAAGAAGATGTGGCACATATACACTATGGAATACTACTCAGCCATAAGAAATGATGACATTAGATCATTTATAGCAAAATGGTGGGATCTTGATAACATTATACGGAGTGAAATAAGTAAATCAGAAAAAAACAAGAACTACATGATTCCATACATTGGTGGAACATAAAAATGAGACTAAGAGACATGGACAAGAGTGTGGTGGTTACCAGGGGTGGGGGGAGGGAGGACGCAGGAGGGAGGGAGGGAGAGATTTAGGGGGAGGGGGAGGGGCACAGAGAAAACTAGATAGAGGGTGACGGAGGACAGTCTGACTCTGGGCGAGGGGTATGCAACATAATTTAATGACAAGATAACCTAGACATGTTTTTCTTTGAATTTATGTACCCTGAATTATTAATGTCATCCCATTAACATTAATAAAAATTTATTAAAAAAATAAAAAAATAAACACAGTCAACTGTAATGATAATTTGATGAAACTGTTTACAATGGAGCCAAGATAAGGATATGTGCAAAACAGCCCTGAAATTCTATCTTTGAGGGTCTGTTTCCTAAGACCACTCCTGAGTACGAGCATACCAGATATTTTGACAGAGGTAAATAATATAGGAATAGGTTAACTAGTATAATAATGATGCTTTAACCAAGGGGTAGTCAACTTTTTTATACCTACCACCCACTTTTGTATCTCTGTTAGTAGTAAAATTTTCTAACCTCCCACTTGTTCCAAGGTAATGGTGATTTATAAAGTAGGGAAGTAACTTTACTTTATAAAATTTATAAAGCAGAGTTACAGCAAGTTAAAGCAGATGATAATAATTACTTACCAAGTACTTTATGTCAGATTTTCGCTAAGTTTGGCAGAATAAATCTTTATAAAACAACTTACTATAGTTAAATCTATCTTTTTATTTATATTTTGGTTGCTCCGCTATCACCCACCATGAAAGCTGGAAAGCCCACTAGTGGGCAGTAGGGACCAGGTTAACTACCACTGCAAATACCACAAAACCAACCACTTAAACAATACAAACTTATTTTCTTACAGTTTTGGAGGCTAAAATTCCAAGATCAAAGATGTAGGCAGGGTTTGTTTCCTCTGAGGTCTCTCTGTTTGGCCTGTTGATGGCTGCCTTATCTCTTCATATCCTCACATGTCACACCTAAATCTGTGTGTTTGTGTCTTTTTTTTTTTTTTGAGATTTTATTTATTTAGTTATTTATTTATTTTTATACATAAATTTTTTATTAATTTTAATGGGGTGACGTCAATAAATCAGGGTACATATATTCAAAGAAAACATGTCCAGGTTATCTTGTCATTCAATTATGTTGCATACCCATCACCCAAAGTCAGATTGTCCTTCGTCACCTTCTATCTAGTTTTCTTTGTGCCCCTCCCCCTCCCCCTCCCACCTCCCTCCTTCCCTCCCCCCCCCCATAACCACCACACTCTTGTCCATGTCTCTTAGTCTCATTTTTATGTCCCACCAATGTATGGAATCATGCAGTTCTTGGTTTTTTCTGATTTACTTATTTCACTCCACATAATGTTATCAAGATCCCACCATTTTGTTGTAGATGATCCAATGTCATCATTTCTAATGTGTGTTTGTGTCTTAATCTCCCTTTTTTATAAGGAGGCCAGTCATTTTGAACAAGGGCCTATCCATATGAATTTATTTTACCTTAATTACTTCTTTAAAGACCCTGTTTCCAAATGGTACCTGACATCCCATGTTATCTGTGGGAAATTTATTCCTGGAAGCTGGGCTACCCCCCACATGGATACCAAAATCTGCAGATGCTCAAGTTCCTGTAAACTGGCATATAACTGTGAATACAGTTGGCCCTATGCATCTACACATTCCCAACCGTGAGTCAAAACTACTGTTCTTTTTTTTTTAATTGAATTTATTGAGTGACACTAGTTAACAAAATTATCCAGGTTTAAGGTGCACAATTCTTCAACACATCTTCTGTACACTGTATTATGTGCTCACAGCCCCAAGTCAATTCCCTATCTATCAGTATTTACCCCTTGCCCCATACTCTCCCTCACCTTCCCCTTACCCCTGGCAATCACCATACTGTCATCTATGTCCCTGATATTTTTTCTCTATTTTTTTGTCTTTTTTGCTCTATCTCTCCATCCTCTCCTACCCAGTACCTTCCCCCTCCCCCGCACCACACAGCTGTCAGCCTGCTCTCTATGAATCTTTCTCTGTTTTGCTTGTTAGTTCATTTTGTTCATTAGATTCCACATATGAGTGAAATCATATGGTACTTGTCTTTATGTGGCTGGCTTATATCACTACTGTTTTCAATTTGCAGTGTGGATACAGAGGGCCAACTGTATATTGAAAAAATTTTGTGCATTCATGGATCTGTTCAGTCAAACCTATGTTATTCAAGGGTCAACTGAAGAGCCATATTCTAGGTACTAGGAATTAAGACTTCAACATATGAATCTGTGGGGGACACAATTCAGCCTGTAGCAAACAAGCATTGGAAGATTAAAATGGCAAGGAGAGAATGTTGAAATAATAGAGATAGTAACTGCAAGCCAGTTACCCTACCCTTAGGACTAGAGGAGTTAAAGGAAAAGATTGGCGTTAAGAGAGCCTGAAAGCTTAAATGAAGGGTATTGCAGAACTGGGATCCAGCCCTCGAAGGAGCCAGTGCTAGCGCTGGTGCTGGCATCTATGGTGGGGGCACAGTGAGACTGGTGTAGGAGAACATGGGAAAATGGGAAGGAACATGTCCTTCCCAGCCCCCAGTCTGCCAGTCCCACTTTAGTGTCCTCTCTAGTTAGAACCTGACAGGTGTCCAGGTGAAGAAGCAATGCAATCTGCTACTCATAGCCCCAGCGTGATAGGGCCTGCTATTGAAGTGCGGATTTCAGCTGAGAGACAATAATTTAATAACCATCTTCTTCTCAGTCATAGCCTGCTCTGTATAGCCTTGCTTTTATTACTTAGCAACATCTGAAAAAATCTCCAATGTCCATACTCGCCTAGGATATGAAGAGTCTAATGGCTCCATAGGGATGTATCATAATTTACTTAAACAACTTCATATTCTTAGTCATTTAAGTGTTTTAACATTTTGGTGCCCTTATAAACAGTAATGCAGTCTGCTGCATTTAAGTACATATCCTTAAATAATCCCCTAGGGTAGATTTTTAGAAGTAGAATTACTAAACCAAAACAACAAAAATATTCTTAAGGTAAAAACTCACTTTTTGAGCTACAGAAAACATGAAATAAGTATGGTTTCTTCTACTTGGAATATAAAACGGTGAGCTTATACTGTCCAAAAACACTGGGTATAGGAGAAGGTTTAAATAGTATCTGGTGAATGTGAGCAATAAGAATGGAATTGTAATTAGGTCAAATGTAACAAAACCCTCTCTAAGAAAACATTTGAAGGTGAGGGGAATATTAATAGTAGCATCTGCTTCAGTTGGTGCAGATACCATGTTGTTACTGATTTTTATGCAATTGTATTCTTAGCAGAAATAATTTTGTAAAGCATTTCCCTAAATAATCCAATTTTATTTGGTGCTTATGGTTAGACAAAGGAGCAGGCAGGGTTTGTATCAGAGTTTATGAGTGTAACCTTGTAGGAATTATGCCGGCCAAAGGACATTGTTATAAACCTATAATGATGGCGTGTTTTTAATTCCATCTTTAATTTTTGAATTTCAGCCTTCATAATTAAAAATTCATATCATAAAATACTGGCCTGAAACAATTTTATTTTATCTTTCTGCTGGGCTGCCTTGATTTTCTGATGTATAATTTTCAGTCAGTCTTCTGTGGAGGCTACAGTTCTGGATGGTTCTGATTCAGAAATTTGGTGATTTGGTTGCTACCTTCAGAAAATCTGACTCCAAATTATCCTTTGCTGGTTCCCTGAGGATAATTCCGAGAAAGTCACTACCCCTTGTGCTGGTTTCCTGGTACTGGGGAATGCTCAGTTTTATAAGGCTAAATAAATTGATAAATTCAGCTGATTCAGAACGTTTACATAATCTTTCCAATGTCAACAGTCATTTAAATTATCCTAACTTTATACTGAATCTCCAAAATCCAATTACTAGCTAATAATAATTGTCAGTTTTACTTTAAACCTTTAATGATAGGTCACAAGGGATGTGTAGCAGCAGGATTAAATCGCTGTAGACTGTAGCTGTGCCCAACCTTAAATTACTTGCCTCTTATCTCTGGCTAACAGAGCCACTATATGTTTTGTCACCATTTTTGCTAAATAGAATAAATGTCACCAAAATTAATTTCATCTCCCTTAAATTAGCTTCTTCACGTGATTTTTCACTTCAGTCAAAATTTATTTCTTCAAGAATTTAATTTCCTCCTTCATTTCTTTTACTTGAGACAGCGAGACAACTCCGGAGCAAACGTCTTTTAATCACTGGCGGGCAAGTTTTGAGACCTGCTTTTCATTAATAATTGCTGACCTTTCAGAAGAAGTGTTGGAGGGTATTTTCCGTTGAGTTTAAGCTATTGTATGCCTTTAAGCAGAGTGAACTGAGATCATTCTGAAGTGTCTCAGACAAAGTTCTGAACCTTGTAGAGACCCGGAAAGATAAAAATTACCACAAGGAAAACATATTTTTCACATGAGGGATAATTCTTCAGGGAGTTTGCAATTAGGTAGTTGAGTCATTTTTTTACTACTTTTTAATCTGTTTCAGGTATATAGCTTTGTCAATAGCTATCTTTTAAGTAAGGCATCTATTTGGAAAAACTGGAGGGATTTTAAAGTTGAATTTCTGCTATTTGCTCATCAGTGGAAATCCCAAGGTACCAAAATGATGAGGGGAGGGGCTGTTAAGAGAGAAAAGAGAGAGGAGATACATTTCCAGAAAGGCAGCATGAGAGGCTCTGTGTCATGCTCTCCAGAGAAATGAGCATAGCTGGTGAAGATTATGAAAACAAACAAACAAAAAAACACTTAATGTCTGAATATTATTTTAGGAGAATACAGCAAACAAAGAAATATGTTTTGAGAATTTCTATTAAAACTCAAAAGGGACAATGAGATTCCATGACACTTGACCTATGACTCATTCTCCTCCCCCTACCCCATCTTAGTTGTCTGGAAACTCCACCGTGAGCAGGTGTAAAGCCAGTAGCCAGGACCAGGGCCACTATCACAGCTGTTCGGCCCATGCAGGTTCGCATTGGATTCGGACAGTCGGTAAAGAAACAACGGAGCCACAAACTGGTGGGCCATAGTCTTTAATTCTAGCTTGCACCCGGCGGGCAAGTAAAAATACACACTGGGCTCCAAAACCCACTCACATTCAGTGCTCACAAAGCTACTGACCTATCCGAGTTTCCTAGAATCAAAGGTTTCTAGCTCACCAGCCTTATTCTCCTCAGTTCCCCATCTCCTTCCTTATCCCAGATACAAACTCTACACAAACTGGCATCTCACTCAGCACTCCGCCATCTTGGCTGCTTCTCCTGGCCTACTCCATGTGGCCTCCTTCTGCTCTCTGCTCTGCTCTCTCCTCTAATGATAATCTCAGGAACCAAGAGCGTAAACTCCTGTTCTGCCCCCATTTTATAGTGTAGATCCATAACCTTTAATCCAATATACAAAATAGGGAAGTCTCTACTACAAAGTCACTTATCTGAGGCATGATTGGATTGTACTGCCCCACATCAAAAAGGGTGGGAAAGGCTTAATCCCAAAACCAAGCCCCAGGCTACAAGGATTCTCAACACACATTAATATCACCTGGGCGACGGCCTCCTCATGGGCAGCACCGTCTTTAACAAAGTGAGCATAATATATTTTATCTGCCCAACAGCAAGTATGGCTAAGAATGTGAGATTTCTTCTCTCTTCAGTTTCCAGTCAAGGATATAGTATGTTACCAAGAGAGGCAAACTGTCAGCATTTCTCATTCTCTCAAACTCTGGGTTATAGAGGTTAATTTCCTGGTGAGTACAGCCATAACTTTAGGGGCTCCTTTCTCTGCCTAGACCTATTCATAGGGTAGAGGCTTTCCCCAAGTGAATAAAGCTGATAATATGGGGACTTTGATCACTGTTGCTCCAGTTTGGTTATAAGGTGAAAGGACTACACTGAAAGGAGCAAGCTAAAAGCCAGGAGCCCACTGCCCCAGTCCAGTGCCCCAGACCTTTCCCAGGAAGAGTGTCAGCCATAAGAACAAAGAGCTCGGGAAGTTTCTCCAGAAGAACTGACTTTGTTTGAAGCAGACTATGGGGGAGTTCAAGACTAAGGACACTTTTTATAAACACTGGAGACTTGGGTACTAAGCAATTACAAGAGGCGAATAACTATGAGAGCACAAAGCTAATCCAGAATCCAGTAAATTCTACTTCCAATCTGGAAGTAAAATTAAAAAAAATAATAATTGCATTTTGTTGGGCAGATAAAATATATTATGCTCACTTTGTTAAAGATGGCGCTGCCCACATGGAAGCTGTGGCCCAGGTGATATTAATGTGTGTTGGGGGTGGGCTGTGGGCAGGCAGGATCCTTGTAGCCTGGGGCTTGGTTTTGGGACTAAGCCTTTCCCACCCTTTTTGATGTGGGGTTGTTCAATCCCATCATGCCTCCGATAAGTGACTTTGTATTAAAGACTTCCCTATTTTGTATATTGGATTAAAGGTTTTGATTTCTACACTATAAAATGGGGGCAGAATGGGAGCTTGCTCTCTTGGTTCCTGAGATTAGCATTAGAGGAGAGAGCAGAGAAAGGCCATGTGGAGGAGGCCAGGAGAAGCAGCCAAGATGGTGGAGTGAGAAGCCAGTTTGTGCAGAGTTTGTGCAGGGAGAAGGAAGGAGATGGGGAACAGAGGTGAATAAATCTGGTGAGCTAGAAACCTTTGATTCTAGGAAACTCGGATAAGTCAGTAGCTTTGTGAGCACTGAATGTGAGTGGGTTTTGGAGCCAAGTGTGTGTTTTTACTTGCCCGCCGGGTGCAAGCTAGGATTAAAGATGATGGCCCACCAGTTTTTGGCTCCGTTGTTTCTTTACTGACTGTCTGAATCCAATGTGAACCTGCATGGGCCAGGTGGCTTTGATAGTGGCCCTGGATACTGGCTTTACACATTTATAATAGCATGAATGTGAAGATAGTACTACTTCTCCAAATTCATCTTATAGATCCAATGCAATTTACTTTTTTTCTAATTTCCAAATTTAAAACTACAATAATCAAAACAGTGTGGTACTGGCATAAGAGTAGACATATAGATCAATGAAATGGAATTGAGAGTCTGGAATTAAATAATCAGATTTACAGTCAATTGATTTTTGATGAGTGGGTTAACACAATTAATTGGGTAAATAGTAGTCACTTAAATACCATAAATGGTGCTGGATAATTGGATAGTCACATAAAATGGAATGAAGTTGGACTTCTACCAAGATTAACTCAAAATGGTTCAAAGACCTAAATATATATAAGACTTAAAAGTGGATGTGTGGGGAAAATAAAAAGCTGTGGTACATTTACACAATGGAATACTATATTCCATAAAAAAGGAAATCTTACATTTGTGACAACATGGATGGAACTGGAGAGCATTATGCTAAGTGGAATAAGCCATGCAGAGAAAGACAAATACCTATGATCTCACTTATATGTGGAATCCAATGAATACAATAAAATGATGAACAAAATAAAAACAGAGGCCTGGACACATGGAACAGATGGACAGCTGTCAGAGGGGATAGGGGAGGGGACAATGAAAGAAGGTGAAGGGATTAGCCAAAAACATACATACATAACACATAGATACAGGGTGGCGATAGCCAGAGGGAAAGGTGGAGTGGAGGAAGGGGGAGGAGGGAAACGGGAGGAGGTAATGGGGGAGGAAAGAGACTTTCCTTGGGGGGGGGGGTGCAGTATGCAGTGTGTTGATGGTGTGTATTACGTTGTACACTTGAGACTTGTGAGGTTTCAGGAACCTCTCATTACAATAACAAAAAAAATTTAAATAAAAATAAATTGCTGATAAAAATATACATAAATAAAATAAAATAATACCATGGAAAGGAAACAGTTATCATGTTTCAAAACATTATACCAATTAAGTACATAGTAAAAAAACAAACAAACAAAAAAACCTGAGTATAAAATAAAAAAGACCTAAGAGTATAAAAAAAATTAATGTAAGTGTAAATCTTTGTAACCTGCATTAGGCAATGGTTTCCTAGATATGACACCAAAATTACAAGGGACAAAATGGAAAGTGAGTAAACTGGACTTTATCAAAATTAAAAATATATATTCTTCACAAAACACCATAAAAAATGTGAAGGGACAACCCACAGAATGGGGTAAAATTTTTGAAAGTCATGTATCTTTTTTTTGTAGTTTAAAAGCTTTATTAATGCAATAAATTAACTTTGTACATGTGTGTGTATATATATAAAAGTAGCGAGCGACTTCAGAATGTTGTAGGCCTCATTAGAGCTTGTTCTCCAAAAACCTGTTTGAAAAAAGCAACATGTTCTTCACAGTGTTCTCCTGGTGTGAAAGTAGGGTTCCCTCGCAAATGCTGATTTCGCTGTTCAAAAAACCGGAATATAGTATAGAAAAGCATGTTGTCTTTAGTCTGCTTTGCAGCATCTAAAAATTTTCATGCAGAAATGTTGTCATGGCCGCCAATGCCCCGGATAAACCTCAAGGCAGCTAACACTTGGTGTTTGGAAAGAAGAACTTCTACTATTTCATCATTTGCTGTCAAAAGTCGCTTCAACATATCCAGAGACAGCTGATGAGCAGGAGGATAAAAACTTTCTAGGGACAATAGCAGGCAAGCCAAAATCACATATCTTATAAAGAACTTGTATTCAGTATATATTGAGAACAACTTATAACTCAATAATAAAAAGGCAATTAATTATTACATATAAAAATGGGCCCAGGTGCTGCGACCAGCTTGGCAATGGGTGTGCACAAGAGGAAGGCACTATAGGACTTAAGAAAAAACACACAAGACACAACATTGAGAAAAGATGGGTACAAGGGACTCCCTACCTCTAGGACTGAGAGCCCAGATCTCTGCAGCCTCATCGTGTTTATTCGTTTCTTTGCTCATCAAGCAAATTAGCAGAGCCTGGGTCAAATTAGCTGAGAAGGGATTCAGGTGCAGAGAAGGATGATTAACTAATACCTTTCAGGTATGCTGGAAATGGCTAAAGGGATCAGCTGCTTCCTTTAAGCAGTCTTATCAGTGCTTGCCCTGGCAGCATTCTGCCCCAGCCGGACTTGGTGTTCCAAAGTCCACACTCAAGACTGGTTTCATGGCAGCAGTCTAATCTCTCGGCCTTTTTCCCACACCCATCATCTGAATAAATATGTGTTCTAAGAAGATATATAAATGATAAATAAGGACACAACAAAATGTTCAATATTATTCACCATCAGGGAAATGCAAACCAAAACATTTAGTGGTTATGAAGTAGTATCTCTTCATACTCACTAGAATGACTATAAAGAAAAATGACAGACGATAACAAGTGTATGCAAGGATGAGGAGGAATTGGAATCCTCATCCATTGCTACTGCAAATATAAAATGGTGGAGCTGTTTTGAAAAACAATCTGGTAGTTTTTATAAAGGTTAAACATAGGGTTATCATATGATCTAGCAATTTCCCTGCAGGGTATATGCCCAGAGGCGGATTTAACAGCTGGTACACCAAGTGTGCGCCCTGGGCCCTGACTTCTGAAGGGCCTGCAAAACCCCAGCTTTACACTTCTTTCTAATGTAAGGGGCCCAATATTTTCTTCTGTGCCCAGGGCCTCAACTGACCTTAATCCACCTCTGTATATACCCAGGAGAACTGAAAACATATGTTTACTTTTAAAAACTTGTGCATGAATATTTATAACATCATTCTTAATGGTCCCAAAAAGTGGAAACAATTCAAATGTCCATCAATTGATGGGTTGGTACATAAAATATAGTATTCATATAGTGGAATATTGGGCAATTAAAAGGAATACCATACTGATGTATGCTACAACCTGGATGAACCGCAAAAATATTATGCTAAGTGAAAAAAAAACAGTTATAAAAGACCACAGAAAGAAGTGGTTGCCTAGGGCAGAGAGAGTTAAAAGGAAGCTTGAGGAATGACTATTAATGAGATTTCTTTTTTGGTTGATGAAAATGTTCTCAAATTATTTTGAAGATTGTGTAACTGTGAATATTTATAAAGCTTGAATATACTCTTTAACTTACTGAATTTTATGGTATGTTTATTATATCTCAGTAAAGCTTTTATTAAAAGAAACTAAAATAAATTAAAAATACATGGATTTAATCCAACCTTTGCATTTTAGGCCAATATGACTTTAGGCAATTTGCTTATTTGTGGGCCTTTGTTTTATTGTCTGTAAGGCAATACCTTAGACTAAAAAGTTCTTAAAAAGGGAACTTGGTAACATAGGGCAGGGGAGAGAAGCTTAGGGTTTACTGTGACCAAGACTGTTCTCCCACACGGGGCCAGCTTCATAGTGGGCAACCGGTGCAGTCGCACAGGACCCCATACTAGGAACGGTCATGCTTGGCTTAATTCTCCTCTGTTATCATCTTGAATTTCCTAAGTTTTGAGCAAAGGAGTCCTGCATTTTCATTGTGCAGTAGAATTCATGAATTATAGAACCAGTTCTGATTGCACAGATAGGGCATGGGTCTGGAGATCCTGCAAGATCCTACAGTGCACAGGCAGTCTAATGAAGAATTTCCTTATGAGAAGGCATAGTTAAACTCTGAAATACAATGATTTTTAACTTGTAACTACTAAAAACTAATCTTAAACTTTCAAAAATAGTATGTGTTGTTCAATAAAGTTGCTTTGATTTATTTTATGTACCTAAAAGTACCAAGACGTTTTGGGGTTTGGACCTTGATTTTGTTTTCTAAGACTGATAATATTCTCTTTATGAGCCATATATATATGCTAAACCCTGCTTTTTTCTCCATTAACTGGCTTGATGAAATTTAGACAATTATGACCTAAACTCGTTTTATTTTTGGTGTTAGGAGATTTCTTAAAAAACTGCCAGCCCTGGCCAGTTGCTCAGTGGATAGGGCCTGGTATACGGACATCCTGGGTTTGATTCCCAGTCAGGGCACATGGGGGGAAGAGACCATCTGCTTCTTTCCCCTTACTTCTCCCCCTTCTCTCCCTCTTCCCCTCCTGCAGACAATAGCTCAATTGGTTCAAGGATGGCCCCATTGGTTCAAGTGTGACCCTGGGCACTGAGGATAGCTCTGTTGGAACTCATCAGTCTGAGGCACTAAAAGTAGTCTGCTACTCCAGCATGGGTCCCAGATGGGGTTGTGGGGTGGATCACAGTCAAGGAGCATGCAGAAGTCTGCCTCACTATCTCCCCTCCTCTCACCTTATAAAAAGAAACTAAAGAAACTTCCCAACTCAGTAGGCTCCATGGCCAAAACAATGATAATTTTCAGAGAATTTCTGATAAATAATAAAATTCTAAACTAAGCACATATGATTACATCTAGATGTCTCATCAACTGTTTAGGTTGCTTATGATTATCCCAACTTTATTAAAGAGGAAATAATCTCAGAAAGGTTAACAAAGAAAAATTAAAAGAAAATGGCATTTTTTTTTTGATGACTCAACTGCTATTAGATGAAGTCTGAAATTCATGAGTAGCTCTCACCTTTGTTGACTGTTTCCCAAAATGTATTAGGTCTTACTAGAAGAATTAGTGTTAGAATCCATTGATATATGATACTGCTGTACACATATTATTATAAAACCATGCAGTGGTATTATTTTCATATTATATCAAAATTTATTATATACCCAGGTTGAGTATTTAATACTCTGCATGAGACAAAAATACTGATATGGAAAGTGCAAAAATCAATCATTTCTAGAGTCATAGAATGTTAAAGCTAGAAATAAATCTCAGAGGATTCCTGTGCCAACCCACACATTTTACAGATGTTAAAACTGAGCTCTAGGTAGATTTAATATATAACCTATGTCACATAATTAATAGATGTTAGTGACAATGCCAGAAATATAATTTGTGAATTAAAGTGAATTCTAGATTCATTAGTCTTTCCAAATATTGTCATGGCTCTCTTTGGTTAGTTTTATCTGGAGGAAAATAAAAACAGCTTATTTAATGGCTTGGCAGATTTCTTCTTCAATGGAAATAACTTGCCTTCAGTTTAAACAGCCTGTGGATATTCTATACGTGTGAGTTGTAGGCTTTGGGGACTTTTTTTTAACTCAGCACAAAGTTATCCTCTTAAAGAGAACATCAACTTACATCATAGAAACAGTGAACAATAATTTCTCAACAAATTCAAAGAATAATTTATAGACAATTATGTGTATTGAAGAACAAGAAGTTCTATCTCCAGAGCAGTGACTCTATGTTAGGAATAATGGGGATAAAATTCAAAATGAAGCATTTAGAAAGGCTACAGAGGATGTTCTAATTGATACTTCTGACATACCTTAGAATTTAGAAATGCTTACTTGTAGCTTATTGGTCTCAACTTTTGGAATTCATCAAGAAACAAAGATGGGCAGTTTAATAAGTTAATATGAATCATGATAACTTCTCAATATCTACCTTTTTTCCACATTTTATTATATTAAATGATATTAAAACCAAAGAGTCAAAACTTGATGTTCCCTTTATTCTATGATATGCCTTTTTTTTTTTTTTTGGTACTATACAGGACACATCTCTGACCTTGTGTTCAATTCCAAGAAAGTAGCCCTGATATGTTCAGCCTTAGGGTTCCTTCTTGGGCATCAGCAAAGGGCCTGCAATGACCTATCCTTGGCCTGATTCTTCTGATAAGTGAACTTAGTACATTTATGACAGAGATGAAGGCTGGCTCCCGCTCCCCCAGTTTTATTAAAATTTAATTGTCATATCATATTATATAGTTTAAGATGTATGACATAATGATTATATATGGTTAGTTATCACATGTTTAGTTAACATCCATCACTTCAAAGTTATGGGTTTTTTTCTTGTGATGAGAATTTCTAAAGTCTACTCTCTTATCAACGGTCAAGCTGTACAATATGGTATCATGGTATCATTAACCTTTGTCACCATGCTATATACATTATATCCCCAGAACTTATTTATCTTATAACCTGAAGTTTGTGTATATTTTGACCAACCTCACCCATTTTGTCCAGCCCCTACCCCCTGCCTCTGTCAACCATCAATCTGTTCTCAGAGCCTTCTATATAGATTTTTTCTTTTAGTCTGCTTTGCACATACACCGTTCAAGTTGATTCTGCAATTTGTGTCATAGAGAATTAGGGGATTTTCTTATCCCGCGCTCTCTTCTCCTAGATTTCTCCCACACTTATGACTCCCATGAGCTTCTTTTCCTGGTTCCTTTGGATAGAAAATCAGCTTCTGTCAGGGTTTTAGGGCCCTGCATGATCTCATGATTTTTAGGAAGAGGCAGTAGGAGGAAAGAAGAAAGAAATGGGCACTCCTTTGAGAAGAGAGGCTGCTTTTTCCAGTAACCATGGGTAGGGAGACATGTTTTCTCCCAGAATTTTAGCTCATTACGGTGCTGCCACTGTAATGGCTGAGTGAGGTTCATGAAAGACACTGGCCTTGGGACAGGGCTTGAAGGGAAGAGGGGCATGGACATACCTCTAACACTCTCTGGATTGGAGAGGCACCTCGATCCAGTTTTAACTACTTTATTTGGACAGCTAATGTAGATTTTGAAGTTAGATATGTGAATAAAGGCCAATTTACTCTTACTAAGATGGAAGCTTTCCTCTCCAGTGGTAGTAACATGTAGGACAGTGATTATCAGTGTGTAGTTCATGGTCCAGCTGCATCGTGTTCCCTAATGAGGGATGTTAAATGTGTACATTCTAGGCCTTAGCTTTGCCTCTTTCATCTAAATTTCTAGATTTGCATCCTGTATTGTCATGCATACTAAAGCTGTAAGACATTACTTATAGGTGGTAGTGGATCAGCGAGACATCAAGGTTAAAGAGACCAGTGGATGATTATAATATTGTCAGCCAAAGATATTACAGGCTTGCAGTCAAGCCGAGGTTATAGAAAACAGATGGGAAGTTGGAGAGAGGTTTTAGAGGTGATACTGAGGGTACTTGGGCACTGATTTTCCCTGAAGAATGAAGGAATGCATTGAGGATGCCTCAGAGGAAGGACTTTAAATTCAGGTGTGGATGATGATACTAGCTGAGAGAATGTCAAAGTCAATTTTAGGAGCCATAATGAGAATGGATTTGAGTATGGGGATTTGGCATACCTCTGGCCTGTCTGTATGGAACTCTTTAGAATCTATTTTGATTGAGATAGGGTGGCTGTAGGACACATCTTCCAATAATTTACTATCTGTTATGGGAATGAGAAATGGGAAAAAATAACAACTAAAATGTCATTTGTTTAGCTCTTTCTATATAACCCTATAAAGTAGGCAATATTAAAATCTACCTTTTCAGATGAGGAAACTACTGCATACAGGGTTTAAGTGACTTGCCCAAGATTGCACATCTACTGAGAGAGGTGGGATTCAAAACTGTGCTCCAGACTCGACGCTCTTAACCTGTTCACTGTTACCACGTTCATGGTAACTAAACCTCTCTAGCCATCAGTTTCCTCCTTTCTAATCTAAGGATAACAATCTAGTAGACTATTAAATAACAATGACATCATATATCAAAAGCCAAGAAGTAGTATGTGATCATATTACATGAGTTATCTTCCTTTTCTCCAAGTAATTTAGATTTCTTAAAAAATGCTATGAGAAAACAGTATCTTCAGGTCCTGGTTTCTAAACTTTTACTTCTTTGTGATAATCTCCACTGAGCTTCATTAAAAATTCTTAACATTAGAAGAAAACTTTCTCTTTTTATCTCTTTTCTATAGATTCAAAGAGTTATTATTGAAATCCAATATACTACATATATTTTCAGTGTACAGTTCAATAAAATTTGGCATATGTATACACTCATGAAACTATCCCCACGATCAAAATATTGAGAATAATCATCATCCCCCAAATTTTCCTTGTCTTACCCCTGTCTTTAAGCAATCTATGATCTGATTTCTTCCAATATAAATCATTTCATATTTTCTTAAATATTACATATTTATTACATAATAATAAATTATAAGTAATAAATAAATTACATAAATTTGTTATATAAATTACATAAATATTAAATATTACATAAATTAAATCATACACTATATGCTGTTTTTGCTCTGGCTTCTTTCAACTTAGCATAATTATTTTGAGATTCAATTATGTTGCATGTACTATTAATAGTTCATTTTTTTTTAATAATTTTATTTTTTTAATGGGGTGACATCAATAAATCAGGATACATATATTCAAAGATAACAAGTCCAGGTTATCTTGTCGTTCAATTATGTTGCATACCCATCACCCAAAGTCAGATTGTCCTCTGTCACCTTCTATCTTGTTTTCTTTGTGCCCCTCCCCCTACCCCTTTCCCTCTCCCATTCCCCCCTCCCCCCCGTAACCACCACACTCTTATCAATGTCTCTTAGTTTCACTTTTACGTCCCAACTACTCATGGAATAATGCAGTTCCTGATTTTTTTTGATTTACTTATTTCGCTTCGTATCATGTTATCAAGATCCCACCATTTTGCTGTAAATGTTCTGATGTCATCATTTCTTATGGCTGAGTAGTATTCCATAGTGTATATGTGCCACATCTTCTTTATCCAGTCATCTATTGACGGGATTTTTGGTTGTTTCCATGTCCTGGCCACTGTGAACAATGCTGCAATAAACATGGGGCTGCATGTATCTTTACGTATCAATGTTTCTGAGTTTTGGGGGTATATACCCAATAGAGGGATTGCTGGGTCATAAGGTAGTTCTATTTTCAGTTTTTTGAGGAACCACCATACTTTCTTCCATAATGGTTGTACTACTTTACATTCCCACCAACAGTGTATGAGGGTTCCTTTTTCTCCACAGCCTCTCCAACATTTGCTATTACCTGTCTTGCTAATAATAGCTAATCGAACAGGTGTGAGGTGGTATCTCATTGCCGTTTTGATTTGCATTTCTCTAATAGCTAAAGAAGATGAGCATCTTTTCATATATCTGTTGGCCATTTGTATTTCTTCCTGGGAGAAATGTCTGTTCATATCCTCTTCCCATTTTTTTATTGGATTGTTTGTTTGTTTGTTGTTGAGTTTTATGAGTTCTTTGTATATTTTGGATATTAGGCCCTTATCTGAGCTGTTGTTTGAAAATATCATTTCCCATTTAGTTGGCTTTCTCTTTATTTTGTTATCAGTTTCACTTGCTGAGCAAAACTTCTTAGTCTGATGTAGTCCCATTCATTAATTTTTGCCTTCACTTCTTTTGCCTGTGGAGTCAAATTCATAAAATGCTCTTTAAAACCCAGGTCCATGAGTTGAGTACCTATGTCTTCTTCTATGTACTTAATTGTTTCAGGTCTTATATTTAGATCTTTGATCCATTTTGAGTTAATTTTTGTACAGGGGGAGAGACTGTAGTCCAGTTTCATTCTTTTGCATGTGGCTTTCCAGTTTTCCCAGCACCATTTATTGAAGAGGCTTTCTTTTCTCCATTGTGTGTTGTTGGCCCCTTTATCAAAAATTATTTGACTATATATATGTGGTTTTATTTCTGGACTTTCTATTCTGTTCCATTGGTCTGAGTGTCTATTTTTCTGCCAATACCATGCTGTTTTGATTGTCGTGGCCCTATAATATAGTTTGAAGTCAGGTATTGTAATGCCCCCAGCTTCATTCTTTTTCTTTAGGATTGTTTTGGCTATTCGGGGTTTTTTATAGTTCCATATAAATCTAATGATTTTTTGCTCTATTTCTTTAAAAAACGTCATTGGAAGTTTGATGGGAATTGCATTAAATTTGTATATTGCTTTGGGTAATATAGCCATCTTGATTATATTTATTCTTCGTAGCCAAGAACAAGGTATATTCTTCCATCTCATTATATCTTTTTCGATTTCCCTTAACAATGGTTTATAGTTTTCATTATATAAGTCCTTTACATTCTTTGTTATGTTTATTCCTAAGTATTTTTTTTTTTTTTTGTTGCAATCGTGAAGGGGATTATTCTTTTGAGTTCGTTCTCAATTGTTTCATTGTTGGCATATAGAAAGGCTATTGACTTCTGTATGTTAATTTTGTATCCTGCAACCTTACTGTATTGGCTTATTGTTTCTAGTAGTCTTTTTGTGGATTCTTTGGGGTTTTCGATGTATAGGATCATATCATCTGCAAAAAGTGATACCTTTACTTCTTCTTTTCCGATATGGATGCCTTTTATTTCTTTGTCTTGTCTGATTGCTCTGGCTAGAACCTCTAGTACCACATTAAATAAGAGTGGAGAGAGTGGACAACCCTGTCTTGTTCCTGATTTAAGGGGGAAAGCCTTCAGTTTAGTGCCATTTAATATGATGTTAGCTGATGGTTTATCATATATGGCCTTTATCATGTTGAGATATTTTCCTTCTATACCCATTTTGTTGAGAGTCTTAAACATAAAATTGTGTTGTATTTTATCGAAAGCCTTTTCTGCGTCTATTGATAAGATCATGTGGTTTTTGTTCTTTGTTTTGTTGATATGGTGTATTACGTTAACCGTTTTACGTATGTTGAACCATCCTTGAGATTCTGGGATGAATCCCACTTGATCATGATGTATTATTTTTTTAATATGTTATTGTATTCGATTTGCTAGTATTTTGTTTAGTATTTTAGCATCTATATTCATTAGAGATATTGGTCTGTAGTTTTCTTTTTTTGTGCCATCCTTGCCTGGTTTTGGTATGAGGGTTATGTTGGCCTCATAAAATGTGTTTGGAAGTATTGCTTCTTCTTCAATTTTTTGGAAGACTTTGAGTAGAATAGGAACCAAGTCTTCTTTGAATAAGTTTGATAAAATTCACTGGTATAGCCGTCAGGGCCTGGACTTTTATTTTTGGGGAGGTTTTTAATGGTTTTTTCTAATTTTTCTCTACTGATAGGTCTGTTTAGGCTTTCTGCTTCTTCTTGACTCAGTCTAGGAAGGTTGTATTGTTCTAGGAATTTATCCATTTCTTCTAGGTTGTTGAATTTAGTGGCATAAAGTTTTTCATAGTATTCTACAATAATTCTTTGTATATCTACGGTGTCCGTGGTGACTTCTCCTCTTTCATTTTGGATTTTGTTTATATGAGTTCTTTCTCTTTTTTCCTTGGTAAGTCTTGCCAAGGGTTTGTCAATTTTGTTGATCTTTTCAAAGAACCAGCTCCTTGTTCTATTAATTTTTTCTATAGTTTTTCTGTTCTCGAATTCATTTATTTCTGCTCTGATTTTTATTATCTCCTTTCTTCGGCTGGTTTTGGGTTGTCTTTGTTCTTCTTTTTCTAGTTCCTTAAGGTGGGAAGTTAAGTGGTTCACTTGGGCTCTCTCTTGTTTGTTCATATATGCCTGAAGTGATATGAACTTCCCTCTTATCACTGCTTTTGCTGCATCCCATAGATTCTGATATGTCGTATTGTCATTTTCATTAGTCTGTATATATCTTTTGATCTCTGCACTTATTTCTTCTTTGACCCATTCATTTTTTAAAAGTATGTTGTTTAGTTTCCACATTTTTGTGGGATTTTTTTCCTCTTTTTTGCAGTTGAATTCTAGTTTCAAGGCTTTATGATCAGAAAATATGCTTGGTACAACTTCAATTTTTCTGAATTTGCTGATGTTTTTGTGGCCCAACATATGGTCAATTCTTGAGAATGATCCATGTACACTGGAGAAAAATGTATACTCAGTCACTTTGGGATGAAATGTCCTGTAGATGTCTATCATATCCAGGTGCTCTAGTGTTTTGTTTAAGGCCACTATATCTTTGTTGATTCTCTGTTTGGATGACCGATCTAGAGCCGTCAGCGGTGTATTGAGGTCTCCAAGTATGATTGTATTTTTGTCAGTTTTTGTTTTAAGGTCAATAAGTAGCTGTCTTATATATTTTGGTGCTCCTTGGTTTGGTGCATATATATTAAGAATTGTTATGTCTTCTTGATTCAGTGTCCCCTTAGCCATTATGAAATGGCCATTTTTGTCTCTGAGTACTTTTCCTGTCTTGTAGTCAGCATTATCCGATATGAGTATTGCTACACCTGCTTTTTTTTGGATGTTATTTGCTTGGAGTATTGTTTTCCAGCCTTTCACTTTGAATTTGTTTTTATCCTTGTTACTTAGATGAGTTTCCTGTAGGCAGCATACAGTTGGATTTTCTTTTGTAATCCATTCTGCTACTCTGTGCCTTTTTATTGGTGAGTTTAATCTGTTTACATTTAGTGTAATTATTGATACTTGTGAGTTCCCTATTGCCATTTTATATCTTGCTTTCTGTTAGTTTTGTGTCTTGTTTGATCCTTCTCTTTCGTTTTTCTATCTTTTGTTTTTATTTGGTTGTATTCCATACATCTTTCCTCTGTTGCTATCTTTTTTATCTCATGTGCTTCTGTGGTGGTTTTTTCAATGGTGGTTACCTTTGAGTAATGAAAAGGGTCCCTACCCTGTTCATTGTAGCGAACTATTTTGTGAGTACTTTTGCACTCCATCGTCCTTTGCTACTGTTAATCTCCATCTTCTCCCCCTCTTTCTTCTTGTCGTTGTCACAGTTTAAATTTGGTTTTATTGTGTTCTTCTTGGAGCTTTTACTTGTGGCTCTGTTTTTTTTTTTGTTCTTTGTATCTGATTGGAGAACCCCCTTTAGTAATTCCTCGAGTGGGGGTTTTCTGGTGATAAATTCCCTCATCTTTTCTGTATCTGTGAATGTTTTTATTTCTCCTTCATATTTGAAGGATAGCTTTGATGGGTATAGTATTCATGGCTGAAAGTTCCTCTCTTTCAGGACTTTAAATATTGGGGTCCACTCTCTTCTAGCTTGTAGAGTTTCTGATGAGAAATCTGATGATAATCTAATGGGCCTTCCTTTATATGTTGTATTCTTCTTTTCCCTGGCTGCCTTGAGAATTTTTTCTTTGCTGTTGGTTTGTGTCAATTTCATTATGATATGCCTTGGAGCAGGTTTGTTGGGGTTAAGAAAACTCGGAGTTCTGTTTGCTTCTTGAACTTGAGGCTTTAGTTCTTTCCACAGGCTTGGGAAGTTCTCATCTATTATTTGTTTGAGTATGTTCTCCATTCCATTTTCTCTCTCTTCTCCCTCTGATATACCTATAATTCTTATGTTATTCTTTTTGATGGAGTCAGATAATTCTTGTAGGGCTATCTCATTTTTTTAAATTTTTGAGTCTCTTTCTTCTTCTCTCTGTTATACCTCAAGTTGCTTGTCTTCTATTTCACTAATCCTCTCTTCTATCTGACCTGTTCTATTAGCTAAGCTTGTTACTTCGTTTTTCAGCTCGTGAATTGAGTTTTTTATCTCTGTTTGATTTGTTTTTATAGTTTCAATTTCCTTGGACATATATTCTTTGTGTTCATTGAGTTGTTTTCTGAGCTCCCTAAATTGCCTTTCTGTGTTTTCTTGTATATCTCGGAGGATTTTTAGGATTTCTATCTTGAATTCTCTGTCATTTAGCTCCAAGGTTTCCAATATATTAAATTTTTTCTCCATAGATTTTTCCCTATCTAGCTGCATTACCTCTCTTTCTTTTGTATCCATGATATTCAATTTTCTCTTCCTTAATGGCATCTGAGGGTGATTTTGTTGATAGTATTAATGAGATTTAATAAAGAATAAAAAGTTAAAAAAAAATAAAAAATCGAAGAGTTGTTTTTTTTAAAAAAAAATTAATAATGAAATAAAGAAAAATAAAATAAAATAAAAATTTTAAAAAAAGGAAATTATTCCCCCCCCTCCTTTTTTCCTCTACTCTCCTCTCCCCTCTTTCTTGAGAAAATCTTGTGGTGAACTGTGAATTATAACAAACAATGCCTGTGATGGAGGGCCTGAATTGAGGAAAAGTAATAAAGGGGCAAAAAAAAAGAAAGAAAAAAAAGGGGGTATGGACCCACAAAAAGCAAATAAGGAAAAAATTTGGGTCAAGAATAAAATGATTTGCTTTTAGGTGTTGGTTGTCTAAGAGTTATGATGAGAGGAATAAGAGGAAAACAGAAAAATGGGGGGACAAATTAAAAAATTACTATTGTATTTAGTGGAACAAGAACTAGATAAAATGGAGAGCCAGGGATGGGAGCACTGCTAGTGAGTTAAAAAGGTGAAGTAAAAATCCCCCAAAATGCCACAAACATAAGTTTGAGTCCCAGATAAGATAATTTGTTTGTTATTGAGGTTTGAATGAGAGGAGATGTAAAGGAGAAAGGAAGATACTAATATAGAGGGAGAAAAGAAAGAGAGAGAGAGAAAAAAAGAGGGAACCACTAAAAGAAGAAAAAAGAAAGGAGAGAGAGAGAGAGAGAGAGTTAAAGGTTTTGGAGTGCAACCCTCATAGAGAGAAAGGAAGAGGAAAGAAAAGATAATGGGAGATGTAACACTTATGGGTAGTGTAGTTCAAGGAGAGGAGAGAGTAACACCGGCAGAGAGTTAATCGGCCAAATTGGAGGAGGAAAAAAAGTATTAAGAATGAAGATAAGAGAAACAAACGAACAAATATAATAAAATGGGATAGGTTATAAAGTCTGCAGATTATTCTTGATTTTGAGAGGTTATCTTCTTGCTTTTTCTTTTCTCTCCCTCTTCCTGGTCGGTGACTCTGTACCCCGGGTTCTGCCCCTTTGGCACGCTCAGGTAGAGGTTTGCAGTTGATAAGTCTCTATGGCAATGTCATATATTGTGCTTTAGTCTCGTTGGCAGTCGAGGCTCATTAGCATTTATAGGCTGCGACAGTGAGAGAGTCCGTGTTCCTGGAGCCTTTCTCCTAGTCTTTCCTTCCTCAATTAGTAGCCTGATAATCCAGCTATGGGGTTGCTGCTGCCTCTGCCTGGATAGTAAGAGGCTCAAAGAGCTGGCAACTCCCCACTCTATTTCCACTCAGCACAGGGCTCTGGGTAAGGCTCAGTCAGTCAGAGCTGCTAGCATAATCAGGCGGGCTTTCCGCCCACTCAAAGACCTCTGGCTCTGCCACTCTGTCCGGTAACACAGGCGGGCGCCCACTTCTGGGGCGCTTGGAGGAAACTCTCGCTCACTATCTGCGTGTGCAGACCAGGGTATCTGGCCAGCAGTCTCATGCTCTGAGTGAAACCCCCAACCGCATGGAAAAGTTGCAGCGTTGGAATTGGCTCTCGCTCCGTCCCCGTGCGCGGCTTTTGCAAGGCGCTGGGGCGGCCCGAGATTCCGCTTTGGCCCACACAAAGGCCCCTGACTCTGTCCCTCTGTGCGATAACACGGGCGCGCACTGCTGAGGCACTCAGAGGAATCTCTCACTCACTATCTGCGTGCACAGACCAGGATATGAGGCCGGCTGCGTTTCCCTCTGAGTGAAACCCCACCAGCACGGAAAATTTCCACCGTTGGAATTAGTTCTCGCTCCCTCCCGTGCGCGGCTTTCCCAGGGCGCTAGGGCTGCCCAGAGATTCTGCTTTCGGCCCACAGAAAGGCCTCTGACTCTGCCTCTCTGTGGGGTAACACGGGCACCCACTCCCGGGGCTTAGGAAGAAATCTCTCGCCCACTAACTGTGCACCGACCAGGAGATCGGGTAAAATGGCTGCCCCGCTTGTCTTTCTTTGTTTGGGTTTGGCGCACGAGTGTTAGCTTGTATTGCCCGGGTTGTCACAGGATCAGTTTTTCCTCGGCTTGGATCTCTGTGCCACAGCCTGGTTCGGCCGTTTGTGCCACAGCCTGGATCTATTCACCCCCTTTGCCCGCCTCAGTTTCTATATTCACAGTTATCAGAGAAAGCCGCCCTGTTTAGGTTAGTGAGGAAGGCGGAGCATTTCTTACTCCCTAATTCCTTTGGGGTTTGGTTATATATTTAGCCAATTTTTCACTCGACCATACCTTCGGGTGTATTGCGAAGCATCTGGAGGCTCCAAGTATAGGTTTTTCTGTTTCTGGTTGAAGATCTTGTTGAGTTTGGGGGGAGATTTATCGGTATCGCTTCCTACCCCGCCATTACTCTGACGTCATCTCCTAATAGTTCATTTTTAACTGTTATTGCTGCCTAATACTCCACTGTACAGATATACAATAATTTACTTATTTTTTTTAAACTATTTTATTTATTTATTTATTTGTGGCAGAGACAGAGAGGGACAGACAGAAAGGGAGAGAGATGAGAAACATCAAGTCTTCGTTGTGGCTCCTTAGTTGTTCATTGACTTCTTTTTCATATGTGCCTTGACCATGGGCCTTCAGCAGACCGAGTAACCCCTTGCTCGAGCCAGAGACCTTGGGCTCAAGCTGGTGAGCCTTGCTCCAACCTGATGAGCCCACACTCAAGCTGGCAACCTTGGGGTCTTGAATCTGGGTCCTCCACATCCCAGTCCAATGCTCTATCCACTGTACTACCACCTGGTCAGGCTATTTATTTACTTTTGATAAATATTTAGGTCAATTCCATTTTTAAGTTTATTTCAAATAAAGCAGCTATACACATTTTTGTACAAATGCTTTCATATGATAGAGGTATGTTTAAATTACAAAGAAACTGCTAAACTATTTTCCGAAGTAATTGTAACATTTTACATTTCCACTAGCGGTATATAAGCATTCCAGTTAGTAAGTTCAAAATTTTACCAATACTTGGTATAGTCAGTATTTTAATCATAGCCATTCAAAGAATATATAATGGTTTTTCACTGTGGTTTTAATTTACATTTTTCTAATGGCAAAAGAAGTTGAACTCTTTTTTTTTTTCACGTGCTTATTTATCTGCCACCTATATATCTACTTTGGTTTTACTTCATTTCCCTATTTTTTCTGTTGGGTTGTATTTTCATTAATGAGTTGTTAGGCTGCCCTGTATATTCTAGATATGTCCTTTATCAGATATGTTTTGCAAATATTTTCTCTAAGGCTGTAGTGTTTGTTTTTATGTGTGTGTGAGAGAGGAAGAGGTACATACAAGGACAGACAGAAAGGGAGAGAGATGAGAAGCATCAACTAAAAGTTGTGGCACCTTACTTGTTCACTGATTGTTTTCTCATATGTGCCTTGACTGGGGGACCCCAGCTAAGCCAGTGACCCTTTGCTCAAGCCAGTGGCCTTGGGCTTCAAGTGAGCAAACTTTGGGCTCAAGCCAATGACTACGGGGTAATGGATATGATCCCACACTCAAGCTGGCAACCTTGAGGATTTGAACCTGGGTCATTAGCATCCAATGCTCTTTCCACTGTGTCACTGCCTGGTCAGGCTTAGTTTATTATTTAAAAAATTTTTTTCATAATAGTATCTGCTGAAGAATTAAAGTTTTTAATCTTAAATAATCTAATTTATTGATGTTCTTCGTTATAGTTCTTGCCGTTAAAGTCATATTTAAGACAACTCTGCCAAACCTTAAGTTTAATAGAAATTTTACATTTTTTTCTATAAGCTATATAATATTAGTTATCACATTTATATTTATAATATTTTTCAGTTAATTTTTGTATAGAGTATGAGGTATATTTTTTTGTACACGACTATCTGTTTGTTCCAGCACCAGCACCATCTGTTTAAAATATAATTCTTTTCTCATTGAATTGTCTTGACACCTTTGTAATAAATGACTTATATACATGTGGGTATATTTCTGGACTTTCTGTTTTGTTTCATTGATCTATTTGTTGGTCTCGATGCCAATACTGTATCTTTCTATTAAACTATCTTTTAGTTGTTATGAAAAACCTATTAACTTTAATTTAGACATAAGTATAGATACAACTTTAAACATATATATATATATAATATAAAGAAGAGAAGTAAAACAAAAAATATAAAGAAAATAAAAACCAAACCAGAAAAGGAAAGAATATGGATGCAACACCAAAAGTATTATTTGTAAAAGAAAAGAGTTGATAAATTGAATTTATCAAAATTCAAAACCTTTTATTCTTCAAAAGGTCTTATTAACAGAATGAACATATAAGCCACAGACTAGAAGAAAATATTTGTAAATCATATATCTGATGAAGGACTTGTGTCCCCCAGGAAAAACACACTTATAATTCATTAAGGTAACAAACTGCCTAATTTAAAAATGGGCAGAAGATTTGAAAGACATTTCACCAAACAGCAATCGGAATGGCTAATAAACACATGAAGAGATGCACAACATCCTTGGTTTGGGAAATACAAACTAGAAATTACAATGAGACATTACGTAAACTCACTCAAATGACTGCTCCAAAGTCTGACTTTATCAACTACAGGAGATGTGGGCAAACTGAAATGCACACATCACTGGTAAGAATGTAAAATGGTGTATGCATTTTTGCAAATACGTAATTTGGCAATCTCTTAAAAACTGAAACGTAAATTTAGCTTATGTCCCACTAATTCCTTTCCTTGGTGTATTAAATATAAGTCAGGTAGGTTAAGTTGTCCAAAATTATTCATATAACTTTTTTTACTTATTCTAACTATGTTTTTCTGAATTTATATATTAACTTTAGAATTAGTTTGCCAATTTGTCAAAGAAAATTCTGCTGTGTTTTGATTGGAATTTTCATAAGCCCATAGGTCAATTTGGATATCATTGGCATATAAATTCTTTCAGTTCATAACATAACATATTTTTCATTTGTTTAGGCATTATTCTCAGTGATGTTTTGTAGCTTTCAGTTTAGAGATTGATGCCTTAGTCTGTCATATTTTTATCCTATGTTTAATTTTGATTTTTGATTGACTGTAGTTTTTATATATAAATTCAACTGATTTTTCTACATCGATCTTATATCCTGCTACCTATTTAATAAACCCATTTTTCAGTTTCAATAGGTTTATTTTTACATTCTGTGTTATTTTCTATATAGATAATCATATCTTTTGCAAATAAAAGTAAGTTTATTTATTCTTTTCCAGTATGGTTGCCCTTTGTCTTTGTTCTTCCCTTATTACACTGATTAGAACCTGCAATGAGATGCTGACTAGTACTAGTAAAAGTGGCCACCTTGTGTTCCTGATCTTAGGGACAATTTTAACTAAAAATTATTTAATGTATATATTCATTAATTGATACATATAAATTATTATATATATATATACATACACACACACACTCAGGTTTTACATTTTTTCTTGAATAAACTTTTGTGTTTTGTATCTCTCAAAAAGATTTTCCACTTCATTGTAGTTGTCAAAATTACTGAAATAAAATTGTTCATGAAGTTCCATTATTATCTTTTTAATTTTTCTAGAATCAGTATTGGTGTTAGCTTTTTCATTTCTGATATTGGTAATTTGTCTTCTATCATTTATTATGATTAAGTCTGACCAGAATCATATGGTTTAATTGGTCTTTTCCAAGATAATCTTTGGTTTTGCTTTCTTTTTATTTTTTTTCTCAATCTTGTTGGTATTTACTTCTATTTTATTATTATTTATATGCTGTTTAGTTTGTATTTAATTTTCTCTTTTTTAAAGTTTTTAGAAGTAGAAGTCATTGACTTGAGACTTTTCTTTCTAATATTGATCTTTTGTGCTATACATTTTGCTCTAAGTAATGCCTTAGTTGTATCCCTTAAGTTTTTAAATATTGTATTTTAATTTCTAATCAGTTTTAAATACTTTTAAATTTCTAGTTAGATTTGGTTTTTAAATAATAGCTTTATTTAATATTTTGTTTCCAAATATTTTGGGATTTTTTAGTTAATTAAATCAAGTTAGTAATTACTATTACTAATTTGATTTAATTTTTGCCAGAGAATATACTTTTGTCTTTGCATCTTCTTAAAAAGATCTTTCATTTCACCAATGTTTTTAATTTTGATGAGGTTCAAATGTCAATTTTTCTTATGAATTTTGTTTTGTTCTTAACTATAAGAATTCTTTGCCTAGCTCTTGATTCCAAAGAAAATTTCTGGAAGTTCTGAACTTTTATATTTTACTTGTAAGTTGATGATCTAGTTTGTGCTAAATAAAATATGAGGTTTAGGTTTGGTTGAGGTTGGTTTTTTTGTTTGTTTGTTTGTTTGTTTGGCTAATGAAGTTTAAGTTGTCCCTGGCGTGACTTATTAAATTATTGCAAATATTCTTCCTCCTCCATTGAATTTTTTGCTTGTTTGAATTTAATTGATTACATTTGTTTGAATGATTTTCTGAGTTCTCTACACTGTTGCATTGGTGAATCTAACTCTCCACCAATATGGGTGGACCTTGTTTTACTGCATTTCATTTTATTTTACTTCACAGATATTACATCTTTTATAACTTGAAGGCAAGACACTCCACCAGCACAACAATTATAACCTGCTTTATTTCAATACTCACTGATTGTGATACTCACTTTATTGCAATAGTCTAGTACTAAACCAGCAGTATCTCTAAGGTATGCCTGTACCATACTATCTTGAATAATACACTTATATGATAAGCCTTAACATTCAGAAGAGTGATTTCTCCCATTCTATTCTTTTCAAAATAGAAAAGAATTTTGGCTGTTTTAGCTCCTTTACCTTTCTATATAAATATTAGAATATAAGCTAGTCTATGTCTGTAAATAAAGATATTTAGATTTTAAAAGGTATTTTATGAAACTTTTATATCAATTTGAGAAGAATTGGCATCTTTACAATGATAGCTTTCCAAATCCATGAACATGGTATGCCTCTTTGTGCATAGAGTTAGGGTTTTTTTTAAATTATTTTTGCCAGCATTTTATAATTTTATTTTAAAGATCTTATACATACCTTATTAGATTTATACTTAATCTTTCAGCAATATGTAAATTGATATTTTATTATTCACTTCAGAATTTTAATTGTTCAAATATACTTGCCAGTATATAGAAGTGCAATTGATTTTTTATATGTTGAGCTTGTATCCTGACATCTTCTTGAACTCATTTATTAGTGCAAGGAGTTATTTTGTAGATGCCTCAGGTATTCTGTATAAACAATCATGTTGTCTGTGAATAGAAATGGTTTTATTTCTTTTAGCAAAATGTATGCCTTTAATTTTGTTTTGTTTGTTTGTTTGTTTGTTTGTTTTTACAGAGACAGAGAGAGAGAGTCAGAGAGAGGGATAGACAGGGACAGACAGGAATGAAGAGAGATGAGAAGCATCAATCATCAGTTTTTTGTTGTGACACCTTAGTTGCTTATTGATTGCTTTCTCATATGTGCCTTGATGGGGGGGGGGGGTGACTACATCAGACCAAGTAAACCCTTGCTCGAGCCAGCGACCTTGGGTCCAAGCTGGTGAGCTTTGCTCAAACCAGATGAGCCCGCGCTCAAGCTGGCAACCTCGGGGTCTCGAACCTGGGTCCTCCACATCCCAGTTCGACACTCTATCCACTGCGCCACCACCTAGTCAGGCTAATTTTTTTTCTTGACTTTCAAGACTTGCTATTATTTTTAGATATTAGATTCTAACTTTTATGTAATTTATATCTCTAAGGTAGTAATTATTGAGGCAATGTAAATATAAAGAAGAAAACAAACATAATTCACGAAATATAATGCATATGTGTAAATATGTTTCTCATTTTACTAAAGTTCATCATAGTGTTTATTTTTGGCATTTCATCACTAATTCTGCATTTTGTGAACAGTTACATTACAAAAGAGAAAATTTTCTTTACTTTTTTCTTTTAGGCTCTCTATGAAAGCTTCTTGTTCATTGCTCAGGTCCTTATTCCACCTTTATTTCATTAATTTTGGGGTTTTGTTTCTTTCCCTATCCCTCCAACCTTCTCCCCTTTAGCAACTATCACCTTGTTCTCTGTCAGTCTGTTTACATTCTGTTTTGTTTATTCACTTGTTTTAGTTTCACATATAAGTGAAATCATATGGTATTTGTCTTTTTCTGGGTGACTTATTTCACTTAGTAAAATACTCTCTAAGTCCATCCATGTTATTACAAATGACAAGATTATATTCCTGAATAATATTCATATTATTAAGGTGACCAACTTTTTTACATGGAAAAGGAGGACAAAAATACATTGAAGAAAACAATATCATAAATAAAAGAAACATTTTATTCATTATAATAGTACACTATAATATAATAAATGCATACTAAAAACATTTGTAATATTTTATATTATAATTATGCTTACATGCCTATTAATTTTTAATAATAATTGTAAGAAAAATGAATAATTTTTGCCAATATATCATATTGTAACAATTGAATGAATATTTTTTGTCAATGTATCATCTTGTAACAATATATTGGAAATATCTGAACAATAAATACCTTCATATTGAATTTTACAGTAAGTGCTACAGCTAGAGTATCAACATTCAATCTCGATTTCTCACTTGTCCAAAAATCATTAGCAATTGAATAAACTCTTTCAACTGTTGCATTAGTTCCAGGGCAGCACAATGTAAATTGAACAAGAATAAATAAATTTTCACATGGAATATGTTCATTTTTGAAATGAGTGAATAATTTCACCCATCTTTTATCAACTTTGACGTGTTCATTTTCCCATTTTATTAATTTTTCAGAATTTAAATATACATTCAGTCTTCTAATTTCTTCAAAGAGTCAGTTGTCATCTATTTTGATGTCTGGCATTTCTTTAGATACAATCTCTAGACAAGATTTAATATCTATCCAATATACTTGCAATGAAGTAAAAAAAACACCATTGAAAACTGTTATTTCCTGTGATGTTTGTTTCAGACCATTCTTCGATATATTGAAAATGTCTGGTAAAAATTTTGCACTTCTTTTATAAAATTTCTGTTATGCCCAGATTTGATTCTTCTAAGTTTGACAATTTTCTTTTTATAATTAAAGTAAGAAATTTTTCTTCAATATGAGATTTATATTAAAGGATAAAGTCATTCAAAATAAGACTAACCTCCATAGCTGAAATATGTGCACCTTCAATCTTTTGAATTGTTTTGTGAAAAATGCTTGATTATGTACAAAATACATTAATATCTCAGATATTTTATCATTGAAAAACAATTCCAGGATTTTAGGACATTTGTCTAAACTTAAAAAATATGAACGGTGAGGCTCAAATTATTGTAGAATATGCTCTATAGCAGGTGTTAGAGCAAGCCATCTATCTTTTGAATATCCTAAAAGTTTTTTGTATTCAACATTTGCTTCTTCACAAAATTTTTTTAAAGTAGCAACATGAATGGTGAAACGACTAAAATGCAAATAAATTGTAGTTATTATTACTTCTACATCAGTTGGCATGGCACATGATGCTGTGTTGATTGCATTTGACAAAATACGTGCATTACAACCTATTCCTAGTATTTTCTTTTGGAGTAACTCTTGTAACTTTACATACACATTATTCACCCCTTTGCTTCTTCACCCACCAAAATTTGTGTTTGTATTATCAGCCGTTAGTGCAACAATTCCGGATTTCAAATTATTTTCATTTATTACTCTGTATAGATGGTTTGACAAAATTTCAGAAGTTTAGCCCTCAATGGATTCTAAATTTAAAATTTTTACTTGAATGCCCTTGGTATTAAAATATCTTACTATTATTAGATACAATTTAATTTTATTATGATTTGATGCATCAGATAAAATCGTTACAAATGCTGCAGTTTCCAAATCCTCTGTAAGTATTTTGTCACAGTAATGTTTAAATACTGATTTCAAAATACCCTTCCATTTTGTCCTGGCACATGAAAATTTTGCAATGTGAAACTTTTTCAATAATTTAGTAGTACAATCCATACTATGAAAACTTTGAATGTGAATTATGCAGCCAGCTGTTTTTCATCTTCAAAATAATTTGAATTTTTTAAAAAACTTGTTATTTTAAAACTGGAAGCTGATGCATCTAATGATTGCTTATGTTTCTTGGTGGTCAAGTGTTTTCTTATTGCTGCTATGCCCCCAACTGCAATACAAAATTCTCTTCTCCAAATATTGCAGAAAACAATGGTATCTTTCTTTGATATGAGGAATGGAAATTCCTTTAATTTATCGTTGAAATGACATTTTCTCTTTTTTGATTTTTCCATCCCTTAAATAAAAGTTAAAGGTAAAAATAAAATATAGAGCTACACAAACAATGCAAGCACATTAGGAACTGAAAACATTACATAATGGTAGGTGAATTTTCCGGAAGCTAAATTAACAAAACTAAATATCAAACAAAGCCACTAATTTGGAGTTATATTCGGGTGTATTTATTATTTTCTAATTAAAAACGTCTGTTTTATTCAACTATTTAATGAAAATGCATTATTAATAGATATGGTTTGAGGTTAGATTTCCACATTAAAACTTGAATTTTGGGAAAATGCTTATAAATAAAATTATATATATTTGGAAATTATTAAATAGATAATGAACTAATAAAACGTGAATTGCATTTACCTGTCTGTGATTGAATATTCACTGAGAAAGAAATAATTGTGAATTTACAGTGTTGTATGTGCTATGTTGTGTTTCAGTAATAAGTACACAAAGCCATTTGCATGCTCCGTATATCATGCGCTCTCTCAAGATCTCCTATGCGGAGCGCATGTGTCTCATAATTGTGTCTCACTCCACTGTACTGATCCTTGACAAATCATCATGTCAAATACAAATATGTTGCATCACATGCAATAGATCGACTCTGCATCAATTGAAAACGGACATTTACCAATTAGTTTTCCAGTATCAAAAAGGAGGACATGTAGGAGGACACTTTTCAAGGAAGGATGGAACTTACAAATGAAGGACTGTCCTCCCTAAAGGAGGATGATTGGTCACCTTAATATTATTATTAACATCTCTGTATCCATTCATCTTTTTTAAATTTTTTATAGATTTGAGAGAGAGAGCAGGAAAAGGGGGAAGGAAGAGAAAAGGAGAAAGAAGCATTAACTCATTGTTTCACTTGGTTTTTCTATTTAGTTGTGCACTCATTAGTTACTTTTTGTATGTGACCTGACTTAGATTGGAACCTGCAACCTCTGGTGTACCAGGTTGATGCTTTATCCACTGAACCACCCAGCCAGGCTATCATTTATCTTTTCTTTTTACAGGGACAGAGAGAGAGTCAGAGAGAAGGATAGATAGGGACAGACAGACAGGAATGGAAAGAGATGAGAAGCATCAATCATCAGTTTTCTGTTGCGACACCTTAGTTGTTCATTGATTGATTTCTCATATGTGTCTTGACTGGGGGAGGGGCTACAGCTGACCGAGTAACCCTTGCTCGAGCCAGTGACCTTGGGTCTAAGCTGGTGAGCTTTTTTTTGCTCAAGCCAGATGAGCCCATGCTCAAGCTGGCGACCTCAGGGTCTTGAACCTGGGTCGACCTCGGGGTCTCGAACCTCGGTCCTCCGCATCCCAGTTCGATGCTCTATCCACTGCACCACTGCCTGGTCAGGCCCATTTATCTTTTAATATTCTTGCCTTTAAGCTTTATTAGTTGGGATAAAACTAACCTTAATCTAGGGATAATTTTACTCTACTGTTGAGCCTATATCATTTTAGGTACTCTACCCAAAGCCCGATAATATACTAGATTTTCCACTGTAGATAATGAGTTCAAAAACTGTTCACAGCTCATTGCAGTGTCTGGAGGTTGTTCCCTGTGTTCCTTTCAGGTAGTTCTCTTCCCAGACTCATGTGACTGCCTTACGTACATGCCCACATCAGTGAAAGACTTGAGGCGGATTCTCTGCATTTTTCTGGAGCTCTTTTGGTGCAGCTCTCTCCTCTGCCCTCTGTACTCTATCCACCATGCCCTCCTTTTGCTCCCAACTCTGCCTCCTCTATTCCGAGAGACTGTTGGCTCCCCTTGTGTCCCTGTTCCCTGTGATGTTCTGGGAATTCTCTCCAGGCAGTTAACTGAGGCAATCCTAGAAACCAATTCATTTGTTTCCCCTCCTAAGATAATACTATCCTGTGCTGCTAACATCTAATGACTGGAAAGTCTTCCTTCACATATTTCATCCAGCATTTTAGTTATTTCAGCTGGTAAGGGATAAGTCTGGTCTGTCTGGTTGGAATTGAAAATATCAGAAAACCATCTTTTGACCCAGCATCTCTTTGAAGCTATTGATTATTATATTTCAAACTCTGCTATGTGGTGTAAGTAAAAGACTTACAAAGCAAGCCATCTTTGCAATGAACTTGTTAGTATTTCCTGAATTTTCCAGCCCTAATGCTTCCTTTGGGGGACTGTGCCTCTGGAGTCTAAATGTAGATGTTTGTCACACAAAGGAGAATCTGCATAACTGACTAAGAAGCTGATGTTTAAAAAGTCCTGGGTATACTCTGCTAGGTATAGAAGTTAGAGAGAGCATTGGATTGGCAGGCATAACAGGGAGAAAGAGACTTTGATGTTATAATAGTAACTTTTAAATTGACTGAGAAGATATTCCCTCTAGTCTTTATCTGTGTTGGGAGTCAGGGAGGGTGTAAATTTCTTGTTTTCCAAAGCACTGAGCATATTCATTATGGTTAGTTGTATGGATTATATGGGGAAAATAATTATTTGAAGGAAAATAAATAAACATTTAATAACCAGAATTGTATTAGTAGCTTTAAAATGTCTCTGTTTTCTTCACCCATTTCCTAGACACCCCTTTAATGCTGGGGGATATACTTCCATGGCCCGAGTCATTTCTCTTTTAAAAAAATATTTGACCTTCCTCCTTATATATTTATCTTATATATTTTAAGCAGGTGAAATACAACGTTGCCTATAGCCTCACTGTTCACATACACCTATATTTATGGCCAATATTTATAATAACACAGAATCCTGATCTTGTTTGACATTCCAAAATTATAGAGTTGTCACTTTTCATACTGTTGGTTTCTGGTGGGACCTTTAAGAACTAATATGGAAAAGTTTGCCTTTCTCAAGGCAATCCAAGCCCTACTCTGCCTTTCATGTCTTGTCTAACAACATGCTTCAACTCTAACCCAAGCACTTCCTGCTTTTCCATTCCAGCAAAGTGATGCTGAAGGTGTCAGATTGCATTCTCTTTCTCCTACTTCCATCCCATTTTTGAAGAGGAGGCAGACCAACCAACAAATTTACATCCTGAACTGGCTCCAGATAGTATATTTATAGTTGGAACCAAGTCTTAGTGTTTTCTTAATGAAAACCATACAGGGAAGTAGAGGCAGCTTTTGGGCTGACATTGCATTTGAGTTAAAATCTGGCATCTCCACACCATTGACAAGTCTGACAGCTGGAGCAGCAATCACCTCATCACATCTCTCAGTTGTGTCTCTCCCGGTTTTTGGCATCCTTCCTGTCTAAATTTTTATCAGATGAGCACTTTTCCTTGGCAAGTACTTTAAATGCCTTCAACTTATTTTATCTCTGAACTGTTGCTCCTTGCCCTCAGATGTCATTTCTCACATGTATGACTGGAGGCTATTCGGAACAAATTAGTTAAGAATGTAGCTTCACAAAGCAATTCCTTTTGGCCTTCTCCCTCTCTGTTCTCTCCCAGAATATCAGAGCTTCCTGTTCAGGAGACCTCCACGGGTATTCATTAGTTTCAGAAAAGCCTACTCCATGGGTCTGCAAATCAGAGCAATTTTTTGTGAGTTCTGATTGTGACACCACAGGGCTAACTCTGCCATGCTCAGTCATCACTGTTGTTTTCTTTGGCTTTGCTTCATTCACAATAATCAAGGACTTGGGGTTGTGACCAGCAATGAGCAAGCCTCAAAGGCCTCTCATAAATTCCAGCCAAATACTGCGTTGGGAGGCTCCTCAAGATTGATGGCAGCCCTCAGCCTCTGAGGCTGTACTGGGACCTAAGAGAAGGTGGTGTTTACTCTGGCTTCAGCGTTTATGCTTCTAGAGATAGGGGATGGTGGGCAAGCACAAGGTACATACAGCCTGTGGGCCTGTACTAGGTGCCACCTGTGTATTAAACATGCTCCCCCTGCCTGCCTGGCAAAGCCCTATAGAATTTTTCTCCAGTCCCTTCCTATTCTCAGCTTTTGTCATCCTGCTCAAATTTGCACCTGCAACAAACACAACTGGAACTTTTCTTACCTGATGCATGGCAGGGCCCTGTCCAGTTGGCTCAGTGGTAGAGCGTCAGCCCGGTGTGTGGAAGTCCTAGGTTTAATTCCCAGCAAGGGCACACAGGAGAAGCACCCATCTGCTTCTCCACCTTTCCTCTTCTCTTTTCTCTCTATCTCTCTCTTCCCTTCCTGCAGCCAAGGTTCCATTGGCCCGGGCACTGAGGATGGCTCCATGACCTCTTCCTGAGGCACTAGAATGGCTCTGGTTGCAGCAGAGCAATGCCCCAGAGGGGCCGAGCATTGCCCCCTGGTGTGCATGCCAGGTGGATCCCCATCGGACACAAGCAGGAGTTTGTCTCCCCTGCTTCTCACTTCAGAAAAATACAAGAGAGAGAGAGAGGGAGAGAGAGAGAGAAAGAGAGAGAGAATGGCAGTCATGCAGCCCTTTGAAAGGTGAAAAAAAATTATTTAAATTAATTATTTAGTAGACAAAAAGACAAATTAAAAGAAATCTATAAAAGCTCAATGCACTGATATCTCTGCCCTGGGTCACAGTGGCTTTTAAGCTCTAGCATCTTTGGCAGTGCTTGCCATGGACACAGGTCCTTCTTTAACCAACCACTGGTCTTTGTCACTTGGGAAAGAGAGATTGCTTGGTTCCCAAGTAGAAAGGAAAAAACAACAAATAACCAAGTCATTATTTTATAGCTAGCAGCTCACCTGCTGATAAGCCTTATAAGTTAGTGCTGGGAAGGCCAGTAGCTCCAGTGAAGAGAAAACAACGATGGTAATAACAGTACCAGAGATTGTTGTCATCATCATAATCATGTGCTTTATGTTTAGAGCATTTATTCTGTATTAGACACTGTTCTTTACTGAGGTATAAATCCCAACAATAAAACACACCCATTCAAAGTCTAACAGTTCAATAGATTTTAGCATATTTACAGGGCTATAATTTACAGAGTTGTACATTGTCTAATTTTAAGACATTTTTTTCACCCTCAAAAGAAACCTCATATCTGTTAGCATTCGCTCTCTGTTCTGTTATAACCCCCCAAATCCTGCCGACTACTAATCTCTTTTTTGTCTTTATAGATTTACCTGTTCTGGACATTTCATATGAATGGAATGGTATAATGTGGTCTTTGCGACAGGCTTTTTTCACTTAGTATGGTGTTTTTAAGGTTCATCCATGTTGTAGCATGTCAACACTTCATCTCCCTTAATTGTCTAATAATATTCCATTGCATAGATATACATTATGTTGATTCATCAGTCGATGGACATTTGGGTTTCTAAATTGTGAGTTTTAGTAGATACCAGGCACTCTATATTTTTAACCTTTCATTTTGAATTCATTTAAAACTCAGAAAAAGTTGAAAAATTAGTCTAAAGAATTCTCCCAGGCCCTGGCCAGTGGCTTAGTGGATACAGCGTTGGCCTGGCATGTGAACATACTGGGTTTCATCTTTGGTTAGGGCACACAAGAGAAGCAACCATCTACTTCTCTCCCCCTCGATTCCCCCCTTCTCTCCCTCTTCCCCTCTGGCAGCCAGTGGCTCAGTTTATTTGAATGTCAGCCCTGGGTGCTGAGGATAGCTTGGTTTGTCCAACCATGTCAACTTCAGATGCTAAAAATAGCTTGGTGTATGAGTATCAGCCCCAGATGGGGTTGCTGGGTGGATCTCTGTTGGGGCTTATGTGGAAATCTGTTTCACTATCTCCCCTCTTCTCACATAAAAAAAGAACTCTCCCAGATTTCCCAAGTGTTAACATCTTATATAACCATAGTGCAATTATCAAACATTGATACAATAACTTTATCTCATCTAAAGACCATATTTAAATTTCTCCCTTTGTTGTACTAATATTCTTTTTTAGTGCATGATCAAACTCAGAATCACATATTGCATTTAGTTGTCATGTCTCCTTTATTCCTATTTAATCTGGAACAGTTCCTTATTCTTTCTTTGAAAGTCTTGAAAGACTTTGATATGTTTGATGAGTATTGGCCAATTGTTTTATGGAATATTTCTCAATTTGGATTTTCTAGATAGTTCTTTAGAGATAATGCATATTTGACAAGAACACTATGCTGTGTCCTCAGTATATTCTATCAGAGGTACATGATATCAATTTGTCCCATTTCTCTGATGCTAATTTGATAAGGTGGCTCAGGTAGTATCTGTCCGGTTTCTCTGAGCTTTCATATCCTTATCTTCAAAATGAATCTAATGCTATTTTCCTCTCAAGGTTGTTATGGTGACTGAATGCAAGGACACATGTTTTTGTCTAGTACAATATTTGTAGCTACTCAAATACTAGTTGAATCTGAGTGGTTATTCATTTGTAAGTATTTATATGCAACTACTTTTTTCTCAGCATTAAACTAGAATATTGCAAGTTAAAAAACTTAAAAGATATACCTTCCCTATAGGAATTTGTAATGAAGAAAATAAAACTATAATGCATAAAATTTCAAGTGAATGTTCAAATGCTGGATTTTTTGGGGGGGATTCATGGTCTGAGATTTTGAAATATGGAAAACTCAGTGTTGGAAAGAGGAGGAGATGTTTGACCTGAGCCTTCAAAAATAGTGGAATTTAATTGTCATAGAAGAACATTGAAGACTAGGAGACAAGAATATAGAGTATGGTTCAGGACCACTCACTTTAAATCAGAAATCACAAGAGGGACAGGGGACAAAATTTGCCTTCCATATGCAAGTAATTTCTTATATAAGAGAATTATTTTCCATGGGAAGGGGGCATTCATCCTACCCAATATCCAGGAAGTGTGGACACATCTATATTAGGTATCCTATCCTATTGACCTGATCATATTACAACACATACCATCCTATCCTATTGACCTGAGCATATTACAACACATACCATTGACAGCATTTGTGAATTGTATTATGATGAAAACAGGTGATCTTAGGCATAATTAGAAGTTTAACATATTTATTTACCTTTGCTGAGTTTCCTAATAATCAGCTTCACAGCCTTCTCTGAATCCAGAAAATTGATCTACTGTTTTGGTGAAATATTTTTGCATACTTGTCTTGGAACTCAGTGTGCATAAGTCTATGTTTTCATTGGCCTGGAAAATAAGTTCCACATGGTATACATAGAGATGCTTTCTTTTAAAAGTTTCATTACAACCTATAAATTGTAAATTTTGCTGCCAGAAATTTTGTTGATGAATACTTAAAAGATTTTCTTGAATGTTCTGCAACTTCTTTGGACCTCCAAAAATTGTTTACCAAATTTTGTTTATTAGACTATATGTTTTAGGGATAGTGTTTATAGTTTTTATCAGATTCTCTAAAAGTTCCCAGAAACCCAAATATTTAAATGCTGCTATCCTAGATCTATACTAGCCAGTATAGTAGACACTTGCCACACATGCTTACTTAAATTCCTTAAAAATTAAATTGAATTAAATTAAAAATTCAGTTCCTAACTTACACATTCAGGGCTCAATCGCCTCAGGTGGCTAGTGGCTATGATATTGTATGGTACAAACATAATACATGGTTTTTATAATTGTAAACATTTCTGTTACACAGAACTGCAGGACATTGGTTTGCAAACTTTGGCATACATAGACTCACTGGAATGGTTTTCAAAAAAACTGATTGCTGAGCCCCACTTTCAGAGATTCTGATTCAGTAAATCTGAGAGTAAATAGAGTAGACTAAGTATGAGTAGAGTTAAGTAAGTAGACTGAGTAAAACTGAGAATTTGAATTTCTAACAAACTCCCAGGTGATACTGATATTGCTGGTCTAGAAACCACCCTCTGAGAACCCCTGGGAGGAGAGATTGGCTAGGTTAGTAGCAGAGTTCTACTGGGGTATAAAACAGAGGGAGAAACTTTACCATAAACTTTATATAACTCTAAACTTCTTGACAATCATGTGATGGGTCTGGACAAGGCCAATGGTTCTATCTTGATTTTGCACAGACTCAAGAGTTTTTGTTTCTGCTTCATAATTAGTTTTTTTCTTTTTTTTTTTTTCTTTTTTTTTGTATTTTTTCTGAAGCTGGAAACAGGGAGAGACAGTCAGACAGACTCCCGCATGCGCCCGACCGGGATCCACCTGGCACGCCCACCAGGGGGCGATGCTCTGCCCCTCCAGGGCGTTGCTCTGTTGTGACAAGAGCCACTCTAGCGCCTGGGGCAGAGGCCAAGGAGCCATCCCCAGCGCCCGGGCCATCTTTGCTCCAATGGAGCCTCCGCTGCGGGAGGGGAAGAGAGAGACAGAGAGGAAGGAGAGGGGGAGGGGTGGAGAAGCAAATGGGCGCTTCTCCTGTGTGCCCTGGCCGGGAATCGAACCCGGGACTTCTGCACGCCATGCCGACACTCTACCACTGAGCCAACCAGCCAGGGCCCATAATTAGTTTTGATAAACAGGTATGAGCTAAGGACATAAACCTTTTTGGAATCTTTCCTTCTAAAGCTTATGTTTAGGAGAAATGTATATTTTAAAGTGGCATCCACCTTGCCCAACATCTAAGAGCTATTCGTGCCTTGTAATGGAATGTTGTCAAATGACAGAAAGACAATAGTGTTATTCAGACATTGTGGAGAGAGGCAGGGTGGAACAGAGCTTGCCAGGCCAGTTACCTTCAGGGGAGACTGGGAGCTGACTTTAGGACTCCACAGAATGAGTGTTACTCTAGCCCTCTCCCTCTCCCCCCCCCCCCCCTCTCTAGCTGTAGTCTTGTTGTTCTACATGAGTCAGGGATGAAAACTGTGCAAGAAATTTACTGGTTATTTTCCTACATCATTCATCTATTATGTCACTTCCTTTCTGTGCCAAAACAGAACCTCAGAAACCTTTCTAAGATAGGAACTAGGCAGCCATTGCCATTCAGATGAAACATATACTGATCACAAAAATTAGGGGGTATTTGAAAATAAATATGAAGCAATAAAATATTCCTAATTTTTTGTGAGCAGCATATTTGTTGCCCTGGACATGAGTGATGGAGGTTTGGGAAAGCTGATATGTTTCAACCAGAAAGAGACAGAGAATACTGACCTACATTTTAAAGCACCTTGAGACCTCAGTTTTAACCATTGTCCAGCATTTCTTGAACTCATGCTGATATGGGGACTCCCAAGCAACACAGAGGGCTGGGTGTGCAGGCTAACAAAGGAGGTGGAGGACCTTAACTTTTCAGAATATATTATGGAACGATAAACACAATCCATACAAAATGAATGCTCGCTTTGGTTAATTTGGGAAAGCAAGATTCAGTTTGTTCTTTCTTTGCTGGTGCTGAATGATGGTTTCAGGATCACTGCATGAGACAGATCTGAGGGTAGCGGTTTGACGAAAACACTGAGGCTTCCTGTGTGAAGGCAGGATTCCGTGAGCCACTCATTCCTGAGGTGGTGCCCTTTGGTCTGGTGGCAGGCGTAGCATTCAGGTCACTGTGGGAACAGGCTGACAAGCTTAAGGCAAGATGGATGATATTGAATGTGTGAGTTGAGGTGAGGAGGTAGGAAGGAGTTTAATTTGGATTATCTCAAACTCAGACCCCCTAGACAAATGGCTGGGCACTAAGCAGGGATTGAAAAGAGAGCTCTGAGCTGAGTAGTAGGATTAGTGTGCTCCAACCAGGCTAAGAGGGAGCTGAGAGTCCCAAGCTCCCTGATATGTACAAGTTTCAGACACAAACTTGTGGCATAAATTTTTTTTCATGGGGGGTTAGTTCTAAAATTATTTCCTTGCCTATCAGAAAGTAGGAAAATAAATGATAATGATTGGAATCCTTCAGCTGGAACTACGGTTTCCAGATAATCACAGAGACGTCTGGGCTTCCGTGTAGAGTGTGTTGTGTAGTAGAAAGAGCACAGAAGAACCAAATTCTAACCCTAAGGCTACCACAAAGTTGGACGTGTTCAGGAAGCCTGAATAAGCCACTTAATTTCGCTGCATATACATTCTTCACTTGTACAGTGAGGAAGATAGATAAGATAATTTTGTAATTCCTTCTGGTTCTGAAATTCTGTGGCACAAATGGATGACTTTTCATCACTGTTGAGGTCAGGTCATCCAGAGCCTGTAACCTGGAAGTGATTGTCTGCCTTGCCAGAGCTTCAGCCATTGGCTGGATCTGTGTGAAAGATCCTGTCCCTGTGTCCCTACTGGATCTGCCCTTTCATGGCCTACACTCTCCACCTAGCCAGTTGTTTTCAGGTTCAACCATGGGGTTTATGTTTTCAGTGACTATTGAGCTCTGTCTTCCAATGGACTCGTTTGGTGAAGATCATGTCGTAAAGTAGATAAAAATGCAACTATTCTTGATAAATCAGGAATGGAGGCATCTCCTCCACCTGCCTTGCTCATACTGTCCTCGTAGCAATGTTCAATGACACAACTTCACAGAGATTCCAGGAATCAGCAAAACAGAGTTAAAACCACAGGGCTAGAGAAAGACTTATAGAAGACCAATGGCCAGTGATCCAAAGGGACATTTCAAAAGTACTATTCACCACACAAGGTGCTTCAGTGCAGCATTATCAGTGTGAACACAAAGGTTTTTAAATTCAATAAGGACACATGGGAGTTGACTGAAGATGGTGCTTGGATGAAGGGGAATCCAGAAAGGCAGTAGGAGGAACCCTGGGTCTGAAGACCAGGGGGAGAATCAAAGCACAAAAGGCCTCCTCGAGCACAGGGGTGTGGGTGTGGCACCTGAAGGTTACTTGATATTGTTGAAGAATTGAGTTCAAGGTGAGGAAGCATTAGAAACTAAAGTAAGGTCACTTTAGGAAGAGTGTTCTATGCCTTGCAAAATTTGAAATACTGCAATGGGTGTAAAATAGGAAGAGGGATATTTTTTACTACGTTTTACAGTATACCTGGGGCAGCTGGGTTCCTGAAAAACTTGGAAAACAGACAGAAGAATTAGAAAATCCTGAATAGGAGAGGATTCCAAGATGGCAGTGGAGTAGGCAGACACACAGACTGCCACTTCCTGGGACCAAACTGGGTTACATTATTTAATTTAGGAACAGTCATCATGAAAAAACAACTTTGGACTAAAAAACAGGACTCGAAAACCAAGGAACACAGAAGAAACTACACTGAGCCTGGTAGGAAGTGCGGGGATGTGATGGGGGCTCCCCCACTCCCAGAAGCAAGGGGAGGCTGGGGGCCCAGAGGGCTTCTCATCATAAGGAGAGAAACCCTGAGAAGCAGGGATACTCAGTCCCAAACCAAAGCCCCAGCCTAGAAAAATCAGAGACTGGAAGAGACAGCCTGATAGCATTGAGTGGGGAGAAGAGTGGGATTTCTGTCTGTGGGAAATGATTGGCAAAGAAATTGCAGCCTAGGCCTGACCTGTGGTGGCGCAGTGGATAAAGCATCGACCTGGAATGCTGAGGTCGCTGGTTCGAAACCCTGGGCTTGCCCAGTCAAGGCACATATGGGAGTTGATGCTTCCTGCTCCTCCCCCCTTCTCTCTCTCTCACTTTCTCTTTCTTCCCCCTCTCTAAAATGAATAAATAAAATCTTAAAAAAAAAAGAAAAGAAATTGCAGCCTTAAAGAGCCAGCACCAAATATATTGCTCACAGCCATTTGCCTGAGGCTCTGGGGGTGAGGAGGGATGAGAAGACTGGTTTTGGATGAGGAGAGTGGAGAAATTGAGGCACAGAGACACAAATGGTGACAAGGAGAAGAATACCTGAGCTGAGTCATTATCCAGTGCCAAGGCAGCCATAACTGGGGGGAGGGTCGCTTTCTCTGTCCAGCACAAGCCTAGCATGGAGCCAATTGATCTACTTCTAATAAGCTCTCCAGCTCCAATCAGCATGAAAGGCTGTTCAGAAAGGAGGAAGAAAAAGGAGAGGGGCAGTGACTCAGGTTTCTGGGGAGACCTGAGCTACACCTCTCACTTCTGATATGGAGAATGTACCCTGCCACTGGAAGTAACTGGACAGACCACACCTTCTGGTTCTCAGAGGTCACACCCACTGCATTCCTGGATAGAGTTTCAACTGGGGCCAAAGAACAAAATATGCCCACTACCCCCACCCCATGTCCCAAACACGGAAGCTCCCTGCTGGGCTCAGCCAACACAGAAGCTCCCTGCTAGGTTCAGAAAACAAACATCAGGGAAATTAAGACTTTTAATTGGGCCCTACTAGTTAAGGGGAATTAAAATCTGAGCAACCAGCAGAGGCTGAGGGATAAAGACCTGGAGGAGAAGCCACATTCCATATACCAAGCTGAGACCCATAACCCTAACACACTTGCAAACTGCACACAGAAAAAATGGGAAGACAGAGGAATGTAATCCATATGAATCAGTAAGAGAAATCCCCAGAAAAAGAACTGAATGAGATGGAAATAACCAAATTACCAGATGCAGAGTTTAAAATAATGATTGTTAGGATGCTTAAGGAACTCAGAGCTACAATGTATGGACTTATTGAGCACCTAAATAAAGAAATTGCAAGCACCAAAAAGGACACTGAAATCATAAAAAAAATTCACCAGAAATGAAAATTACACTATTAGAAATGAAGACTACACTAGAAGGAATCAACAGCAGGCTGGATGAAGCAGAGGATTGAATCAGCTAATTAGAAAACAAGATAACAAAAACATAGAAACAGAGCAGCAAAAAGAAAAGAGGCTCAAAAAGTTTGAGGAAATTATGAGAACTCTGTGACAATATGAAGAGAAATAACATCCACATCATAGGGGTTCCTGAAGAAGAAGAGAAAAAACAAGGGATAGAGAACCTGATTAAAGAAATCATAGCTGAAAACTTTTCTAAACTGATAAAGGAAAAAGTAACACAAGTTCAAGAAGCACAGAGAGTCCCAGTAAAGAGAAACCCAATTCGGCCTACATCAAGACATATCATAATTAAAATACCAAAGTTAAGAGATTAAAAAAAAATACAAAAGCAATAAGAGAAAAGAAGTCAATTACCTATAGAGGAGCCCCCATAAAGATGACATCCAACTTTTCAACAGAAACACTTGAGACCAGAAGGGAATGGCAAGAAATATTCTAAGTAGTGCAAAACAAGAGCCTACAACCAAGACTTCTGTATCCAGCAAGGCTATCATTTAAAATTGAAGGAGAAATAAAAAGCTTCCCAGACACACACACAAAAAAACCCTCAAGGAATTCATTACAACCAAACCAGTATTGCAGGAAATGTTAAGGGGCTTGCTATAAAAAGAGCAAAGGAAAAAAGAAATTGAGAAAAAGAGGATTATAGATTTAAAGAAACAAATGGCAACAAATAGCTACATATTAAAAATAACCTTAAATGTAAATGGATTAAATGCTCCAATCAAAAGACATAGTATAGCTACATGGATAAGAAAATAGGACCCATACATATGCTGTCTACAAGAGACACACCTCGGAACAAAAGATACAGATAGACTGAGAATCAAGGGATAGAAAAAATATTTCATGCAAACAGAAAGGGAAAAAAAGCTGGGGTAGCAATACTAATATTTGACAAAATAAACTTTAAAACAAAGACTATAGAAAGAGATAAAGAAGGTCACTACCTAATGATAAAAGGAGCATTACAACAGGAAGATATAACTATTATAAATATATATGTGCCTAATATAGGAGCACCTAAATTCCTAAAACAGATTTTGATACAGAATTGATCCATTGCATGTGATATGACGTATTTGTATTTGACATGACGATTTGTCAAGGATCAGTACAGTGCAGCGAGACATGATTATGAGACACATTCGCTCTGTATAGGTGACCTTGAGAGAGTGCGCGATATACCAAGCATACAAATGGCTTTGTGTAGTTCTTACTGAAACACAACACAGCATATATGACATTGTTTGCTCACTTATAGTTTGCACTGGGGGCTGGGCAGTGCCAGGTATATGTGGTCTGTGAAACTGCAAATTACCTTCCAGCTTGGAAAGGGCCATTGTTTTGCTAATGTTTGCTGGAGGAGAGGTTTTGGGGCCAGAATGTTTTGCAGAGAGAAGAAGAGTGCTGAAAATGAAGCCATGTTGGCAAAGTGAGAGGAGAGAGAGTGCAGAGTGCTGAAGAAGAAGCCATGTTTGGTAGAGAGAGAGGAGGTATACAAATGGGGAAACAAAGGTGAGGGGTTTAGCAACTCTGCTGAGACTGGTGGGGTCTTTGATTCTACAAGAAACCAGAGAAGATTCTCTGGTTATGGAACCGGAGAATGCATCAGTGACTTTGGGAGCCCTGAGTGTTTGCTTGTTGGCCGGTGCAAGACTTTAATAAAGGAATGGTTCACCATTTTTTGGCTCCACTGTTTCTTTACTGTCTATCCCAATTCAATGGGAACCTGCATGTGAATGGCCACGATGGTAATGACTATTGGCCTTACACAGCCTTTATAAATTACATTTTTCACAAGCAATAATATTAGAATATGCTCATAATATATTATTGTGAGAAAAAGAATATAAAAATAGATATGCAGTATAATCTCAATTTTAATTTTAATTAATGCACACACATACATATGTAGAAGAAAGGGGAAGAAAATATGTATAAAGTATTTATAATTGGATGGTGAAATCACAAGCTTATTTTTATACCTCATAATTTTATATATTTTTAAGGTGGCCAACTTTTTTACAATGAAAAGAAGGACAAAAATAAATGGAAGAAAGCAGTATTGTAAATAAAAGAAACAACTTAACCCTGCATCTAAAAGAACTAAAAAAAGAACAAGTAAAGCCCAGAGGAAGTAGAAGGAAAGAAATAATAAAGATCAGAGTGGAAATAAATGACATAACAGCAAACAAACAAACAAAAAGATCAATGAAACCAAGAGCTGGTTCTTTGAAAAAGTAAACAACATTGATGAACCTTTAACCAGACTCACCAAGAAAAAAAACATAGAGGGCTCAAATCAACAAAATTATAAATGAGAGTGAAGAAGTAACAACTGATACAGCAGAAATTCAAAGGGTTGTAAGAAAATACTATGAAGAACTGTATGCACCAAAATGGGACAACCTAGATAAAATGGATAAACTCCTTGAAAAATATAATCATTCAAAAATCAATCTGGAAGAATCAGAAAACCTAAATAGACTGATTACACCAAAAGAGATCAAAAGAGTTATCAAAAAAACTCCCAAAAAACAAAAGGCCTGGGCCCAATGGCTTCACAGGCAAATTTTACTAAATATTTAAAAAGGAACTAACTCCTATTCTTCTCAAACTATTTCAAAAAATTCAAGAGGAGGGATAACTTCCAAACTCCTTTTATGAGGCAAACATAATCCTCATTCCAAAACCAGGCAAAGACAACACAATGAAAGAAAACTATAGGCCAATATCCCTGATGAACTTAGATGCTAAAATTCTCAACAAAATATTAGCAAATCGAATCCAGCAATACATGAAAAAAATTACACATCATGATCAAGTGGGATTTATTCTGAGGAGGCAAGGCTGGTACAATATTTGCAAATCAATCAACATGACTCATCACATAAACAAAAGGAAGGATAAAAACCACAAGATAATATCAATAGATGCAGAAAAGGCATTCAATAATATCCAGCACCCATTTATGATCAAAACTCTCAGCAAAGTGAGAACACAGGGAACACACTTCAATATGATAAAAGCCATCTATGACAAACCCACAGGCAACATCGTAATCAATGGGCAAAAATTAAAACAAATCTCCTTAAGAACAGGAACAAAGCAGGGGTGCCCCCTTTCACCACTCTTATTCATCATAGTTCTGGAAGTCCTAGCCACAGCAATCAGACTTAAGAAGAAATAAAAGGCATTTAAATTGGAAAAGAAGAAGCAAACTATCATTATTTGCTGATGACTTGATACTATACATAGAAAACCCTAAAGTCTCAGACAAAAAACTACTGGAATTAATAAATAAATTCAGCAAGGTGGCAGGATATAAAATAAATATTCAGAAATCAGTAGCATTTATATACACCAACAATTAACTGTCTGAAAGAGAAATTAAGGAAACAATCCACTTTACTATTGCAACAACAAAAAGAAAAAGTACCTAGGAGTAAATTTAACCAAGGAGGTTAAAAACCTGTACTTGAAAAATTATAGAACATTTATAAAAGAAATTAAGAAAGATACAAACAAGTAGAAGTATATACCATGTTCATGGATAGAAAGAATAAATATTAAAATATCTATACTACCCAAAGCAATCTATAAATTCAATGCAATTCCTATTAAAATGTCAATGTCATACTTCAAAGATATAGAACAAATATTCCAAAAACATATGGAAACAAACAAACAAAAAAACACGAATAGCCTCAGCAATCTTGAAAAATAAAAGTAAAGTGGGTGGTATCACAGTTTCTGATATCAAGTTATATTACAAGGCCATTGTACTCAAAACAGCTTGGTACTGGCATAAGATATAGATCAATGGAACAGAACAGAGAACCCAGAAATAAACCCACACCTATGAACAATTGATATTTGACAAAGGAGGTAAGAGCATACAATGGAGTAAAGACTGTCTCTTTAACAGATGGTGCTGGGAAAATTGGACAAATACATGCAAAAAAAAAATGAAACTAGATCACCAACTTATACTATTCACAAAAATAAACTCAAGATGGATAAGAGACTTGAATGTAAGTCGTGAAACTATGATCATCTTGGAAGAAAACATAGGCAGTAAACTCTCTGACATCTCTCACAGCAATATTTCACAGACCACATATACTTGGCACTGCCCAGCTGCCAATGCAAACTATAAGTGAGCAAACATAAAAATCATGTTTTATAAACTTATTTGACCAACAGGCTATATTTAACCTTATCCCAGTTTTAGGATGTTTGAATTCTTTCTACTTTTGGCCATGATTTGTGGTTTCCCCACATAGGGGGAGATCAATATTCCCTTTTCCCCAATCAGTTTGAATGTTAAGAATTTATGGCACATGGCCCTGGATGGCTAACTCAGTTGGTTAGAATATTGTCCTGACATGCCAAGGTTGCAAGTTCAATCACCGGTCATGGCACATAGAAGAATAAACCAACTGAGAAGCAATCAATAAACAACTAAAGTGAAGCAACTATAAATTGATGCTTCTCATCTCTTTCCTCTGCCTTCTCCCTTCCTGTGTGTGTGTGTGTGTGTGTTTCTCTGAAAAAAAAAAAAAAGAAAGGTAGAGAGAGAGAGAGAGAGAGAGAGAGAAAGAAGAAAGAAAGAAAAGAATCAACTAATGATAGCATGAATAAGTGAAACAAGTCAATGTCAGTCTGTGTTTCTCTTTCTATGTCTCTCTCTCTTCTTTCTCTAAAAAAAGCAAAAATATAAAATTAAAATAAAAAGGAATAAATACAGAATTGTCATTTAAAAAATTGATGATGCACATGCACCAAAACCATATGGAACCATTTATTTCTTACATCATAAGGCTTTCTGGGGAGAGCAGAGAAGGCACCCAAGCTGGTCTATGTGGGGTGAGGAAAGAAGGGCTCGTGATGTTGGCTTATATTGTGATTAGGGGTAGACTGGCATAAGAGTTGCCATGTATAGACTGGGATTGATAGGGTTTGAACTTCCCTGCCAATGTCAAAGGAAAGACTACCTAAGTTCTTTTACTGGCTTGCTCAGAGGTAGAGCAAATGGGAAGAGAACAGAATAGGGTTTGCTGTCAATAGCCAGACGATAGAGGCAAATTATCTTACATATGAAAATATCCTAAGGAATTCACTAAAAATCCCCTAGAACTAATCAATGACTCAGCAAGTTTGCAAGGTGCAAGATAAGAATATACAAAAAAATAGATTTTTATTTTATTGTCAAAGGTAGTCTTTCCTTTGACATTGGCAGGGAAGTTCAAACCCTACCAATCTCAGTCTGTACATGGCAACTCTTATGCCAGTCTACCCCTAATCACAATATAAGCCAACATCACGAGCCCTTCTTTCCTCACCCCACATAGACCAGCTTGGGTGCCTTCTCTGCTCTCCCCAGAAAGCCTTATGATGTAAGAAATAAATGATTCCATATGGTTTTGGTGCATGTGCATCATCAATAACAATAGTGTTATTTCTATACATTTACAGCAAAAGATAAAAATAAATAAAGAAAATAATTTAATTCACCATAGTATATATAAAGTATAAACTACTTAGGAATAAATTTAACAAAAGAAATATAAAACTTATACTCCAAATACTTAACATATGACTAAAAAACTAAGAGTTAAATGAATAGAAAAACATTCTATGTTCATGGATTGTAAGACCTAATAATAATAAAATGGCAATATTCCCCAAATTGATCTATAGATTAAATACAATCTCTGTCAAAGTTCCAGATGGCTCTTTTGTAGAAATTGGCAAGCTGATGTTCAAATTTATAAGAAAATGCAAGAGATCCACAATAGATGACACAATCTTGAAAAAGAAGATGAAGTCGGAGGATCCACACTTCCCAATTTCAAAACTTACTACAAAGTGGCTGCACTAATGAAGACAGTATGGTACTGGCATAACAATAAATGTATCCATCAATGGAGTAGAATGGGAAGTCCAGAAATTAACACTTGTATTTAAGATCAATTGATTTTCAGCAAAAGTTCCAAGACATTTGAACAGGGAAAGAACAGTCTTTTCAATAAATGGTGCCAGGACAACAGGATGTCCACACACAACAGCATAAAGTTTGACATCTTCCTTGCACTATACACAAAATTTGACTCAAAATGGATCAGAGACCTAAATACAAGAGCTAGAACTATAAAACTATTGTGAGAAAAAATAGTAAGTTTCTCACGACCTTGGGTTAGTCAAGTCTTCTTAGCTATGATACGGAAAGCACAAGCAACAAAAGAAAAAGTAATAATGCTCAATATTACTATTAAATTGGAGCATAGTAGAAACCATGACCTCCTCCTTTAAGCACATTTTTTATAATGGTTCTTAATTTTGGTAGCCCTTGTTTTATGTATATTAAGCTGTATTAACTATTGAACCCAGGGGGATGATCCCATTTTGGGTACATTGGGTCCCATTTTGTCAAGCTGATTTTAGGTGTCCAGGATGTAGTTTTGTCTCAGCTTACTACTTGTTGGATCAGAGAATCCCTGTCTGCTTGGGAAATGTTAAGGCAATGGGTATGAGGACTTTGAGAATTTAGATAAGGTGATAAATAATTTTGTGGGTAATGTGAAGCTCTCCTGGGTGTCCTGCTTTACTTTGATAACTCCCCTAAAAGTATGAAGTGCCTTTAATTACAGAACCAGGTATAACTGTCATTTGAGTGCAGTTATAAATTGAAGCCAGAAAGATTTTTAATTTACACAGCTCAGCAGAGATCAGAGTTAATTTAGAACCTGTGTTTTAAAGTTGTGAAAGTCAATTGACACCCTTTTTACTTTTGTTAAATTTTTTTAGTAATGTTTTATTTCTAATTAGGTCAAATTGTGGGCCTCCATTTCAGTTCTTTCTACCCCTCACTTTAATTTTTTTATGATTGCTGGATATATTTTTGGAGTCCTTTCTACCCCAATAAAATTTATATGTGTTTTGTTTTGTTTTTCCTTTAGAGAGTGCCAGTTGAGTATCTTCAATGTTAAGGAACTCCCCCATGACATTCGTTGTTTTATAAAATGTAGGACACTGGCTTAGGTAGGGTTAATGCTGATAAACTACATTTCTCAGTGTGATAAAACAGAGTCTTTGTTGGTCAATTTTATAGTCATCTGATAGCATGAAGATGTCCCCTGGCCCTTTAAGAAGGGTGAGGATAAAGCATTCAAGGATATTTTTTTAACAAGGGTCTATGCTATGTGGTAGATGGCTGTACTTTCCCAATAATTCTGAGTATCAGGTTTGGTTTTGACAAAGGCATAGGCAGCAGCAGAAATATTTATAGCCCTTGAGGGTCTTACTAGTGATATGTTGCTAGGACTGTGGACCTTGGTACATCTCGAGGTGACTGTTCTTTACGGAAGCAACCCCCAATGGGCCCATAGACTGCACAAGGTATCAATATTGGCCTTTCCCCTGATTACAGAACAGGATCCATGCCTTTTTGAGAGATACAATCAATGATCTCAGGGTAACAGTTGTTTCCCTTATGCTAGAATTGAGATACTAAATTTATTCTAAAGCATGAAGGTGGGACTGGGCTGAGACATATGACCTAAGGCTACTTTAAGGAGCTTCCCAATTTCTACTCCTTGCCGTAAATGCCAATATTGAAACTTTGACTTAAGTTGGTTAAATCAATAAGGGAGGCTTGGGGAGACTCAATAAATGAAAGACGAAGTGTGTGCTAGCCAGCAGGCCTCAAAAATAACATGAGGAAGCAGGCATCAGGGCTTGTTAACAAGCCAAAAGCAAATGCAGGAGGATGGTGGTCATCATCTAGACCAGTGGCCCCCAACCCTCGGGCCACAGACCGGTACCAGTCTGTGGGCCATTTGGTACCAGTCTGCAAAGAAAGAATAAATAACTTACATTATTTCTGTTTTATTTATATTTAAGTCTGAACAATGTTTTATTTTTTTAAAATGACCAGATTCCCTCTGTTATATCTGTCTAAGACTCACTCTTGATGCTTGTCTTGTAAGTTCGACAATTATATGTAAAAATACCACAGTTTTTATGCAGGTCACATAATTTTATTTTGTGCATTTATCCGTCACACCCTAAAGGCCGGTCCGTGAAAATATTTTCTGACATTAAACCGGTCCGTGGCCCAAAAAAGTTTGGGGACTACTGATCTAGACCACCCTGCTCACAGAGTCATTTGTCTTATGGTTGCTCAGCAGTCCATGGACCAACCAGCTTCTCCCAAAATTGGATCCCACTGTCGACTGATGACACCACACATGCACCAGAAGAGTACACAGCTATTCATTGCTCACATCATGAGGCTTTCTGGAAGAGCAGGGCAAGTAATGCTGAGCCATTTGGCTTCAGGCAAATGGCATTGGTTTTTATCGTGGTTGACAGTGGTGCCAGAGACAGGGTTTTTACATGTGGGCCAAGGTTTGCATGACTTGAACTTCCCCACTGGTGCCAAGAGAAGGGGCACCTGGCCTTTCTTACCAGCTTGCCCTGGTATGGGGCAAAACGGAGAGTGGAGGAAAAAGGAATGCAGCCTGCACTCTGTCAGCAGTCCAGTATCAAAATGGAGTCAGACACTTGATTACACCATTATCAGTAATGTTGTAATAACCATTCTGGTGCACACATCTTTGCGGAAATCTCAAGAAAGAGATCTTCTAGAATGTTACAACTATGGAGATAGAGCTATTGTTCAAGTACAGTTGAGCATTGACTACATCACTCCACTGCTCAATAACCAGGAGAGTCCTACATCTGTTAACCTTCTTAAATGGAAGTGCCGTACTCTGTTGTAACACACCTTCTTGAAAGCTTATGCAGGCTTTCAGTATAAAAGGGCAGGAGCATAGGAAAATTGAGCTTTCCAATACCTTGCATGGACATGTCTTGCTACTGAATAGGTATGCTACAGGCTCTGACATGTAAGATTATTCTATGCTGTGATGTGCTGTACCTGTTCCTATTCTCTGTGGTCACCACACCTGTGATAGAATTTTTATCCTTGGTTATTAAATTGAGGACTTAATATAATCTTAATTTTTTTCTGGAAGGTTTTTTTCTTGCAACACCTTAGGCCACCTTCATTTAAGTTCACAGCACCCCTGAATCCTTACACTAAAATTTAGAAAATAAATTGGAAAATCCAATAGCATATCTACCAAAAATTTATTTGGAAATTTTTATTAATTAAATGTTATTATTTAGGGGTAAATTTTACTTTGAATTTTGTGTCATCATTCCCACTGACTTAGTGTTTAGATTTTCAAAATAATAATTAGATAGTGTGGAGATGAGACAACTTGAATACTCATCATCTTCTAGAAGTTATCTTATTTCTAGGTAATTTTTGTCAATATGTTTATTTCTGGGTCAGGTAGAAAGAAATAGAAGAAATCACCAAAGGAAGAAATAAATCAATAAAAATTATGGAGGTGAAGTCAGTGAAGGAAGTAGGCATTTAGTCCAAATTCGGACTCTGGAATATGGAGGGAAAGCGTTGTACTCACCACAATATGGGGCATGGGAGCCCAAAACTCCTTTATTAAGTCTGGGTCCTTGAAGTTTAATTAAGTGTTCTGAGGTCGGTAGAACAGATCCTTTTTGGAAGAAGGCATCATCAATTTAGGCTGTCAAGATTTTTACGGGCTAAAGAAAGGCAAATATATGAGCACACAATGAGAAATTACCAATCAAGAAAACCTTATGTAAGAGTGAGTTAGTGAAAGAAACAAATTAAACTTTCAAGAGCATTAAATATTAGAGATATCACAATATTAATAGAAAACAAATTTGTATGAAATGATTAAAGAAATAAAGACGGACTAAAACACAAAAAGCAATAAGAAACTATACAGAAAACTCAGTTGATTTGTAAACAATCTAAATAAATCTTTCATTATAAAATTAAGGTGAAGGTATTAAGCAAAGAATATTTATATATTTACAGGCACAGACAACAGTGTGAGGATTTCAGGAGGGAAAGGAGATAGGGGAAGGTAGAGGAGGGTAGAGAGGGCATAGATGGTGATGGAGGAAAACCTGACTTAGGGTGGTGAACACACAATACAGTATAAAGATGATGTATTGTAGAATTGTGCACCTGAAATCTGTAAGACTTTATTAACCAGTGTCACCCCAATAAATTCAATAAAAAATTAAAAAACTAAATATATAAAAAATATAATTATATGTGTGTATATGTCTATCTATAGATGATGATAGATAGATGATAGATAGATAGATAGATAGATAGATAGATAGATAGAGATTTTTTAAGTGAGAGGAAGGGAGATAGACAGACTCCCATTTATGCTCCAACTGGGATCTACCCGGCAACACCCATCTGGAGCTGAAGCTAGAATCCACAAGCTATCCTCAGTGCCTGAGGCTGAAGCTTGGACCAACCAAGCCACTGGCTTCAAGAGAGGAAGAGAAAGAGAAAGATGAGAGGGAAAGGAAGAGAAGCAGATGGTTGCTTCTTAAGAATCAAACCCAGGACATCTGCATGCTGGACTGATGCTCTACCCACTTAGCTAACTGGCCAGGGCCAATTATGTATATATTTTAAATCTATAGTCAGATTATATAGGTTAGATCATTGAAGAGAATTATGGGTAAATTAATGAGTAGATCTAAAGAAAGTATCCAGGCTACAACACAGAAATACAAGGAGATGGAAAGCCTGAGAAAGGTCAGTGGCATGGAAACTAGAATGAGGGCATTTCCACTCAGCAAGTCAAAGTTCCAGAGAAAGAGAATAGAGAAAGGATAGGAGAGGCAACACTTGAAGCGGTGATAGCTGAGAATTCTTTAAAACGGTGAGACACATAAACATATACGATATACATGGTACAGCAAACAGAATAAATTTATAAAATCTGAACCTAAACAAAATTATTAAAACTATAGAGTACCAAATACAAAGAGAGGATTTTATAAGTAGCTAGAGAGAAAACAATATTCCCTGCAAGAAATGACAATTAGAGTGAAGGCAAATTTCTCAGCATTAAAATGGAAGCCAAGAAACAGTGTACGGTAATTATATTTTCAGAATACTGATAGAAAATAAATATTGGCCTAGAATTATGTTATAAATGAAACTCTTTTTCAAAAACAAGAATAAAATAAAGAAATACTGATAAGGTCAAAATGGGAAGAATTTACTACCCATATATTAAGTTAAAAGCACTTCTAAAGAATGTACTTGGGAATAAAATGAAAATAATCCTGGAAAAAAATGTTTGAAATGATGTAAAGGACTTAGGTTAATTATGTAAAACTATGTCTGTTTTAGAATTCATGAACTAGCAGGGCCTACTGTATTTCCCCATGTATAAGACACTCCCATGTATAAGATGCACCTTCATTTTGGGGCCTGAAATTTGAAAAAAAAATGTATTATATAAAGTTATTGAACTCAAGTTTTATTCATCATAAAATTCATACAACTCCTCATCACTGTCAAAACTCCCATCCATTATCTTGTCCTCTTCTGTGTCTGATGATGAATACTGTTTTCAACAATGAGCACAAAAACAAGTGCAAAAAAGCAAGGGATGCAAGTAAAAAATATCTAGAACTACTATAAAGACACACCCAGTTTTTAGACCCCAAATTTTTCAAAAAAGGGTGCATCTTATACATGGGAAAATACGGTACTATATTAAGCAAGTATTTATATGATAGGAAGGAAGTAGAAAAATCTACGTAATAGTCTGATTTCAAAATACTTTTCTCAATCTGTGATCAGTCATAACAGATAGAAACAGTAAAGATATGGAAAATTAATACAATTAAGCTGATTTTAAGGAACATATATAGAACTGTGCAGAGAATACATATTCTTCTAAAGCATATAGGGAAAACTTTCAAAATTAACTAAACCATAGTTATAAAAGTGGGTTTTAATAAATTTCAAAAACTAGGAATCAGCCACATGTTGTCTGAACACAATATAATTTGCATGTAGAAATTAATTATAACAAGTTAACTAATAAAACATCATGTGTTTGGATAATTAAAAAGTTATGACTCATGGCTCACAAAAATAATGGAAATTAAAAATTCCTGGAACTAAATGATAATAAATATATATTTATGTATAAATATAATAATACATATAAATATATATTATATATGTTATATATTACATCTTTATGTTATATGTTATATATTTAACATAATATATATAATAAATAGTAACATGGATTCATTCATAATACAAACTGGTCATAGAACTGTGGCATATTTTGTTTTAATGGGCAGAAATTGAAGAATTTTCTTTAAAATCAAAAACTTATTCAGTGAACAGTGAATCGTCCTTCCAACTAAGACTGCCATTCAGAGGCAACACTCATTCATCTGAGTCTGAAGCTAGAGAAGGAAGAGAAACTTATTGTATTGGTTTGACTTGTTTTAGACTTTTTTTTTAGAGAGAGAGAGAGAGAGAGACTTGGTGGGGCAGAGAGGGACAGACATACAGAAAGGGAGAGAAATGAGAAGAATCAACCCATAGTTGCAGCACCTTGGTTGTTTATTGATTGCTTTCTCATATGTGCCTTGACCGGGGGATTCCAGCTCAGCCAGTGACTCCTTGCTCAAGCCAGTGACCTTGGGCTCAAGCCAGTGACCTTCGGCTTCAAGCCAGCGACCATAGAGTCATGTCTATTATCCCATGCTCAAGACAACAACCTCCAGGGTTGAACTTGGTCCTCAGCAACCCAGGCCAATGCTATATCCACTACACCAGTACCTGCTCAGGCCATTTTATACTTTTCTAAAGTGCTTGATACAGGTCGACATATACCTTCCCTCAAAGCTGTGCCAGTTCAAACTTTTGCCAACAGAGAGGGACAGGGTTCATTTTACCACATGATCACAAACACTGAATACTGCCATTTAAAAAAAATAATCAATCAAAATATTTTTAAATATTTTTTTAATAATTCTTTGATGCCTTGTATGGCTGACCATGTTCAGGAGGTTTATAAACTAATTTATTTTTGTGTTATAAGAAATTATTATTTACCCATTTCCCTATGAAGACGTTAATAATTTTTATTTTATATGTAAGAAATGTTTATTATCTTAGAAATGATAACCCTTTGTTATAGATGATAAAAAAATATTTTCTTTTGGTCTGTAATGGGCTTTACGTTTTCATGTTGTTTGTAACATGCAGAGGCTTTTAACTTTTACATGGCCAGATCTGACTGTAATTCCCGGTCAGATTTGGCCTTTGACTTCTTCCTTTGACTTTATGCATATCCCTAGAGATTGGAGAGTCTACAGTCATGTTTGTTATTGCTATTGTGTAGTCACTTTTCTTATATTTGACTATTTATGTGGTTGGGACTGCAAATTCATTTTGTCCCTTTGACATTTATTAAATAGCAGTTTATTTCCTCACTGATAAAACAATGTCAACTTCATCATCATCTAAATTTCTTTATACTCTAATCTACTTCTTAGTTTTCTGTTTTGTCCCATTCATCCCCCCCTTTTTTTTAACAAGTTCCAGGGTTTACTTATTGTAGCACAGGTATTTTTGAGGTAATGACAAGTCTCATCACTCCAATTCTTCTCTCTCTTCCTCCCTTTTATTAGATACTTTCTCTAAAAATTACAAATATTATACATACTCTTCTATTTCAAAATGATCTCAACTATTCTTTCTTTTTTAAAATTGATTAACTAAGATGAAATGCAGAGTTACTTCCTGACGTTTAAAACTATAACCTTAACCAATTCTTTTGATATATTATTTTTAATTTCATTTGACCTATGAAATTAGAGAGAGCTAAGGTAGGATTTCAAAGTAAAAACACACCTAGTAGTTTGGAAAGGGGAATGAAAAGAGGAAATAGTTATACTCTGACATAAAGTTGTTTTTTTTACAGAGACAGAGCAAGAGTCAGAGAGAAGGATAGATAGGGACAGACAGGAACGAAGAGAGATGAGAAGCATCAATCATTAGTTTTTCGTTGCGACACCTTAGTTTGTTGATTGCTTTCTCATATGTGCCTTGACTATGAGGCTACAGCAGACTGAGTAAACCCTTGCTCAAGCCAGCGACCTTGGGTCCTAGGCTGGTGAGCATTGCTCAAACCAGTTGAGCCTGCACTCAAGCTGGCGACCTCGGGGTCTCGAACCTGGGTCCTCTGCATCCCAGTCCAATGCTCTATCCACTGCACCACCGCCTGGTCAGGCTGACATAATCAAAGTTTTAAAAAATGTTTCCAGTGTTATTTATTGGACATTATTTCTCCAAAGCCTTCCATCTACTCCTGCCACACTATCCTCTTAATTGTTTCTGCTTCAGGCCATGTGCATTTCAAATTCTTGGCCTTTGCCATGAATAGTCTTTGCCAGGGATATTTTTTCTCTTTTTTTTTTTCTTTGTATTAAGAGCAATTTCTTTAAGGAATCTTTCTTTAAGGCCAAACTCTAGCTCTTCTAGCATGAAGATTTCTTTCAATATTTATAGCATTTATAATCTCTTCTATACAGTTTAAATATTTTAGAACTTTTTCTAATTATAAAAGCAATAATACAAATTCATAGAACATTTGATAAAGAGAGAAGACATTTTATATTGCTCTAACTGTTATGAATCGGCATATTCCCTTATAGTATTTTTAATATGAATATTCATTTGTAACCCTAGTGAACTTAATGTCATGTAGGACATTTTAGCATGGTTCTATGCTTTTCTAAGTTGCTTTATTGTATTTATCATTACCATTTAATGGCCTTTCAATATTATATAAAATCAATGTACTATTACTTACTTCATGTATGCTTTACTATCTATTTCTTATAACAAAAACTATAGTAAATTCTGCATTGTGTTTCCTCTCCATGGAGAACTGTTTCCTCAGACTAGATATCAAGTGTTGGAATTAAATGGAGGAAAGTTAAGAGCATTACATGTTATCAGATGACTTTCATCCATCAATTTCACGTGTGAGAGTTCTGGTACCCCAGCAGCTTTGATTTCACTGGACATACATATTTTCCTATTAATCATTTATGAGAGTAAATAAAGCATATTAAACAATTTTGCACCTACCATAATTCTCTATTGTCATATATGTTATTTTTAATCTGTTAACTTTGTCTCCCCAAAGAGATTGTAAGGTCCTTGCATGAGGGAAAATGATTTTTATTTATTCTTTATGCCTTACAATATCCTCAAGAAAGTGTAACAGGAACAGTTGTCTTCAGTTTTTGCTTTTAATTGAAACCTTCACAAAATTCCTTTGTAGTCTTCTAACTCAAGATCAATAAAGATAGATGCATTTGGTAAACAATATATTTGTAGTCCTGTCTCCAAAAATAAACTCTTATCCTAATCTTAACTATGGAGGCTATACTTATCCTTAAAATCAAAGCTATTTGAAAATTTCAGTAAGGCTTTATTTTGAATTTTTCTACAACTTCAGACTCATTTTAGTTTAGCTATCATTCAATTAATTTACAAGTATAAGCTGTTCAAGCACCATCGTTTTCAGGGTTTATTTCTAGATCAGACAAAGAACATGGCATTGGTCCTCTCAAACTGACATCCTAGCATTCTAGAATGTCCCTTAGCTCTACATGAAAGTAAAAATCAAGTGTGATAGAAGACCCTTATTGCTAAGAGTTTGCAGCTACTCTTTGTTTTCTACTATATCCTAAATGTAGATATGATAGATGGTCAATAAATATTTGTTGAATGGTTGAATGAATGAATCTGTGTGCTTAGGTTGAATTAATCAATCACCACAAATATTTATTGAGCTCCTGTGAGGTGCAAAGCCCATTGCACTTATAACAGAAAAGAAAAAACAGATGAAGTTGACAGATCTTATACATGGCAGGGGCTATATCTAATAACCTTGAGGTTGCATCCAGTGCATTTTTCTACAATTCATGTGCGTTCCTTTTGACACTTACATGTCACACCCATAAACCAAATAAAACTCCTCAAGCTGCATTTCTATTCTGCATGATGACCTCCCCACCTATCTTCTAAGAGTGCCTAAAAAGGAGTTAAGTTGTATGCTGCTATTCTTAGTGCTGGTGACTCCAGGGTTGGGATAAGGAGGGCTCCAGATGGAGGCTATTGTTGAGGGCTCCCTTTTATCCTTGGTTGTAAGCAGCCTGGGCAGTTACATTATAAATTAGTAATTTACAGCCTCTTCCCCAAGCCCTCCTCTGTTGGCTATTTCATGGACTTTGTTACCAAAGGTTACCAGTGTGCCTGGTGCCTTTGATTTGTGTGGGCACTTCATATCACGGAAAAGAGTTGTTGCCATGAGCATCTGCACCTTGGTTTTCACAGGTCCTGCAGATGGGTACCCACCTGCCAGCAATCTTTATTCCCCAGATATCGAGACGATTGATTTTTTTTTTCTGCTCACTCTTGCAGTTATTAGCCACAGCAAGGCCAGGGTGCTTAGCTCTCTGATTTAATTATTCATGTTATGAAGAAAAATTTCCCTGGTGGGCTGTATTCTCCTCCAGCCCCAACCTGACCACACGTGGACTCCTTCTTCCTTCTCCCTCACAAATGCCTTGTGTGTCGAGGGCCTTTCACTAGGGTGCTCACTCCATTTAAACTTTTCATATGCATTTTGTGTTCTGCCAAAGGGGTCATGGGGCACGTGGGGAAGCCAGATGGCTTACCTCTTCCCTTGGGAAACACGCCGCGATTTAGCTGGGCACCTTCCCAACTCAAGGCAGCATGAGACTCCACTCTCTCAGGAGGACCTAGTTCAGATGCCACTGTCCCCAAGAGGCCAGTGCTGTGTTCCTCTCAAGTGTACTCTTTTCTGCTCCACGGCCACTCTCTGGAGTTTTCTGCCAGAAACAGTATTTTTGAAGCTATTTGAAAGGGGGTGGAAAGGGAGGGGTGGGGAAAATACAACCCATTTAATTTATGGCCTTTGCTCAGACACAAGTTTTGTTATTTTAGTTCAGCCGAAATCAGAAATCGTAATCCATGGATGAAGAGACACTAGTGTTAAACCCTGCGCACCCCCCAGACGAGGTCTATTTCCCCCCATTTCTAGTTTGTGACGTTCCTTTCCTGCTGCCGTTTCCCAGCTTCAACTTCTGAAAAGCCAAGCACTTTAACTGGCCAGGCCCCGGGAACTTATTTGTATGCAGCACAAATTTCAGAATCTGTTCTCAGCCTGTGCCGAGTGAAAAATGGCCTGCATTTTCTTGATAGCCCATGTGGTTGTAAAGAATAAATGGCTAATGAATTACAGATGAACATTGACGCAAATTAATCTTCCCGCTGTCCCTGGGTTATATGGCAGCCATTTAAAAGTTTAATCAATACACTAAAGTTGAAAACATGCAGGCACTGCAGTTGTTTGGATGTAATAAACATCAGAGGGAACCGGGAGGTTTGCACTCAGTCCATGTATCATAATGACAGCTATTTATGTTTAATGGACTAAATATTTTTTATTGGAAGGGAGCAAATGTCAGCTTAACTTTGTGAGCCCCACATTCAACTTTCCTTTGAGGTTGGTGAAAGACGGCTGACGTGTCATTGGAAATGAAATGTTAAGGGGGGAGCACAATGGAGACAAAACGAGACTAAGGAGTCGTTGGGAGACGTGATGCAGCGCTCACGCTCTGCAGCAATTCATTAACGAAAACGTAAACTCTGTTATTTCTAATGTTGCTGTAAAAGGGTTTACTAGCAACAACTTTAATAGTTATTAGGGAAAACAAGGACCCAGATCTGCCAGATATGCCGTTCAGTGCATGCTTTTGTTTGAAAACTCTTTACCAGGTCATATTTGCTGGAGATTTATAATTAGTCTTTTTTCTTAATGTGAGAAGTGGAGGAGAAACAGCATGATGGCTCTTAGCCCTTGTATTCCATAGATCTTTCCTTTTGAATGGTGTCCAATGGCTTTAAATGGCCATGTGTTCTCTTTTGGAATACTTATATCTTAATTGCTTTTCAAGTCAATATTTTGCAGCACCCCTGCGAGTCTGGTAGGACTGTGGAGGTGAAAGGAGAGTGGACTTTGCCAGGAATGGGGCCATCTCGCTGGACAGAAACGGACTGGGATAAAAGGAGAGGAAGAGCCTGGTATGAACAAAAAAGAAATTTAAGAAATAGACAAACTATGTTATCCCTGTGGAGCACAGGCTTCTGGAAGATGGCACACACTTTATAAAAATAATTAGAAACATTTTAGGCAGTGGAGATCATGTGTTAATGTCCCTTTTGCAGCCAGTTGTCTGAGGTCCTCTTCAGTGTCTGAGGGTTCCTAACTGTCCTCACATTTAATGGCAGAGCTTTAAGGACAACAGTTCACTGGACATCGAGATGGGGCGCAGGATAAGGAGATGAGGGCAAGTGGGTAAGCTGCCCAGCTGTCTGCTATTCAGACCTTTAGGATGTATGTAAATAGCATCTGATACATTGATTAACAAGAACTTGATATTCAAAAGAACTCACAGCATTATGTGACATTAGGTTAGTCAACCATACCGCTGGATTCGTCAGCTCTTTGTTGTGCCATAGCAAAACGGGAAGAAATTTCTGTCTGAAGACCGGAGTATCACTCACTGTTACTGTGATGGTGTCCCAGCCACTGCTCAGGCCTCTCCCCAGCAGTCTCTGAACCTCTCTTTATTTTCTTCCTAATTCCTCTCACTCTCATAGGTAGTTGATTTAGTTTGTCTATTTGCTTCTTTTGTGTTTCTACAATGTTAATATACAGTCCATGGTGGTGACCAAGGACATGATTTTCTTCTTGCTCCTACAATCCCGGGGTCTGACCCATAGTAGATTCTCATGAACTGCAGTTAAGTGAATTTTAGGCTATTGTTTCTCATTGCCTTTAAGAATCATAATTACAGACATTTTTTTTTATCACCTATGATGATTTCTAGGCACTGATAGTTATTTTACAGCTAATACTATATAGGATCTTAGTTGTAATCCTAAAAGGAAAGAGTTATTATCCTCATTTTACAGAGGCAAAAACTGAGGCCTATAGAGTTTAAGGTAATTTATTCATTGTCACTGCTAGCATGTAGCCACTCAAAGGTTGATCCAGGCCTGTTTGTCTCTCTTTCAGGTGTACAATACTCCTTCATGTTCTAGTGCTACATGTGGTCACTAAGTGATCTCACCTTTTTATTCTAGTCCAGAGCCAGTCAGTCCTCCAACTGTATGCTAGTAGCAAGAGAATTAGATTTATACTTTCTCCCCTAAACTTGATGTCCTGAGACATACCTATAAAGAACATGGAACCATTGACTTTAAAAATGTAGTCCTTGGCTGTTTGGGGATAGACACTGTGACCCTAGATATGTGTCTTTCATGGTCCAGGGAAACCCAGTGCTCTGGCAAAGGGTGGAGAAAATGTAACAGATAAACATGTGTTCATCTGCAAGGAACAGAATTCTAAAAAACTGTGATCTGAAGATGTGTTTATTTTTCACAATTAAGTGTGGAGGTAGGCAGACCAGAACTGTGATATAACTGAAAGAGCAGGCCAGTGAGCCCAGGCTCTGTCTGTCTCTTTGCCCCACTCTTCTTAGCATGTGAATTTTATCATCATATTCTCAGAATGGCGGCTGCTCCGCCTCACATCTTTTCAGCAATCTTGGCAGGATGGAGAGGGAAGGTCTTTACCAAGCATTCACTCTTTTTTTCCTGTGTGTGTGTGTGTGTGTGTGTGTGTGTGTGTGTGTGTGTGTGTGTGTGTGTGTGTGTGTATGGACAGTTGTCTAAAGATGCCTACATATTTCTATTGTCCAGACCATGTCACTGGGAGTCTGCAAAGTCAAATATACTGCTCACAAAAATTCGGGATATTTCAAAATGAGTATGAAGTGATAAAATATCCCCTAATTTTTGGGAGCAGTGTATTTCAGTGTTTCTGGTCTTCTAATAGCGAAAAGCAGGATAGAAGGGAGTTTTATCCATAGAGTCTGCTACATAAGATTAATCACATTTTTTGTGTTCCTACAAAAGGCTTGAAATTTTGGTAGATGCCATATGTACAGCAACTTATCTTTATCACCCTGTTACATTTATTGCCATTACACTAGGAAGTGGTAGAGCTGGGATTTGAAACTAGAGTTGTCTGATTCTGCGCTCTACCTTTTCTTTAATGCCATGTTTCTTTGGCTGCCATTTTTATTTCAAAGCAGAAGATGGCAGGGCCATTCCTAATTGTCCAGCTCATGGTGAATGTACTATCTTCTGAATTCACTTAACACACTGGGTCTATCACTTTGACAGTTAAGTAGGCATTGCCACATGCCATCTTCCATCATTTTATATTTAATCATAGAAATTTCTATATAAAGTGGTTAATGTCATAGGCCCTGGAGTATGTTTAGATTTATATCCTTGCTCTATCAGTCACTACCACTATAAGTCTGTGCTTCAGTTTCCTTGTCTGTGAAATAAAAATAATAATATCAACAGCATAATTGTCTTGAGAGGATTAAGTGCTTTGAACAGTGTCTGGCCCTCAGTAAACATTGATTATTACTATCACCAGTTTTGTCCACATTTAATCTACTGTATTTTATCTACATGACCAGATTGAACTGGGCCATGTTTCTCTTCCCTGCTTGGTAGTCCCCAAAATACTTCACATGCCCATTAAAGACAATGAGTAAAAACTCATTCTAAAGTCACACTGCATGGGTTCAAGTCCTTGTTCCATTGAAGGACTTGATGGAACTCTGCCTCAGCTTCCAAATCCCAAAATGGGGAATCTCTTTCTATTTACCTCACAGGTTGGTTGTGAAGCCTGAATGAGACAATGAACATAAAGTTTTTAAAAGAGTTTGTCATAAACAGAAAAGGCTCACTGTTAACTCTAATTATTAATCATTCATGTATCACCAGTACTCAAACACTTAAACTTCGTGGGATAACATACAATCGTTAATGATCCAAAGGCAACTTTGCCTAGGCCATCTCAGTACACCCTTACTAAGACTCACCACCACGTATTTTCAGTGAAGCCATACTGAGTATATGCTGAGGTCCAGGGCATAAAGTAGATGTTGGAGATACAAAAACGTGTAAACGCAGAAGGAAGCACAAGTGAGGATGAACATGAGCAACATTCACCCTCAATCACATTCAGACACTTGAAAGGTCAAATATCCCTGGAGTATCATTTTTCTATTTATTAAGCTAGCAAACATGATCAAATAACCATACTGGGTCCTGTTGAGTGGTTGGGTATATAGTGACATGATTTGAAAAGCATTTTGGCTCTATGCATGATGCGAGAAAATATTTAGATCCTTTGACCTAATAATGCTACACTTAGGAATTTGTCCAGAGGAAAGAATGTGATATGTATAAACAAAGCATCTTTATGCATTATAATGGTCACTGTGGTAATGTTTATAATATCAAAACACAGAAAACAATATCCAACTAGATAGGAATGCTAAGTGAATTATGGCACATCCACAGAATGCAATGTTATGTAGCATTCAGCTGATGTTTAAAATAATATTTAATCTGAGGGGCAAATATTTATGCAATAAAAAGTGAAGAAAGATATATATAACCTCATCCATATGTATGACATATGAATAGAAAAAAGACTGAAAAGCAGACTATCAAAATGTTAACTGTAGTTAGCTCTTGACAGTGGAGTTATGTATGATTTTTATCTATTTTTTTGTACTTTTATCTTTTTATACAATGAGCATATAGGTATAACAAGAAAACAATTTAAAACAACCTCCCAAACAACAATATGATCTTTATTAAAATAATTCTAGAAGAAATAGTAATGGCCTGACCAGTTAGTGGCACAGTGGATAGAGCATCAACCTAGGACTCTGAAGACCCAGTTTTGAAACCCCAAGGTTGCCAGCTTGAGAATAGGCTCATCTGGCTTGAGCATGGGCTCACCAGGTTGAGCGCAGGGTTGACAGCTTGGGCATAGAATCATAGACATGACCCCATAGTCACTGTCTTAATTGAGCCCAATGGTCACTGGCTTGAAGCCTAAGGTCTCTGGCTTGAGCCCAAGGTTGTTGGCTTGAGCAAGGGGTTACTGGCTCAACTGGAGCCATATGAGAAAGCAATCAATGAACAACTAGAATGCTGCAACTACGAATTGATGCTTCTCATCTCTTTCTCTTTCTGTCTGTCTGTCTGTTCCTGTCTCTCTCTCTCTCTCTCTCTCTCTGTCTCCCTGTCTCTTGCTAAAAAAGAAAAAAAAATAGTAATGATAGTAAGAAAAGGAAGTGTTAATTTCCAAGAAGATTAGGAGTATCTCCAGAGGTGCAATGAGGAGGTCTACATTTGTCATTGGACAGTCTCCCAAAAACAAGAGACAGAACTTACCATTTAAAGTTTCCAGCTGATTTCCAACTTGAATGCAGAAGAATGTCAGAGCAATTGAGTTTTGAAACATTTGTGATTCTTTTTTTTTAGACATTTAAATTTAACAGAGGGACATTGGTTAACCAGAGTACACAGATTTAGAGAAAACATCTCCACATCATCTGGACAATCGATTATGCTGTATACCCATCACCCAAAGTCAAATCATCCTCTATCACCCCACATTTGTTTCTCTTTATGTCCCTCCCCCTCCCCCACCCCCTCCTTTATGTCCCTTCCCCTCCCCCTGGTAACCAGTGCACTCTTATAGACCTCTTTTCCTGCCAGTGGATCAGGTCATATCACATGTGACAGATTTAAGCACCGAAAGTTGCAAGAAGGGGGGATGAAATTTGCGAGCAAGGATTTTATTTTACACTATAAACCAGTTTGGTGAACTTCAGCAAGAGCAGAAGCATCCCCTCAAGAACTCACAGACTTGAATTTTGCTTAGATCCATTGTACAGGCTATCTGTAACTGAGAGAAAGGGCAAAAAAATAATGCTAGGACACTTGATCAGGTTGTTCAGAGGATCGAGTGATTAGATCATCCATCTACTATGCTCATCACAGCCCCACAACAGAGGAGGCTCAGTAATGTTATCTGGGCTGGTGAGGCTGACTGGGAGGGAAAAGGGAAGGAAGAGGGCAAGAAACCCCCTCAGATGTAGCTCCATAAAATGTCTTTCAGTTGAAAATTTGCATTGAAAAGAAGAAGCTTTGTGTTATAACTGGGAAATGGATTTTGAAAATGTTATTACAGAATGAAATATGAAACTTTTTGAGAAGGATCAAAGTCACAGAGACATTGCTCTTTGCATGTTTTCCGGTGCATCAATATCTAAGATAATCTTGATTCTAATGAAAGGGAAACTGAATTAGGCATCAGAAGAACTGATAGCTAACCAAAACTTTTTCCTGTATTAATGTGGAATATGGATTATTACACCTACCTAGTGATGATGGGGATTACAAGAGATGATGTACTTCAAGTAGTTGAGATGGTATCCTGTACATAGAAGGTGATCAAATAAATAACGATTCTAAGAAGAGCGATGGCAGCCGAGAGAGCTCTTCAGAATATGCCAGGCTCCTCTGGATGGCAGGTGGGGGGGAGGGGAGACATTTCACTCCAACTCCAGGTACATGCCTGATGCAGAAGACAGTGTTATAAAAAGAACACCCGGAACTAAAAACTCCTTTCATATGTTAATGGTTAATGGCCCAAATACTTATTATGCCATGTTCAGGGGCAGATATTTTGTTATGCTTTTCCTCTTAATATTAGGAAGAAAATCCCTACCCCTACCTCATCATAGTCACCCAATATAGTGCTGCTCATTGTGTCACAGCACTTCCTGCCACTAGAAACCTGCTTAATGCTGTTTCAGTATCAGTACGAGAAAGACAACCTCTGTGCTACAGCTGTCAATTATTCAAGAGTGGATTGCTAGATATCAACTCATATAGTCATTTCAGCACTTGCACATACGTAGTTCAAAATGGAAGACCAGGGTATGGAACTGAGTAGCAGGAGTGGGAACGCAAATCTTGTCTTGTTCTTGATGGAGAGAAAACAAACAAGTCTTACCATTTTCATGAGACTAGCTTTGGGGTTTTGCGTTTTGTTTTTTTTTCTTTGTAGATTACTTTATCAGGTTGAAGAACTTTATAATTCCTATACTGTTGAAATTTTTTTATAATAAATGAATAAATGTTGTTTTTTCTTTATCTATTAAGATAATTATGTATTTTGTCACTCTGTTGATATAGTGAATTGTATTTATTTTTGAACATTAAGCCAACCTTGAATTTCTAAGATGAATCCTACTTGGTCATGATGTATTATACTTTTTATATGTTGCTGGATCTGATCTGTTAATATTTTATTAGACTTTTACATTCATGTATACAAGGACTATTATATATTGTTCTGTAATTCTTTTTTAATTCAGTGCGAGGAGGTGAGGCAGAGACAGACTCCCACATGCGTACTGACCAGGATTCACCTGGCAAGCCCAGGATGATGCTCTGCTCATCTGGGATGTTACTCCATTGCTCAGCACCCGAGCTCTTCTTAGCACCTGAGGTGGAGGCCATGGAACCATCCTCAGCATCTGGAGCCAATTCACCCCAACTGAGCCATGGCTGCAGGAGGGGAAGAGAGAGAGAGAGAGAGAGAGAGAGAGAGAGAGAGAAGCAAGAGGGGGAGCGGTAGAGAAGTAGACAGGAGCTTATCCTGGGTTCCCTGACCATGAAGCAAACCCAAGACATCCACACACCAGGCTAGTGCTCTACCACTGAGCCAACCAGCCAGGGCTATAATTTTCTTTCCTTGTAATACATATATCTAGTTTTGGTATAAATATAATACTAGACACATAAAATAAGTTGGAATGTGTTCCCACCTCTTCAATATTCTGGAAAAGTTTGTGTAGAATCTGTATTATTCTTTGGTAACTTTTCATTTGAATTAACTATTAAATTTATTTAGGCATGGAGTTATCTTCATGGCCCAATATTAAACTATAAATTCAGTTTCTTTAAGATATATGAAGTTGTTCAGATTATTCATTTCTTTAGCACCTAAGTTTTTCAAAAAAGACAAATTTTATCCCCATTAAGCCTCTACTTTTAATATTTGTGACCATCAGATAATTATTGTGTTAACACAATTTGTTAACAATTTCTTCTCCTGACCTAGGCTTCTATTTGATAAACAAAGTCTGGCTCACTTTCTCCTCCATACATTCATGTATTTATTCATTTATCAAACACTTCAAGCACATTTTTAATCCCAGGACTTTGAGAGAGATTATGGATTCGAAGATGAATAAGACAGTATCCCTGAGTTCAACTTCATTACAGTTAAGTGGGAATACTAATGAAACGGTAGGCTTTGGTGCAGTGGGAGATGTGTAGGAGTTGTGTAATGAATAGTCACAGGGAGAACAAATAAGGAGCCTCTGTTTCTTTTTAGAGCAAATCATGGAAAGGCTTCTGAGAAGAAATGCCTCTTGAATTGGATTTAGAAAGATAAGGAAAATTTTTTCTGGCAGAAGCGAGTCTTGTCACATAAAATGTTACAGGATATTTGGGAAACAGGCATTTTAGATTTTCAGAGGGTAGAACACTTACTCCAGGAATTGTTAGGATCAGGGGACACAAAATATCAATGCTAAATAAAAAAGTGAAATTGTTTTAGTTATCACAAATTGTTTCTCAAATACACTTGATATGCCTGATATAATATCACTGAAAAGTGGACTTAGATCCTGTTTTTATTTAAATTATTGTTTTCATTGTTGTAATAATAAATAAGCATTATCTTCAAAGAAGATGTGGCCTTTTAAATGGGTCCAATTTGAGTGCTGACATTCCAGCAACAAAAGAAACAAACAAGATCATTGGTAGATTGATGGATAGATAATGTAGAGAATGAATGAATTACAAACACCTGTAAATTGTGGTGTGGTCATTGTAGAGTTTTTCCCAGGCTATTTTATTGTGAAGTTCACAGTCTTTCCTTGAGTTATGCTGACATGTTAAGCATATTAAGCTGTTATAGATACAACTCTATGATTTGACCTCTGAGTAGATCATGAAAAACAATGTCTTTGTGTGAATTTGATGAGAAACACCTCTTCCTATGTATGTTGCGTTGCCTAGATCTTTGCTGTAAAAGACCCGAGTTTGTATTTGTTATTGTGGCTGCTATTCTTTTTGTTGCCTTTGACAATCATGTTGGCCTCCAGGAACAATTCACTGTCATCCAGGAGCTTGCAAATTCATTACTTTAATTAATTAATTAATGGAGGCTCTTTGGAAGTTAGAGTCCCCTATTTTTAATTTCCAGTAAAAAAGTACCTACTGATTTTCATTTTTAAAATAGATGCCGCTTATTTGATTTGCTTATTAATCATTGATATTAAAATATAGTCATACTGGCTTTGTGGAATTGTCAGTTATTTAAGTATTTAAGTTATTTACATATTTAGGTAAAACCTTGATGACTTGCAATTATTCTAATATGACTAAATATATTATAAAAAATTTTGCTCCAAGAGTATGCTATAAATGCATATGCTCATTTTGGGGAACAAAATATATATAACTTTAGGTTTCAAAACCTGAATTCTTAGTATGTGTTTATTTCTGACTATATGCTAAGCACAGTGCTAAGCCCTAAGAGATAGTAATAGACAAATCAGACTTTGTGCTCTCATTTATCAACCTGTGATTCACACTGAAATGCTTGTTATGTGCCAGGCACTGTGCTGGGTGCTATGCTTTGCTAAACAAGTGAGAAACATTAGTATAATAATGTTAGCTCCTAATAACTATTTAACTGATGGCAATATTATTCTTTCTAGTCTCTCTAACATATTACATTATTCCTTAATGAGGAAGAATGTAGAAGAAAAAGCATTTTAGTCATAGAGCAGAGATTGCTTTTTGCTCACTAAAATCTACATTTTTTTCTTTGAGGACTATAAAGCCAGACTAAATGTCATACTCTCCCCTGCAGTAAGATAAGATCAGATGAGTGTTTTACCCACAGAAATGTTAGTGGAAGTGATATGTGTCATTTCACAAACAAGGCTTCTGAGAAATGTCTGTGTGAAGAAGTCCTATTATTGGCACCACTGTCCTGATGTGGGTAACGGGACTTGGTAGGAGACGGCAGAGCCACAAGAACCGCGCATGAAAGACGCTTTCTACATGGAAGCTCTGAGAGAGGAAGTCATACACTTGTATTGTGTTTGACCACTGAAATCATGGGGCCCGTTACACCAGCATGCAGAATCCTTACTAACACAGCAGCAGGGCAATTTTAAGATGGCTCATCCTTATGAGAATTGTGACAAATCATCAAAGCATATCTCAAGATATGCAATCCTTTGGGAATGATGATATGATTATTCAGTAGCTGAAGTCCCTCATTGTCACTTGTTGAGGGGTGAGGTACATGGGCAAGGATTATTATTTTTATTTTAGACATAACAATTGACGTTCACATATGTCATGTGATCTGACAAAATTCACAAATCTGGAACACAGAGGGATTGATATTAACACAACATATTCTGTTTTATTTTCTTAGCCTTTACCATTTTCATTATATCTAAAATTATGACAGTTATTTACTTTTTAAATTGTGTCTACTTACTTATTGCCTGTCTTCTACCACTAGAACATAGTATCCATGAGCTGAGACCTTGCCCACTGCTGAATCTCCATCCATGAGAATCCTCACTGGCACATAGTACAATCACAGTAAATAGTTGTAATGGAACAAGGCAGGACTTAATGACTGATTAAATGAATACCCTTACCAGTCAGGCATGTTATAATGGACAGATAAAAGAAGGTTGGATTGCATATGTGGAATGTGTGATCGCGCGCACGTGTGTGTGTGTGTGTGTGTGTGTGTGTGTGTGTGTGTGTGTGTGTGTGTACAAAGAGGAAAGCACAGAGTTGTAGGATTGGAGTGGGAGGGACTAGTAATTATTTGGTTTTGAACAACCAAGTGCTATTTGTGGAAAACACATTGGTCTGAAAGAACTTCAGTCAGTGCTGGCTTGATATGATTAAATAGGGCATTAGATAGAATCAGGAGAAGAGAAGGCAGAGACATTAACATATTTGAAAATTATTCCTGGGGTTATTAAACTACAATTTTAAGTGCCACATGCCAAGATAAACAAGCTTTTTTCTTCTGAAAAAATGACTGTGAAAAATTTCAACCCTACAGAAAAGCTGAAAGAATAGTGTATTGAATATATATAATATATGTGTATATTCTTTGCCTGATATCACTGTTAACATGTTGCTACATATACTCTGTATATATAAGTGTGTCTATGAGTCTGAATGTGCACACACATTTTCATGAGCTATTTAAATAAATTAAAGATGTCATCACACTCCGTTCCCAAACACGGCAGCATGTATCTCCTAAAAACCTTTTCTTACAAAGCAACAGAATGCTAAAAATTAATATTAATTCACAACCATTACTTAATATGCAGTCCTTAAATTTCTTATAACTGTTTTTTTTTTCATTTTCATCTAGTATCCAATGTTTGCATTTGGTTGTTAAGTCTTTTAAATATTTTGAAATATTAGTCCAGTGGTTTTCAAGGGTGATCCCCAGACCAGCAGCACTAGGATCATTGGGGAACTTGTCAGATGAGAAAATTCTGGAGCCCTGTCCCAATGAGAAAGTCTGGAGAATAACCCTGCATTGTGATCTATGTCCAAGTGACTGATGTATGCGACAACTGAAGCACCGTTGTTCTAGAACATGCCTCCCACCTTTTCTGCTTTTCATGACTTTGAGGTTTTCTCAAAAGCCCAAGTCAATTTCATGGTAGCCTGTCCCATATTCCAGATGTTTCTGATTGCTCCCTCATGATTTGATTCAGTTTTAACATTTTGGCAAGTGTAGGTGATGCTGGATGTATTTCATTATGTTGAGAGACACGTGATATTTAATTATCTTTTTGTAGTAATGCTAGGATGGATCATTTGATTAATGTGGTTACCACCATATTGAGCCATTATAAAGGTATGTGTTTTCCTTCATCATTAATAAGTATTCTAAACAGTAGCAATTGGAGACCGAATATTTTCCCCCAATAAACTTTAACCTAACAGTTGTATCAACTATTGAAAATACTTGACTGAATCACTATATTAGTACATAGTGCTTTTTCTAATTTTGTCATTTCTTCTATATAATTAGCTGGCATGCTTTGTATTTATTTGTTTATATGATTAAGTATCATTATGAACTTACAGCTTTTAATTCAATGTAGCAAGTTAATTACTATCATTATTATGTTTGATATTTAAATAACACCACAGAGAGAGCCTCTTTAAAACATCTCGTGTGTTCTTTCCCTTTTTCTGGTGTAAGAGGTTCTTGGCTTACTTTGTACATTTCTTGCCCACAACCTGAATTAGTCATTTTCTCAAGGAGCTATGATTATTTTTAGTAGAAAACCTTTCTTATAAACCAGTACCTGGATGCTAGATGTTCTACATAAGCATGTGGATATACACACAAACACACATGCACATATGTGTAATTTTAAATAATTTCTTACAGATCCCTCCAATTTAAATGACCGGTCATCATAATCATTATCATTATCATCACAATTAATATCATCTTCTCTATCACATGCCATAATGAATTACTTACAAACTGGCTTAATAGAACAGCCCACATTTATTGTCTTACAGTTCTGTAGGGCAGAACTCTAACATGGGTCTTCCTTGAGGTAAAAATCAGGGTGGCGGCAGGGTGTATTCCTTTCTGGAGACTCATTGGAAAAATCCATTTTCTTCTGTCTTCCAGCTTCTGGAGGCCTCCCACATTTCTTGGCTCCTGGCCTCTTCTTTAACCTTCAAAACCAGTGGTGCTGCATCAGTCTGATCATTCTTCCATGGTTACGTAGGCTTCTTCCATGGTCACATAGGTCACATAGGTCCTTAAAGACTTCTTCTCATTGAAGGAATCATGATTAGATGGAGCCCACTTAAATAGTCCAAAATAATGTCTCAATCTGAAGGTCAGTACCCTTAATTACTTCTGCAGAGTCCCTTCTGTCATGTAAGGTAACATATTCATAGTTCCAAAATTAGAGTGTAGATATTCTGGGACCACTATTCTGCCTACCACATCTTCCCTCATTCTGATTTCCATTCTCACACAGTGAAAACCTTGACCTCCAACAACTTCTAAATATTTATATATTTTCTTGGGCCTACAATATGTGCAAAATAATTTGAGAATTATAACAGTAATAACACTAATGATGATAAGCCTACTAAGTAAAGCTCAAGATTTCTTTGCTGCTGTTTTTGTACCTAATAGATATCTTATTCAAATGTGTGGTTGAACTGCTGCATTCCAAAATTACATTAATTTTCTTTTCGGTGTCATTATGTTATCCATTTAAGATGTACTCAGGTTCATTTGTCCAGTTTTATTTAGTTTTAGTGTTTGCTTTTTTAATCCTTTTTGGTTCACTCTTTTGACTAGGTAAAATAGTATATGAATATAAAAAAATATATGTTCAGAGAAGTCTCAATCTTATCCTGATTTCTTCTACCCTATTTCACCCACCTTTTCATGTAATCATTCTTATTAGCCTATGCTTTATCCTTTTTATGATTGTTTTTGCAAAGCATATAAAGAAGTGTATTTTTAAATCTTATTTGCTTCTTTTTTACCCCAAATTACCTGAGTTTAAGCACTTTTTTGCTCTTTGTATTTTCCCCCAGCCTTAGATCCTGCATGTGCATATCTGTGTCTCACCTGCAGCACATTCTGGGACCCTCTGTATCAGTTGGTCACGGACATCTTGAAAGGAGTAATTCTTGTTTTTACATTGACCTTCTGTACTGTTTAACTTATTATAACAAATATTATAGTTGCATCTCAATCCACTAAAAAAATAAATCTACAGAAAATCTCTTTTTAATGCCTTCTTTTTTCTATGTTTGCATAACATTTTACACATAACATAATTAGAGCAAACTTTATAGCAGTTATTTTTTTCTGACATCTCCCTCTCAGGCCCGTCAGTTGCTCAAATGTAGAAAGACTGTCTCCCTTCCCTTCCTTTCTTTCTTGATTAGGGTCGTCATTAATTGTGCCTGGCATGTGGCATTTTTTTTAATTCACCCGTTTTGCCTGAAATTCCATAAGAGATTTATTCAGTTGGTCTGTTTTTTATTTTGTCTATTTTTAAAAATGAAATGTTTTATCTGAAGTTGTGAATTCTATTTCATTATCAGTTATTAACATCCTAACATGAGTTAGTTGATCAGAGAACGATTTGCTCCTTAGGAAAGATCTGAGAGGACAGGTGTCTGAAAAGGGATAATTGAAACTCTAAGTAAGGCAAGAGGGAGGATGAGGGCCATAGATATTCTAGGAGTGAAGGTGGCAAACCAGGAGAAGAAAAGAGGGACGTGGAAAGGGAAAGGTCTGCCTCACCTGGCCCACTCTGGGAGCTGTGCATAGCACAGAAAATCTGAGATGATAACAGGGCTTGCAATAATTGGAACAGGACTAGACCTCAAGGAATATTTTCTCCAGACTGAGAAACCAATGCCTGGAGAGACTGAACAAATTGCTCAGGATAGTTACTGTGGACCAGGGGCTAGAACTTACTCTTTGGACCTCATCATGCTTCCCAGAGTTGATATGACCTTCCTTACTCTTCCAAATGGATACTTGGGAAACTGATCAGGTAATCCCACTGCCCTGAGGATGGTGAGAGGTCCTGAACCTACTGTCTTATTAGAGCTTTTTGAATTTGGACTGCTAGTCTCAGGCCCAGAATGTACACCTCTGTCTTTCTTGAACTCCCTCAGTCAAGTCAGCTGTATTTGTGGAGGTGCATTGTTCAGCTTCGGAGCATTGTTTAAATTTAAAATCAATAAAAGAAAAAAGTGAGCCAGCAAGAGACACAAACTGATTAAGTGCTGTCTGTATGAAGAGGTTTATCCTCTGTCACATTTCTGTTGAAATCCTGAGAAATGTGAAGAGCATGGAGCAAAGTGGAAACAGATTAAAAATTATGACAGATAGCAAAATTAAGTAAGGCAACTGCATCTTTGGCAGGTAATTGAGAATTGGGTGACTTTGAGTTCCAATTTAGTATAATGATGTCAACACATTTGTACACACCTACATACACACCATGTGCACACATAACCCATTCATACCCAGGATACATGCACACACAGATAAGGACACACACCATGTATAGCACAACTCACAGCAAGGCACACAGCACATATACACTCTGCACATATAAGCACCCACACGCACACACATAACACACATGCACACAGAACCCCCCCCCCACACACGAATTTGTCTTGACCATTGCTATAAAGATATAACTGTTCTATCTGCCAACTTATCCTATATTTTTATTTTGTTGCAAAACATAATAGTAGTAAGGGAAGAAAAATCTCTTCATCAGAAAATTCAGTGAAAAAATTTCCCAAGACATTGTCATGTATTACTGGTTAGTCTTGGTGGTTAAGAGAATTATTTGAAAACAAAGAAACCTTTCACAAAGCCTCTAAAATACAAAAGATTTAATAACATTTACATCTGTGTATCAGCCATGTCTGTAATGTGAGTCATGAATAACACATAAACCAGAGCACAGAAAGAACAGAAGTGCTCACACATCATTTAAAATCCAACCCACCCCATCGTCAGAGGAATCAAATACACAGCGGGAGCAGTTCCAGTTGATACACACACAATATAGTCATTGAAAAAGAAAACATATTAATTATGTTCCTTAAGGTTAGGAGAGACATGGCAGGATTCACTAACCTGTTTGACTACTTTGTTGAAATTCTGTACCAAAACATACATATGAATTGCTTCCCTATTTTTTTTTAAGAAATTACAGAGTAAGCATTTGTGCGTCTTTGCCTTGTTTTACTGTTCATTTCGATCTGCACTTGGGGCTCAGTCCTGACTCCTTGCTGTGCTGAAAATGGGGAAAGTTGGCTTAAGATGGAGCCTTGTTATAAGTGAGTAACTTACAAAAAAGGAATTTATTGTTGAGCAATGACATTTTAAAGTAACAATACCTGCACAACTCCGGGTGGTATATGTGATATGCTAGAAAAATACCTGTTTGTTGCTAGAACCTAGAGCTCATATTACAGCATGTTTGATAAAGAAACAGGGAAATTCTTTCTTCTGATTCACATACTTCCTTGGGGCCCAAATCGGGAATTGTGCCTTCCTAGGTTCAATCACCTGACTCATGCATTTTTGCAGTTCCCGGGGCTTTCCCTAAGTGCTGGTGAGACTGTCTCACTCTGCCCTGGGGAGACTGGTGCTGGGATGGAGCAGGACGAGTAGAGGATTTCGTGCGGGCATTTGCATTGTATATTTGTTCATATGTATCCTTTAAGTCAGTGTTGTTGTTTTCACTTCCAGGAGTTAAGAGGATATTCAAATAATGTTGATATTCCACCAGTACTTTTTGTTTGCTGCCTTCTGTTTTGGCATTTGCTTACTTGTTTAACCTTTCCTCTTCTGGTCCTTGGTTCCCCTTCTAATTCTAGGGCTTCTGTTAGTGCCAGCCCATCGCAGAGGGGTGATGGCCACTTTAAACTGAGCTCTGTAAATGTCAGGGAACCCCTTCCTCTTCTTCCCAGAGCCTCATTTCCGTGTGAAATTTCAAACACTTCACAGTCCTTGCTGCCACAAAAGGTTAATAGTTGTCTCTTTTGTACTACTCTAAATACGCACTTCCTACACGCAGTCTTTCAGGGCAAGTTGAGTGTAATTGCTAGATAATATAGTCATTCTTATTTTAAGTGATAGTGCTTTCATTGTTGTGGATGTTTCTACCTGCACATGTGTGTGCTTGTGTGTAGGCATGCCTGAGGGAGACCTCACTTGGGGGAGGCCACAGTCATCCCATAGGACTTTGCACATTTACACATTTGGATTTTAAACGTTGCTCCGCATCCCAAGCCTCTTAGGCGCTACAGATTATGTATAATAGATGACCTGCATTTACAGAGATGTGTGCTATACAGATGTAAATGTTATTATAGCTTTTATATTTTATGTTCTTGTTGAAAGATCATTTTGTCTTTGAATAATATAGCCGTTCAATTTTTTTGGAAAGGAGGGGGTTATCTTTAAAAGAGAATACGAAATGGGTATTGCACATCATATATTTCTTAAAAGTAATTTGGAATTTTAGGGTCTGGGATTGGGGCTGACTGATACACTGCCACAATGAGCTATAACCCCCGGAAAATAACAGCACCAGCGCAGGCCTGCATCTGTCCAACCTCATAATTCACTTTCACATTGGATTATGGATGTCTGCGTTCAGTGAGTCTATCTTCCCTTTAGGTATTATTTCAGCCCTTTGAGATAATAAGGAAAGTTTAATTGCGTTGTTAATTGATTTTTTGCACAACATTATTACCTTGATTGATTGCAGAGTTGATGAAAATGTTAGACACTGGCAGCGTGGAATATCAGCCCGGCAAGGAGTGGGAGCCTTGTGGAGAATAGATAACCTTGATGTTAAGAGCTATATCCTTCAGATATGTCTTCCCTTGACATATTGATGGCCCTTGAAAAGGGAAAAGCTGATTGTATGCAGAATGCAATCATTAAACCCACTTCAGCTTGCTGTTGATTAATTTGTTTTTTCCTGAAGGATCTAGTTATAGGGAAGGCCTCACTTGTACCAACAGCAGCCATTTTCTAGGCTTCAGACTGTGCTTAACCCTCTAAGGGAAGAGAAATACTGAGGCTGGTGTGGCTGAGTCGGGGAGATTATCTTATGGTGTTCGGAGTATGGGCTTGATGCTCACAGACATCCTTACCCTCAATAACACTCGATTTCCTCCGCTGTTGTATTTTCCACCCCAAATTCCAAGTCTTTCAAAATGCCAATGCCAAGGTGCCATTCACTGAGACCTAAGATAGAATGAAACAGAAACTTCAGGATGCCAGGAGGGTTTGTTTAACAGGTTTCCAGTGGTTTCTGGAGAAGACATAGCCATCAGGATTTTTTATTATACATTAAGCAAAATCTTGCGTAAACTTGCTCCCATGACCGGCAATGTTGGTTCTTATTAGTGTGTGTGTATATGTGATGTGTGTGTGTGTTTGTCTATGTGTTTTTGTGTATGTGAGGAGTGATAAGAAGGTATTTCTGCAGACAGTTTATTATATTTTTAGTTACCCCTTTCCCTGGCCCTATATAATTCTTTCCAAGAAACATTTATTGCTGTCATTGTTACTACTGTCCAGAGCCATTTTCGTGGTACCTAAAATCTGGTATTTTGATCAGCTGCTTGATTGATTAGACTTCTGCCCTGATTCCCTCTCCCAAACTCCCATCATATTCTCCATAGCTACCCAACCCTGGAAAGAGACTAAGAGGGCCAGCTTTATGGGAAAAGGAGTTGGGTTGGCCCACCATAGAAGAATGGGAGCTCACATACGTGCAGTAAGTCTAGAGAGCCTCCATATGAGAGAAGGACTGGCTTCCCCCTCCCCCTCTCCCATTCATGAAGCTTTCTGACTTCTTTTGCTCTCTTCTTCCCTTTCTGGCTATCCCCAGTATTCATTTAAACCAAATTTTAATTGTATAGCATTGTTGGAGGGCTACCAAGAGTTATGTCATCTTCCTGGAGCCCTGACCCCTCAGGAGGGGCCACGTAGGCTTCAGGGCAGAAGAGAAACAACTCACGACTCTTCCAATGCCACAGAGTCCCCTGTAGATGGAATATACGCTATGGTCTTAAGCAGTTTCTCCTCATTCAGCCTCACCTCCCCCTCCGTTTGGAGTCTTTCTTCTGCTGAACTAACGACTGGTGCTTAGGGAGTCTAATATCCACAGAGTCTTGGCCCTCAATTACCTTAATGGCTTATAATGAGATTTTGGCCAAGTAGCAGGTAGCAGGTTATTACTTCCTGCTCAGCGTGGGCAATGTCTACGCTGTTAATTTGTGTTGCTGAATGCTGCTCAGAGCTGGGCATCAAACTGTCAGAGCCAGATGTATTCTATTAGGTGCGAGGCTCACATTGGCTCATGGGCAATTTTTTTTTTCCAATATGGAGGCATGTTACCTCACCACAGGGTGAATCCTGACAAATTCAAGCCAGCCAAATAAAAGAGGTAATATTGCAAGCCATCAAAATAGTATGTTCAAGAGACAGATAACACCTGGTATCACCCACTGTCAACAACGTCTCTTTGACCTGGGCCATTCCATTGATAGGCAAAAAGAACCCTCTTAATATTACTGGAGAGACTCTGGTGCCTTCATTAAGTTTTAATAAACTTGACCCTAATGAAGGCCCTTATAATATGCTCTTCTACTATTTACTTTATCTTTACCCTGGGCAAAAAAAAAATGTATAAGAGGTTCATAGTTCTTTTATAAACTGCTTTCTCCTATTAATTCTTACTTAACCTAAAGTTTTGTTAGCATTAGCATATATATGTACTTTTCTTTTTCAATGCAGGCTAGAGGATGGGAGTTGAAGATGATGAAATAATGAAATATATATGGTATTTGGCAGTGAGATTTGCTAGTGCCCAAGAATTATTCTGTGCTTTCTGCAACAACAGATTGTGGGTGATTTTTTTGTAATGCAAACTTCTTTCAGTTAGATCATATATCAGTGGATTCCTTTTGTTTTCCTTTTAAAGAAAGCAATTTAGAGTGTCCTGGAATTAGAAAAGATTACTGTAATGTTAGTGCAGGAAAAGTTTGTTTTGGATTCTTACGAAGGGCAGATGGAGGCTGGACCGATGTGGCCGAGGAAGGACCCCCCCCCCACAGGGTTTCCGAGGAAGGACCCCCCCACACAGGGTTTCCGAGGAAGGACCCCCCCCACAGGGTTTCCGAGGAAGGACCCCCCCCCCCCACAGGGTTTCCGTTATGACAGACTCACTTGTCACTTGGTCTGCTTAATTTTATTTCAGAGGATCTGTTTTTTGTAGCTTGAAAAATTAAAGAAGAAGTAACTTGTCTTTACTTTCAGTGACTCTCTTGAGAAATTTTAGCTTGAAGAACCAAACAGAACTGTGGATGCTTTCCCTTCTGATGTGAGTTTTCTAATAGGAAGAGATCTGAAACCCAAAAGCAAATATCTGCTTGAGAGCAGAGCCAAAATTCCTACTCAAGCTCTGTAGGATTTGTCCATATAGAATTCTGTTATTTTACAGGGAGGCTAAAGACTTTCTGGGGAAATTTTTATGCAAGTTTTTTTTTTAAATCTTATACTTCATAAATTATGGTTTGCAGGTTCAAGTTTATTCTACTTATAAAAAAAATCTCTTTTTTTTCTGTTAAAATAATCCACACTTAATATAAACTTTCGTGTTTTTTGTTTTATATTAAAAAGATGGAGGAACCTTTTATTATCTCTATTTTTTTTATTTTAGCTACCACTTGTTTTCAGACTTCTGTTAGGGTGACAGCAAACCTCCTGTTTGTAAAACTCAGTTCACGAGGACCCTCAGTAACCAGATTTTTTATCTCTGAATGTGAGTGGTCTTGATTTTACAAGAATAAAAGTTAATGTTGAGTTCTATTTTTAAAAATGAAAAAAATAGTGAAGGCTTATTTAGGTCATCCTAGGACAGTGTTTCTTAATGTATGGTCCTCAATCAGCAACATCACTGTCACCTGGGAACTAGCAGAAATACAAATTCTTGGCCAGACTCAGACCCGCTAAATGAGGAACTCTGGGGATGGGACTCAGCCATCTGTCTTAACAAGCCTCCCAGGTGATTGTGGGAATGACAATTTGGATACCACTGTTGTGGGGACAACCATGCAACAACTCTACCTGTCAATGTCCCAGATGTATAGTAAACACTGGAGTACAGTGGAAGTACCCTAAGATCCTCTCATGTAGTCTAGAATAAAACCCAATTATTTGAGTACCTACATGCCTTGGACTCGTGAAGACCATGAATAGCTAGCTGTCATCTCCATCCTTTTGGAGCCCAAATAGTAAACAGCTCCCAACACCTTGAGAAACATTCTCAATGAGCAGTCTTCCTGTCTCCACTAAAACTTCCCAACTACATCATCCCAGTTACAAATACTCAAAGAAATGCTTACTTGTGGTCAGTATGATGAAGCACCTAGTAAGACAATGAAATTGACTTTGATATACACAATGTTTCATGTGTGAAAGAAGACTCAAGAGGGTTTCTAGTTAAACAAGAGTTGGCCCTGGCTGGGTAGCTCAGGGGATAGAGTGCCATTCCTGTACGTGGAGGTTGTGGGTTCAATCCCCAGTCAGGGCACATAAAAGCAACCAATGAGTGCATAACTAAATGGAATAACTAAGTGGAACAATAAATTGATGTGATCTCTCTCTCTCTCCTCTCTTTCTCTGTCAAATCAATGTGAAAAGAAATTTTAACAAAACAAAACATGAGTTAATTAATTAACTGGAACCCAACATTCTCCTAATGGCAAATCAGTCATGACTTATATAAAATATAAAGGAAGACTGTGTGAGGGCCACTTCACACTTCCTTCACTGAGCACTGGTTCTCCTCTCAGGTGCCGTGGAGGGCCACACCTGGACCAGCTCTCATCTCCCCGAACCCTTTTCTCTGATTGAATCTGCTCATTTATTTTAATTCTAGAGAATTCTAATTTAAAATGCTTAGAATGTCAAGCCTTTATTGCTGTTTAAAAAATAACGATATGCCTGAAACTTTTTATGCCCACAAGTATCTCTTTTTTCCTGAAGGGAGGTAGTCATTTGTTGCTCTAGTCTTGTATGCAATAATCACTGGCTCGTGTGCTGAATACCAGTGTCGATAACCAAATGAGGATACAACAGAAGCTGGAATTATTACTTTATCTTTATGGGAGTGGCTTCTGCCTCTCTCTTCTGATTAATCTGGGCCGGGTACTTTAAGAAAGAAGGCAATAGCTAAGGAGGTTTGGGCCTTAAAAGGAGGTAACTATGATTTGCGTGGATGGATTTCATGTACCTTTTATATATTTTATCTATTCAGTTTTTACTTTATTTTATTTTTATGGTTTTTGCTTGTTTGAATATCAAATGATGATTGGTAACTCCCATTGGGTGGCATACTTCTTTTTGGTCTTCCACAGTAAAGATGAGCTTTCTCTAAGAAATGCAGGAATCTTTTGTTTATTGGTTGGTGTGCTTCTTCCCACTTGGGCAGGTGACATACAAAAATCCCAAAGCCCTGAGCCTAGAAGATTCATTAGAGCAGTTGATGGTAAAGAAAATCAGTCCCTGCGATCGAGGCCAGAGAATACGAAAGGTGGGACATCTGGAAGCCCCATTCCCAGAAAGCCTTCAGCACGGATTGAACAAATGTGACATATTGATCATTACGGAACCTGTGATTGGTGACCAAAAGCACAATGTGGCTTTACCGGCCCTCCCTGAATAGTTGCCATTCTTTATTTTTTTAAAGAAAGCTGCTATTTTTTTCTAAATTCATGCTGCCCTCTAGTGGCGATGCTCCCGACCTCAGAGGGAAGGAGGAAAAGATGAATGTGACTATGATGGTGGGAATGGTGGAGGCAGTGGAGGGGTAAACTTTTCTCTTCCTTCTTTTCTCTCCTGTCTGAAAGATTTCTAAGTCCCTCAGTCAAACACTCAGAAAGGAAAATGAAGCCATACTTGACCACTGCCCAACTGAGTGACAGCCTGGTTTATGGTCATCTGTCAATGAGCTGCCCAGAAAGGAACTCACACACTTTATCTGACTTGCACCCCACCTCGTCATGCCCTTTGGAATCCGGCTCATCTCAAATCTGTTAGCCACCCCGCAAGAGTCCACTAACCCCGTGTACAACACAGAAACGAGGGAGACGGGAACACACACTCACACCAAATAAGCCCTGAAGTTTTAAGTTTCTCCTGGGGAAAGTAGGGAAGAGTCAGCATAAGTCAGGTTGTTGGTGATCTTTGATGTTTTGTCCTGCAGGCCATGTCCTAGAATTCAGAAACAGATGAACTAGAAAGATAGAGTTGGGTAGGTGTCGGGTCTCTTACTGTGGCCTTGGGGAAGCCACTCTAAACCTCATTTTCCTCCTCTGTACAATGAAGGATTTACTCAAAGTAACGGTCTTTCAATCCAGTGAGAATATTGATTATAGGTAAAGAAATACTTTTAAAGAAAAATTTTCCATTCTGTGTTGAAGCTCAAAGAGAAGTACAGCAAAATAATAAAGTATCCTTATAGGACTGTATAAATAAATTATTCTTTAGAGAGTCAGAGTACAAACTGTTTCTGGCTTCATTTTTAAATGGCACACACACACAGACATACACACACACACACACACACACACACACACACACACACACACACACACACAATGTAACCTGAGAAGAACAACCAAAATTGGGCTTGCAAAGATGATTTAGCAGTGTTTTCTTCGGGGGCAGGGGGCATACATGTTGTTGAAACAAGGAAATATTGATTGTGGCGTTTGATCTGATACTTACATGGTCCTGTATAGCTGAAATATAGCCTGTGTAGGGGTAAGAGCCTCTCATATTAATGGTGTTCCAGAAAGGGGGCACAGGAACCCACCTCAAACCTGGGATGTTTCATGTCAGTCTCTGCCTACCCACGCCACTGCCAATACAAAAATAAAAATTTTTTATACCATTGACATCTGAGGAAAAGCATGCTGACTGTTTCCTTTCCAGGTTTCATATAATGGAAATGTCCACTTCACTGCCAGGTAACTCTTAAATCTGTCAGCCTAATAGTTCCTAAATGTGGCAAGGACTTAGAATGGCCCGGTCAGGTCTGGGTAGGACCATGGATGACATCTGCAACCCGAGCATGGGGACCAGGACTCAAGGTGGGGCAGTGGGTCTGGTTACTAAGGATCCACGCAGAGGGACAACTTTTCCATCTACCACTCCAATTCCTGAGGGGGAAACTGGCCCTGCCTTCTGCCTCTTCTCCTCCCTTCCCTACCTCCTTCTCTTCTAAAATGACAGGTCTCGTTCCAGCCTCCCTGAGAGCCCACAGTGCGTTTTCCACAGGCTCTGGCTTGTCACACATCCACTTGTCTGCCCTTTTGCATGACTGTTTGCACTCTTTTCTTGCAGGGAGGCCACTTCTCAGTGTGTGTTCCTATCACCTTCAGCACAGATTGTGCCGAGATCCTTCCCCTGCTGACTGGCTTCCTTCCCCTGCTTGTCCTTCCTTACAAACATGCTGGTGAGACTGACAAAGCCCAGCATTTGTCTAAGCAGGTTTTATGATCTGTCCAGTCTCGGGGCAAAGTTCAACCTCCCATCAGGCCTTACAGGAGGGGACTGAGCTTTGGAGCCAAATGCCCTCTTTTCCAAGGGACACAGGGCCTGGATTTGTGTCATCTTTTTGCCAAGATATGGATGAATCCTCATTCTGGGTCAGGTGGCCCGGACTGTGTTTTGCAGACTGGTGCTTGGTAGAAAGCAACATGTCATAACCTCATGTGTCCCCAGTATTTGCCTTTGTCATTGCATACTCTCTGTGCTAAGAAATAAATAAAAACTACCTTTTAATTTATAATAAACATTGCTGGTAAATGTAATCAAGCTGAAATAAAACTGACAGCTAGTAAACCTGCATATAATGCCATTTATTATGGTGGAAAACTGACCGAGGTTCATATCTGATGATATTGAAAAGTGCACAAATTCATGAGAAGGAAATCGCCTTGGTAGAAATAATGAAAACAAAATAAAATTGAAATGAGATAAAATGACACATTTTATTGTTGAGTAAACTTTAATAGAGAACGCAAGTCGCCCCATCACAATTTAGATCTGCAAAATTGTACTTCAGTAAATGGGACTTTGTAAAATACATGCTCAAAGAAGTTTAGAAGGTAATAGGTAAAATTTGATATTTGGCAAATGCTGATTGTGGAATTTAACCTTAATGTAAAAAAAAGAAAAGGAATTGATCCTATTGAAAATAAATTTAATAAAATAAAAATGAAAATGTTAAAAATAGAATATGGTTTGAATTTAAAAACAAAGGAATTAACTTCGCTAAGTGGGGCTTGCTTTGAATAATGAATGTTTTCTGAAAGAAAAATTACCAGGATAGTTTACATGTTTAAAATTATAAGTTTCAAGCCAAAGCATCCTTGGGGTCAAAATGACAGAATTCAAATGTCCACACTTGCGAAATAGCGGAGTCAGAGTGGCAGAACCAGAGCACTCCTCGTGAGGTTGTTTTGTATAATTAAAGAGTTCGAAAGTGTGTGCTCATCTGAGAGACTGGGAAATGTCCCTCAGGCAGCACTGTTTGAAGTGGTCACTGTGATATTTAGCAAGGACAGTGTGCCCCATGGTCCATGAAGAAGACGTTGTGGGGATTTGCAAGCATTGTATGACCATCACATCTCATTCCAATCCAAGACGTGGATTATAAACTGAGACACTTGCCTGAAATCACACTCAGCTATATAGTTTGGGAAGGACGTTTCACTTTCTTCTGTCTTCCCTCCCTTCTCCCCCCAGTCAGGAGGTGAGCCTTTCCCTATATTATTCCAAGCCTGAAGCATCTCAGATGGGCCTGCATTGAGTGTGGGCTTGTTTCTCCTTGCACAAAAATGTTCCCAAGCATCCCCTTCTTTCAGACCTTTAAAGATCTCTCTGCTTTCGTGTTGCCTTAGGATTTAAGTAGCTTACGCTGAAGGAGTATGTTGTGGCAGGCGCCTGTAATTCTGCAGGCTCTGCTAAATCCTGCATGATTGCCTCGGCTGGGCTGATAGCACATCACACAGGCTGACCTCGGGGTACTGCTCCAGCCACTTCTCAAGATCATAAAACACGGTGTTTATTCCCTCCCAGTTCCCAGTTCACTCACAGCATGCACATAACAAAGAGCGAGGAATGTGCTTTCTGGGGATGTCCCTTCCTGTGTGTGATGTTTACAGCTCTTAAGGCTGGATGATAATGTTTCTCCAGCTCGTTTTTCTCCTTCCAGCCCAGACATTGGGATTACTTTGTTTTCATGCAAGAAAAGTATTCTGCAAAAAAATAAAAAAAATAACACAGAAAACAAAAATAATCCATGTTTAGGAACTGAAGCTATTGCCTTCTACTTACTTTTCTCCCTTCTTTAATAAGAAAAATATTTAATCCGTATTTTTAAAATATTTCAAATGTCTGTAGTCTTACCAGAGGAAAAGAATGAATGTCCAAAAGTTGAAATTCCTAACTTTGTGGATTTTATTTAAATTGTACATAGATGATGATTTTAATGGTATTAGTTTATCTATTCAACCTATATTTATGAAATACATTTTCTGTGTTAAGGACTGTTTCAGGCAATGGGTATTAGTCATTAGGCAGGCACGAGTATTGTAGAGGGGACATGTGAATGGGTATGTATAGTGTCACATGGGAGCATAGTTCTAGAACCTTCCACAGTGGATCAGAAAGACTCTCTGGATATCCTTTTCTCTCTGTCATTGGGTCCACACACCTCTTCACAACATTGTAATCACTTTTCTCAGAGCCAGGAAGAGTCTGGTTCCTTCCTTTCCTGACACAGACTGGAGAGCAGGAGCTCCCTGGGAAGGCCTTGTCCCTTGCCTGGTTTGTAGCATTTACTAATTACGAGCTCCTGCAACCACAGACAGATTAAAATCTGCTAGTCATTGCACAGCCACACTTACAAGCATTTGTGATAATAGAATTTAAAATGATGATTACCAGAACTAACATTAACGATGATAATAAAATTGATACGTTATTTTATAAATACAAATTTATTTGGTCCAACCTAGACTGCATCATCAAATAGGTGTTTATATTTGTGTGAGTAAAGACTTATTTTTTCACAATTAAAATGCAAATGGTAAATCACTTACTTTGACATTGAGTCTGTAGTTTTGTTGAATATAGAAGTCTGAGATTCAAGTCAAAGCTGGTGGGATATGGGCTGGTTAGTCCTAGTCTAGTTAGTGGTCATCACTTCCCGGCTCTGAGTATGAAAAGCAGGTTGCAGGAAAGTTAGTGGAAATTTTTTTGTTGGGGATTCTGAATTCCAGCAGAGCTCCCCTTCTCCATATTATGGGACTGTGGGCTGGATGGGTTTCAAAAGCTGACTTTGTCCAAATCAAATTTTTGATGAACTCACCATCGATTTGTCTCCTACATCAGACAATATTGGACCCGACATCCTCGTCTTCATGAGGGAAACACAGGGAAATATTAATTCATCTATTTCAAAACTAAAATGAACCTCAGAGATTATCTGGCCCTTTGCCCTCATTTTACAAACAAGGAAACCAGCCCAGTGAGAAGGGAGGTGTACACAGCCACATAACTGTGAGGGGCAGAGCTGGATTTAACTGCTGGTAGCTGCTGCCGCCGCCGCCGCCCCCCCCCCCCCCGGCCGCCCCGCCCCCGGCCCCCCCCCCCCCCCGCCCTCATTTCTTGTTCCTTATCAAATAGCCAGTAGAAATGCAACTGTAAGTGCAAGGCCATCCCAGAGACTGGGAGTCCTGGGTCTTTTTGGACTCAGCATGCCAATGCCAAGGCTTCCTCCCCAGGACACTTAGGGTTTTCCCCCAGCAAAGTCTCCAGTCCCCCAGTCCTGTTTGCAGCCAAGAAAAGAGGCTGATCCCACCCTGTCAGGAGGCTCCCAGGTCATAACTTAACCTGGGAAATGAGAGCACTCATTCCAGAGGGGGAAAACATTTAAAAGATAAAGGACCTCTTTAAAACAGATTCTTCCCCAAACATTTTTTTTTTCATTCTTATAGTTTTAAGAAGTTATGGTGATGGCAGAGCTGGCTACTTAAGAAAAATTAGGAGTCTCATTTGGCAGGAGAGGATTTCCCAGAGGACAGCACACTTTCATTTTTTTAGGGTTCCCAGAAGGAAACCACGCACAGACAGCTACATGTCAGCCTGATGCATGGCTAGCTTGTTTCACTTATTATGTTCAATTAATTTCTCCTCAGAGAATTAAAAACACTACCTATGGCATTAAATGCTGTTCCTCCTCCCGCCCCAAGATGCTGTGGTTGGAGGAGGTACACACAAGTGAATGCATCGCAGATGTACGTGGAAACCACTGCCCACTGAGTCACAACCAGTGGGTTCCCAGTTCCAGCCCGAGTGCCTCCCTGGCAAGATGTTCTTTGCAAGTAAACTGTTCCCTCTGTAATTTTTACACTTTATGTCAGTTGGCGTGACAGGAGAGGGAGGGCCATGGGGAGAGCAGAAAAGACAGACACACACTACCACCTCACTTAATTTACGAGCAGATCCTTTTCTTTGACAAATAACCTTTGTGATAAATAAAATGCTATGGCCAAATATGGGACTGTGCTTTCATTTTTTCTTTCTTGTTAATTTAATTAATTTATTTATTTAGCACAGAAGTTCCATTTGGGTGGGGGGAGGAGCAATCACTTCCCAACTCCGACCTTGGTCCTGTACAGTAGGAGTCTCAACAGAGGTGAGACCTGCTTAATTTACATAATTGTACGCGGGTCAAGTTTTGAGATTTCAGCCTTATTTTGACTGTCACTAGCCAGACCACTCTTCTCCCCAGAGGAGCACCAGGGGCTGGGTTTCACTTTCAGCTTCCGGCCCATCCCTGTTCTGTTCTGGAACAGCCTGTAGACTGCGTGCCTTCCTTAAAGGTTTCATTCAAGGTGACAGCGCCTCTCATGCTGGCACTCTGATCACCTCCAGTAGCCAGGATATCAGGCGGGACATGCGAGCTCGTCCTGCGAAGTCCAAATTCAGATTGACTGAGGTTATCCTTAGGCCCCTCGACCCCAGTGCTCTGACGGAAAAGGACTGCCAGGAACTTCCCAGCAACATCGAGCTTCGTAATGATGTCGGGGGAGAAATCCTCTGCGGGAGCTGGCAGAGAAGACCCCAAGTGATGGGGAGCGATGTCAGCTTTTGTTAGAGCCGCAGACGGCGTTGGAGTATCCTTGGCATCATATGGCATGGGTATCTCTGTCAGCATCTCTGGTTTCTGTCACCACACACAGTCATGGCCTGTCTCAAGCGCTGACAGCGTCTTTTCAGATCAGGTTATTGCCAGCACGGAGACCAGCCCTGCTCCCCACCACACAGCCCCTTTGTTTGAAGTCTACCCTCTTGTCATTAATGCACTTGATGTCTATTTAAATCTGACAGTGAGTGTGGTATCTGTTTTCCCGTCAGAGATCATTGACAATATTAATACCTCAGGTCCTTGCCCCGTGTTCCAAGCTCTGACACCTCACTGCAGTCTCCTGCATTCATCAAACAGCCCTCTCTCACCAGGATGTCTATAAACATTCTTGCTGCCCAGCCCAAAGGAAGAGGGCAGCCCTTAAAAAAGACTTTTATCAATGTCAACCGGAAAGGACTGGGGAGCTTGGCTCAGAGCACTGCACCTGCCTCCACATTAGGGCCCATGTTCCAGGAGGATACAGCCTCTGTCCAGGATGGCATCAGGTCCAGGGTAGACCTAGGCGAGATCTGGAGTTGAGGTTTACCGTGGAGAGAGGGTAAAGAAAAGAAATCCAATCCTGAATGCACTGGAAAGTTTACAGGAGAGAATGAAGGCACCCACGGGTGGGTGGTTGTGTGTGTGTGTGTGTCTCATTCTTCTGCTCAAGAGAAAGACTGTGCTCTTTATGATATCTGACAGCCCTATCCAGTTCTTTTTATAAAAATGCACACTGTCCTGGTACTGTAGAAAGAAATTAAGATCTCTCAGCCTCATTCTCCAGATTCTTGAGGGTATACCTGAATCAATTATGTTTAAGTAAGCCTTGTGGATTTCCAGAAACATCCGAGGCACTCCCGCCCAGTCCTGTAGGGGATGCTGTTCCCGGAACAGACTGTAACCAGCCAAGCTCACAGACAGGTTCCGGGCATTGGTGACAATGTTAGTCCAACCACAGGTGCTTTATAATTCAGCCCAATAAAGAGAACGGCTCAATGCCAACAGCCAAAAGAATCATTTAGGCCCAAGAAAGGATTCAGGAAGGCTTCATCCAAGCTCAGTTTTTCCAGGCACCGGACCAAAACTCAAAAACAGAAATTGAGGATGGAGGACCAAGGAAAAAGTATGGCCAAGGGGGAAGTGTGGTCCATAGCAATCTTGCTCTTGGGAACATGGCAGAAAATAGAAGTAATGAAAGCATGCCCAAGACCAGCCCAGAGGCCATGGCACAATATCATCCTCTCCCCGTCATCCCCTCTGAGATTCTGTGACCCCAGCGATGCCCAACTTTGTCCCAAGCCATTCAAACCTGGGAGCATCTGCCCTGTCTTTACATATATCTAAGAGTAATTTTTAATCCTTATTTAAGAATAAGCATGAAAGTTCTGCAGTGGAGAAATATGTCTAACATAGTCACAAGAATATTTACTACTTCGAACTTCTGACGTGAAAAGCCTGGAAAACTTCAGGTGCTAATTTATAACAAATGAGCAGTAGAAGGTGATTGCTGGTTTCCCCTTAAACTGATGGGGAGAAAAACTGTGCATATAGGTAGCTATTTTTTTTTGGATTTTTTTTTATTTAAATAAATTTTTATTAATGTTAATGGGGTGACATTAATAAATCAGGGTACATATATTCAAAGAAAACATGTCTAGGTTATCTTGTCATTCAATTATGTTGCATACCCATCACCCAAAGTCAGATTGTCCTCCGTCACCTTCTATCTAGTTTTCTTTGTGCCCCTCCCCCTCCCCCTAAAATAGGTAGCTATTTTTATAGGCCAATTTGTGGCTCATGAATTAATGTTTTGGGGACATTTTTTTGTTTTGTTTTTTCTAGTTGTGCACATATCAGAGACTCCAGTGATATTAGTAATAAGACAAGTCTGTGAAGGTGAATTTTAAAGCTTTCTAAAATAGAAGGAAAACATGGTGGCAAAAGGCAAATTGTAGTCATAAATACATACTTTCTTTGGAAAATGTATTTCTCTTTAATGATTCTACAAAGCTCTGATAATAACAATGGCAGGTGATTTTTTATGAATATTTAAAATAAATATTGAGTTGATTAAAAGGTTTGACTCTATTCTAAGGGTATTTTTCTTCCTACAATTCCCTTGAATGAAAGAAAAGCTGTATATGGAGTCAAATAATTATTTAAAATCAAACTGATGATGAAGATCAAATATATTCCAAGCGGAGAGCACAGTTCAGTGCACCTGTGAGCCGGTGCCCTTTCATGTCAGAGGCTCTCCCGACTTTCATGGGGCATTTTGTCAACACCACCACTTTGCCTTAATCATCCAATACATGCTCGATGCCTCCTGGGAATTGGAAATTTCTGTTTGGAAGTTAACAGTATTGATTCATGATAGAGGACTTGAAAATAGTCACATACTGGGAAGATTATTCCATGTCTTTTGCTTGGGCTCAGTCTATCTTTAAATTCCTAATTTTCTATGTTTAGAAACTGCTAAAGGAACCTGCGGAAAGGAGAGGGTTGTGCCTTATTTTGAGGAGTGATTGAGAGTGAAAAGTCTCTAAAATGTGGAAGAGACAGCACGTGGGGACCATGTTATTCATAGAAGCCCGGGCTCTGCTGACTTAATATTTGAACGCCAACTCTGAGAACAAGAAGGTGGGGTCCTTTCCTCTGGGGTGAAACCCTTTGCTGCCACCACTGGATCATGATTGTGTTGTGTTTTGGGTTTGCGACGCCTATTTGGCTCTTGCTAGAACTGTGGTTTGTAACAATGTGTTTCCTTTCATTTCCAGGTGTCCTGGGGAAGTGTCGTTATGTTTACTATGGGAAAAACTCGGAGGGCAACAGGTTTATCCGAGATGACCAGCTCTGAAGGCAAGTTCTATATGCTTTAGCCCATGTCATGAGAATTTAAGAAAAAAGGAAAAGCAAAAATAAAGAAAGTACCAAAGAAAAAACAATGGCCCACACTGCATCTCTGTGGGAAAGCTTTACCTTCAGCTTTGGTATCTTCCGCTGACTTTGACCAGCCTGTCAACATCATCTTTCTGCCTTAGACTGAGTGGTCACATCGAGATTGACATGATTGCCCTTAAGCAGGTCTCATCCACCAGGGTGACAGACAGCAGCGGCCACGCACCGGGGCTGACAGGATGAACACCATGATAGATTGCCTGGCCCCTCCACTGCTCGCAAGGGAGCAGAGGTCACACCTGGGGCCTCCCTGAGCATGCTCAGTGGCTGTAGTCAAGTGAGAGAGACTGTGTTTTCAGCTTGCCTATTAAGTAGAGAGCCTTCTGATACCATTGTGCTGCGGGTTTATTTTTAGTGATATAGTCAGTTTTGAGGAAGCCTACTCCTTTTTATTCATTTTAAATCTTAATCTCTTATGTTCTGCGTGTCCCCCTCCCCCCCACACCCCCATATTTTAGAATCCTTATCACAGGCAATGCATTTTGGGTTGCAGTTTTTCAAAGAGCAAATGGTATAAGTTCTCAGCCAGGCCATTCATTTATGGCCAGCATCATGTTATTACAATACCTGAATTGGAGTAAATAGCTTCCCCTAAATCTCTGACCATGAAAGCATGGATTTTATCCTGTTTTGTTTTTTTCTAAATTTATTTCTTGCCCTGAATACTAGGTCGTGTCAGGCATCTTTTCTAGCACCAGGTTCTGTACCAGGGACTTTTATTATTCACTCACTTACTCATTTATTTTTAATCACACACACTTGCAGCTGTGTCTATGGCAATATCTATGTTTGGGGCTAGCTTGCTTCTTTGGGTGCTATTTAAAGATAATCAGGTGATAAAAGACAGAGTGGTGGGTCAGAAGATTAAAAAGGAGGAGAAAATTGTAGAAAATGTCTACCGGACCAAACAGTTTTTACTAGAAGATGCAAACCCTTTAAATTTGGTGACCTTCTCAGGACCCCTCAGAAATGAAATCCATAGCTTGTGAGGTGGTCTTTGTGCATCTTTGACTGTATTCCAGCACTAAGGTCACAAGAAAAATAAGCATGATTCGAGCGGTTAGGTCTTTAATATCATTTAATACACTTGTACACCAGTAAAATCTCTTTGAAAGATATTTGAAAGGTTGGTTGTTCTTGACAGACAGCATTGATTTTTGCTTCTTCTGTTTAGAGCAGGTGTTCATTGTCCTGGACCTCCTGGTGTTAGGTTAGTTTGAGGACAGCAAAACCTAAAAAAGAATCCTTCCTGGTGATTTGATGATAAGTACCAAATGTAAAACAATTTGGGGAGTCAGAACCCCTGAAATACCCAGGAAGTACCTACTTCCTCAGTTATAACTCATTTAGATGGCCTTTGGCCTACTGAATCAACACTCCTTGAATGATGTGCATTGAATAGGTTGGTTGGAGTCCCTCTTGTAGGTTATATGACCTCTGGTAATCAGTTATTTAGGTTAAAATCCTGAAGACCAATAATAGAGGCTATTGAATGTTTGCATTTATCTCTCAAGTCCATTAATAACCAGAGTCAAGTACTTTTTTCTTTTTGATCTACAAAGCAGTGTTGGGGTAATGCTTTAAATGAGCTGCGTTAGGTGCCACCCTGGTTCTTTGTTGTGTCCATGGAATATTATCGGCAGCCAGAGTTCTGTGCAAGGGCAGCTAGACTGGTCTAATGTCATATCCAATCCAGCAGCACATATATCCTTGTCTTTATGAAAGGCTTTAACCCTGCCTCAAACAATAAAAAAGCACTTGTGAACTGACCACAGAATTTTTCCATCTTTATTTTTCTTACTTGTTTACTTTTCTTAATGTCAGAACCATTTGTATCATGCACAGGAATGTCTCCCTCAATGAGAGTTTTGGAGGCAAAAAATATTTCTGGAGTGAGTTATTGACCGCATTGTTTCTCTCTCTTTGCATTGCTTATTTTCTTCCAAAATGGTGTAATAACTTTAATTAAGATTAGCTTTAATTATAATTTACGTAAATGCTATCCCTACAGTATATTCATCTTAATGATAGGATTATAGTGAGTTTTGTTTCTCTTAAAAAGGAATGATGATAATGAATTAGTGTTCAGTTGTTTACGATTCCAGTGTTTGTTAAGCAAGAGTTGCTGTGCTGGAGTTATTGGTCTGCGGTGGGAGAGAAGGAAGCCACATTGCATGCTTATCTTAAATCTGCAGAAATTTCCCAAAACTTGTTTTTCAAAGTAGAGAATTAGAAGGTAATAAGTTCAATCAAAGCTCATACATATTTCAGCCCTGGCTGGTTGTCAGTGGTAGAGTATTGGCCCGGTGAATGGACATCTTGGGTTCAATTCTTGGTCAGGGCACACAGGAGAAGTGACCATCTGCTTCTCTCACCCTTGTTTCTTTTCTTCCCTTCTCATAGCCAGTAGCTCAATTGGTTTGAGCTTGGCTCCAGGTGCTGAGGATAGCTCAGTTGGTCCAAGTGCATCAGCCTCAGGCACTAAAATTAGCTTGATATTCAAGCATTGGACCTAGAGAAAGGTTGCCAGGTGGATCCCAGTAGGGGTGCATGCAGGAGTCTGCCTCACTATCTTCCCTCCTCTCACCAAAAAAAAAATTTAAAAGAAGCTGATACCTATTTCATACCCCTTTTCTTACCTTGTTGTCCTGCTTTTTACCCTGTTCCACCAAGCTTTTTCTTTGGAGATCATGGTGTCCTTGTGGGGATCGTAATGTCCCTGTGTCCTCTCTCCTAGGACTGGAGAGCACTATGCAATATAAGGCCATTGTGGAGTCCTCTGATGCCTCAGCAAAGTCAGGGTGGACTGTCGTTTTCCTAAGTAACAGAATTTTATAGAACAATTTGTTCCTTGGGGAATAATGTTTTAGAATGTGGGGAATCTTATTAAAAACACAACTATTACAATCATTTGCCTTTACTTTTACCAGACTTGCTCATAAACTCTCCATCTGTTTGTTGCTTTAAATAGGGGCACATTGTAAGAGATTATCACTAGCTCAGGCTGCACATTGAAGTGTGGTGCGTCTTCACATACTCATGTATACTAAGGAGTAAAAGAAAGCAAAACACATTCTGGATGAAAGGATTCTTTGCTTGTTTTTTGTTTGTTTATTTGTTTTGTCTATGTGTGTGCATGTGTATTTTAGCTGGGAAGAGTTTCTATCAGATGTTTATCTCACACATTTTCTAGGGAAAATGTCTTTCTTGCTTCCTAAGAAGTAACTTGGCTGTCTTTCTTCTCTTTGTTAATATACAAATCAAAAACAATCCACAGGGCTCTTTCCATCACAACCATAGCAGCGTTCAGTAGCTGCTATTTCTAGGAGCAACCTCAGTCAGACCTGCAGCACTGCCCACTGCCCAGGGTGGACAACACAGGACCCACCAAGACTGTCCCATATGTCCACCCATCACAGCTGATCCAGTGTGATGCTCACCATCTCCCTCTCCCAATTCTTTTTTTGAGAGGGAGCCTTCACCAAAGAAGGCTGTTTCCTTTGCTTGATTCTGGCCTTTCTAACTTGCCCAAACACTATGTTGTCGACTACTGTGATTCAGCCCTGGAAAGGGGAATAAGACCAGAGTAGCACAGAACAAACAAACCATCAGGCCTTTGTAGAGTACAGATGCAAACACTTAGGGGACTTGAAGGACATTAAAAGGCACAGCAACCTATTCAAAAAATTGTCTTCCTACAAGTTTACCTGAAACTTTCCAGGTGGATCCCAGGAGGGGTGCATGCATATAATTAACATTTATAATCCTAAATGTTAATTTGTGGGTGGGGTAGGTAATAAATTACTTGTACATGTTAACATATTAGCATATGCTAATTTTTCTAAAGTAGCACAGAATGTGGCCTGGAGAGCACATAACCTAGGACAAGGGAGTTTTGCTAAGGAAAAAAAGAGAAAATTTTAAGTATGGAGTACACTGGGGGTAAGTGGCTCAATAGGGATGATATAAATGATAGTAAAGTGAGTTTTGACGGAGCAGATCTTGCACAGAATTAATGTGTGGACTAAGTAGGTTGGGATAAATAGGAAGCTAGGGAACCATGGGAAAGGAGCACAAAGCACAGCTTTCTTCCCCTAGGACAGGGGTCAGGAAACTTTTTGGCTGAGAGAGCCATGAACGCCACATATTTTAAAATGTAATTCTGTGAGAGCCATACAACGACCCGTGTACATTTTGCATTATCCAATACAAATTTGGTGTTGTCCCGGAGGACAGCTGTGATTGGCTCCAGCCACCTGCAACCATGAACATGAGCGGTAGGAAATGAATGGATTGTAATACATGAGAATGTTTTATATTTTTAATGTTATTATTTTTTTATTAAAGATTTGTCTGCGAGCCAGATGCAGCCATCAAAAGAGCCACATCTGGCTCGCGAGCCATAGGTTCCCGACCCCTGTCCTAGGAAGTGCTGTTATTTAGCACTACCATGGTGCTTAGCAATATTTTCTCCTCAAAGAGAGTCATCTTTAATATAAGTAAAGAGTGCCAACATTCAGTAATGTTTTACAAGTTTTTCTGCCCAAAACAATTAAACAGTGCAGCAAAGATGGATCTCTGTGAGAATAAAGATCATGTGTGTGATGGCTATGTGTGACTGTGGCTTGTGCCTAATATTCTGCGAAAAACATCCCCCAGGTAAGTTTCCAATCTGCTGGAACAGCTGAAAGATAAGGAAAAAACTTGTTGTCTGGCAATTTGTTCAAAGAGGAAAACTAGTTTCACATTCATGCCACGCCTTCATACATTTATAAAGTTCAGAGTTGGATGGATGCCTTGGCAAGATGACACAAAAGACATTTAAGGAAAATGATGAAGGTCTCTATGTGGGGCTGAAGATGCTGTCAGTAGGATCTGACCATCCCAACCTGCAGGTAGTAAGTGGTGACTCAACTCCTGGGAGGTATGGATAATATCTAAGTTAACTGGATAGCCTAAATTAACATGTGGAATAGTCCATAAATAATGTTTATGTTTACTTTAAATCAATATTTCCTTAGATATATTGAAATATTTTCTTCAATCTTGGAAATAGATATGAATTTGAAGGCACTGGAGGTAATTTCCTTTAAACACTAACTTTCTAATTTGAGTATTTGTGATGAGAGGATCAAAACCATTTTGTGGTGAGTTTAACCACAATATCTAAATCATTCAAGCTGTGGAGTTTTGAAATAGATATGAATTCATATACATTTCAATTCACAAAGGTTACATTTATTAAATCATAGTTTAAATAATAATAAATAGTGCTATAAAATAAATTCCCTTTGAAGCAAGATTTAAGCAAATTTAACACTCAGATATAGCATGTTGTTTTAGTTTTTCTGTTATTACTTTTTAATTTAATCTTTCTTAATACAATGTATTCTAATCTCTACCCCATATATAAAGTTTTCAAGCCATTATTATAATAGAAACAGCTTTTCTAGACTTACTATAACTTAGATAAAATAATACCTGTGACAGCTACAAAATCTTCTAAGAAGTCATTTTTTAAATGACTTGGCTCATCAGAAAATGTTATCAAGTCTTTCTGGACAGCCTGAAGTGTGCATGATGTATGTGTGTTTGTGCATGTGTGTGTTTGTGTGTGTGTGTGATTTCAGGATCTGAGGAGATAATTCCTATTGTTAATGTAAATAATTTTCTAACTTTTCTAAGAACTCCATAATAAGACAGCTTTTACTCCTCCTGTTACCATGTTACACAGAAAAACGTATGTTTCATGACTAATTAGTTAATATTAATTTGGTCCCACATTTCATAGTCATTGATTGCCCTGCTCTAGCTCTGGTGTAACAGTGTCAGGATGTTTTTGCTTTTCCCCTTTTTAGATCTTTGAAACCTAATTTGAACACAACAAGACATTGTTCAAAGTATAACATAAAGCAATTTTGTTTTAAGAGATGTCTTTGATACCCAAAGAAAGATAGGTACATGAGTTATCTCAGAAAGTTACTGTATAAAACCAAGTTTCATTCATTGATTACCTGTATTTCCCTATTTGCTTACATTTATTCTCAGTATTCATAGTTCCTCATTTGTATACAAATACTGTCTGCCAAAAAATGGCTGTATTGTCTGCAGAACTACAACATATACATCATCCACTTCTGTAGCCTCACTGGCTTCGTTAGATTGCTCAAACCCAGTGAATGTAAGGATGCCTCTAAATGCAACACTTTTAATCCCCTCCCCTTTCTAAAGTTTTCTTTGGTATGTCCACTCAGATAACCCATTTTCAAAGGATCATATGATAGTATAAGTGGTGTGATCAGTACATTACTTGAAGTTCTAAGAGTGTACTATGATGATGGAGGTTACTATCACCAGAAAACAGTCAGTGTGTGTATCTTTACAAATTAGGTTTAACTACTGCTGAGCAAATTAGACTTAACTGAAAAATATAAAATCAAACCTTGATTCCAGTTTATTAGGGAAGGCCAGTAAGTTTATACTTACGAATATTTGCATGTATGCAATAGATGCACATGATTGGGTTGTCATTTGTTAAAGTGGAATTTATGACCCTTTATTGGTTAGTTTGGTCTATGAGCCACTTTAGTCTCTATTATTATTAGAACCTTCTTACACTGTTTTATTCATGCCCACATGTATATAGCACATATGCATATTATAAACATATAAATTATTTTTCCTAGAATCATTTTGTGTTATTAACATTTTTTCAGGCACCACTATTGGCATTTTATAAAACTGTAGTAATCAAGAAATTAGACAAAATATATATAAGGATTCTTTTATGTGCAAAGTGGCTCTAAATAATTAAAAACTCTAACACAGGGGTCGGGAACCTATGGCTTGCGAGCCAGATGTGGCTCTTTTGATGGCTGCATCTGGCTCGCAGACAAATCTTTAATAAAAAAATAATAATAACATTAAAAATATAAAACATTCTCATGTATTACAATCCATTCATTTCCTCCCGCTCATGTTCATGGTAGAGGGTGGCTGGAGCCAATCACAGCTGTCCTCCGGGACAACACCAAATTTTTATTGAATAATGCGTAACGTACACGGGTTGTTGTATGGTTCTCAAGGAATTACATTTTAAAATATGAGGCATTCATGGCTCTCTCAGCCAAAAAGTTTCCCAACCCCTGCTCTAACATGTGAATTTATATTTTTAAATGGATTTTTTTTAGAGATAGAGGAAGGGAGAGAGACAGAGATAGAGACAAAGAGAGAAACACTGATTCATTGTTCCACTCATCATGTCACCATTGGTTTATTCTTGTATGTGCCCTGACAGGGAATTGAACCAGCAACCTCGACATGTCAGGCCAGCGATGATCCAACCAACTGAGTTTCCCAGCCAGGGCCACATTTACTTTTGATTCCTTCCCACCAGTATTGGGCCACTGATTTCTCTAGAAGTATTTTTCAATAATTCCATGGTCCAGGTTATTTTCTCTAATTTTGAAACCTTCTTTAAAATCTAGGCTACTCCATGTCTATAAAGATGTACATCCATGCACTAACTTCACAAATATTCTTTGGGACCCATCAGCATGCTAGAAATTAGAAATACAAGATGAATAAGAGGATGCCCTACTTTGGGACAACTTATATCTGGAAGAGACTAATATATACACAAATAATTATATACTGTGATAACCCCTAAATTAGAGATTGCACCAAAAAACTACATGGATTAAGGCACAGAAGTGACAGTGAGAAGTCAATTCAAAATGCAACCTAACCTTACTTATAGTAACATATTTTTTGTAATGTGAGAGGAGGGGAGATAAAAAAACAGAATTCACCTGGCAACCCCCATCTGGGGCCAATGCTCAAATCAACCAAGCTATCCTCAGTGACTGAGGCTGATGTTTGGACCAACTGAGCCACTGACTGCAGAACGAGAAAAGAGAAAGAAGGGGGAGAGACAGGAGAAGAGAAGCAGACAGTCATTTCTCCTGTGTGCCCTGACTGGGGATGGAACCCAGATGTCTGCAGGCTGGGCTGATGCTCTATCCACTGAGCCAACTGGCCAGAGCCTCTAGTTAACATCTTAATCCAAGCTGCCATCATTTCTTACCTGGATTATTAATTTTAATCCTTTTCAGTCTCCTGATTCTACACTTGCCTTCCTATAGCCTTAACAGAAAATGAAGTGCAATCTTTTAAAACCACTAAATCACATCCCGTGGGTCTGCAAGCCATTTCCCACCAGTGGCTTCCCATCTCACCTGGGGTAAAAATCGGGTCCCTACCAGATACTGCATGGCTCCATGCAATCTGTTCTAGAGAAATCAGTGTCTCGATAGTTGTGAGAGTAAAGCACAAATTAGCGCAAATATTTCCCACTCTCCCCTCACTCTGTCTGCTCCAGACACACTGGACTACGGTGAGCACATGGCGGGTCTGGACTTATTGCTGCTGCTCAGGTCTTGACTCCAACGCCACCTCATCAGCAAGGCCTTCTCGGACCACACTACCTAACGCAGCACCTGCCGTGCTGCTCCACATCCCTTGCTTTGTTTTCCTGTTGCACTTATCACTGCTTGCCATATTACACATTTATTTGTTTTGATATTTTTTGTCCAAACAAATGGAAGGACTTGTTCTGTTCTAAGGCTAAAGAGTGTCTCCATAAGTATTTTATGCATAAATGACAGAATGGTTCCCATTCACAGAGGTCTCTTAGGCTATGTTCACTGGCATCTTTTGGACAATAAACAGAATGAGTTTCTCTCATCAAAGGAATTTTCATTTGAGAAGTCTTCCCCCTTGGTTTATAATCTGGTTCAAGCAAACAAACTACTTCGTTCATCTTCAGAACGACATACCATGTGGAAGCCTGAGGCAATGAAAACGGGTTAAGATTGAAACAGGAGAGGAAAACGAATGTCAAGAAGCAGAGTGACAAGATGATGCGCTACTTGATGTTGGATGGATTTGAGATGCTGCGTCCGCCTTACAGGGCCTTCTTCCCCAGGCCCCTCCCACGCAACCAGGGGCTGTGCGGTTTGGCGTGGACGCACGTGAACATGCTGTATTAGAGACTGTGAGTGGGAGCTCTTCTCTTTCTTTCAGTTAAAATTTTCAAAGAGAAGTCCAATTTTTTATTATAATGCTTATATTTCATGATAAGTATAAGTTATATACAATTATAGCAAGGTTTAGAGAGGAATTCAAAAGCACAGTAACATTATATATAAAACTAACTCTTCTTGGACATTATTCAGTTATTTTACCCAGAACTGACAGACCTAACTTATTTTAACTTTGTAACTTAGCATCCAAACCTTCTAAAATGTCTGAGTGATAAGTGTAAAATGATGAGATCTTTTTCCCTGTTTAGAGTGGGGCACAGAATTCATGAATCTAGTTAAGTAATGATAATAATCACTTGCACAAATGCTGTAATAAATCCTTGCAAGTATTAACTAATGTAGTCGTCGAACAACACTGTTCTGAAAATAAGGAAACGAAAGCCTGAGGGGCTCAGCACCGCGGGTCAGGGCGCACCCAGACTGCAGCTGTGGACTCCAGCATTGCACCTCGGCTCCCCAGGTCCAGAGTCCGGAGTCCGGGCCCTTCCCCCTGCAGCACGGCACTCTCCTCTTACTTTGTAAAATCTACACTTTTCCATTGATGGAGATATATATCAAAGCATTTTTAAAACTTCTCTTTTGGAACAAATTTTGAAACTACTTTACAAATCATTCATAAAGTAATGCTTAATGTAAACAAAAGGGGAAAATGGCATTATGTAGCTCTGTGACCCAATTCATTCCCTGAAATAAGTGTTTTTAAAAGCACACTCTATACAAACCTAAGCTACCTTCATATTAAAATTTTTTTTTTTCTTCTTTTCCAAGTGAGAGGAAGGGTGATAGAGAGAGACAGACTCCCATATGGACCCCAGCTGGATCCATCCGACAACCCCTGTCTGGGTCCAATGATCTGCCCATCTGAGTCCAGCTCGCAACCAAGCTATTTTTGGCACCTGAGCTGGAGGCTTCATGGCACCATCCTCATCACCTGGGGCCGATATGCTTAAATCAATTGAGCCATGACTGCAGAGGAGAAGACAGAGAGAGAAAGAAGGGGGACAGGGACAGTGGAGAAGCAGATGTTCACTTCTCATGTGTGTCCTGACTGGGAATTGAACCCAGGACTTCTACATGCCAGGTTGACACTGTACCGCTGAGCCAACCAGCCAGGGCCAAAAGTACTTTTTATGATTTAAGATCTTTGGAAAGTTGTTGTGGGCACTTGGCAGAGTGTAATAAAAGAATGAATAGCCTGGAAATTCCACATCTTGACTTCTACCTTTCACTGAGGCAATCAGTAGTTATATTGAAAATTTGGGAAAACTCCATTTAAGCAGGTGATTGTGAATGGTGCACCAGAGCCTAAAGGTCCTGTTCTCTTTCTGCTCTGCTCCCGACTTGTTCAGCAGTCTGGTCTTCAGTTTTTGTGCCCGGTAAGGGAGGAAATGGAAACTGGCCAAAGGCCACTGAGTCTAACACTCCTGAAGATGGACAGGGATCACCAATGTCTCTCCAAACTTGGAATGTAGTGATTTTGTGAGCTAGAATGTAATGTAAGTGCTTTGCAAAATAAAGTGCTACCCACATATAAATAATTATATGGTAAACTGCAAACTGAAGGTGTTTTCTAAAAAAGAATTTAAAATATTTTAGGTGATCAGTTTCATTCTGAGGATCAGGACATAGCTTCTCAAGATAATTGCTTTTAAATAGATCAAACCAGAATATTTACATTCTTTCTCAACTGGGGACTACTAGTCACCATGTTGTAGCTGAGTCTCATATAGTCAATTGTATACTGCTTTAGTGTTGTGTAGCCGTCATGGCGGGATTTTTCATATGTCATGTTTTCATTTGGTAATAATCATTCAAGACTTTTACTTTATGACATCACCATAATTAGAAGGTATGAATTAAACATTTCTTCTGGTTTCTGTTTATCCCTCAGGGCTAGACTAGAGTGAAGCGAGGGAGGTACTCACCTTGGGTATAATTGTAAGTGGGCAAAAACTTTCTCAGTAATCAAGATAAATCATATTTGAACATAGGGTCTTAGAGATTCAAAGTTAATGCAGAAATACCATGACGAATAAGACATCACATGTTAAATAAACCCTTTTCCTTAGCCCAGGCTCCAATATGGCCCAGCAGGGCACTGTTTTCGCCTGTGCTGTTCTGTCCTTAGAGCATCAGAGGGGCCCACATCCACGTCCCGTGCCCTGCGCTCAGTGCGTCTGTGTGACCTAGATCAGCACGTTTTCAGGTGGTCGCTCAGAATCTCCCTTGCCCTGCCGCTCCATCGCCTTCCATCTCTCCTCAGCTCTCTGACCTGTACTCCTTGCTGTGCGTCTGACTTCAGTGCTACTTCTCATTTTGGCCATTAAGTCTCATTTTGTTTTAGTAATTTTTCAGACATTCCTCCTAGTTTGACTCTTCTAATTTGGGCCTTTACCTTTCAGCCTAGACCTTTACTTTCCCCAGTCCTCAGGTCTCCAGTTGCCTTAGGTGAGAAATTCCATTTCAGGCCAATGGAATGCCAACCCTGCCCAGGTGACACCCCTTGAGGGAGATGGAGGGAATTTGAGCATCACTTATTTGATGTGTATTTAAAAATCCTTACTACTGGTAACACTCAAAACTGGTTTAATTTACAGCTAAAAACACTAATCTTTGTTGTGGCTAGCTTCATTACTGAAGGCTTGAAGGCTAAGTTTTATCTGTGATGGTTTCTTTCTTTCTTTCTTTTCTTTTTTTTTTTTTTTTTTTTTACAGGGACAGAGAGAGAGTCAGAGAGAGGGATAGACAGGGACAGACAGACAGAAATGGAGAGAGATGAGAAGTATCAATCATCAGTTTTTCGTTGTGAGACCTTAGTTGTTCATTGATTGCTTTCTCATATGTGCCTTGACTATGAGCCTTCAGCAGACCAAGTAACCCCTTGCTCGAGCCAGCGACCTTGGGTCCAAGCTGGTGAGCCTTTTGCTCAAACCAGATGAGCCCGTGCTCAAGCTGGCGACCTCGGGGTCTCGAACCTGGGTCCTCTGCATACCAGTCTGACGCTCTATCCACTGCGCCACCAGCTGGTCAGGCCTGTGATGGTTTCTTATTTTCACACTTTCCCATTTAGTATTTAAAGAAATTCCCAGTAGTTCTTCCCATGAAAGTTGTTTTTCTCTTCTACACAGTTTGGCAGAAACTGCGAAAGACTGGCCTTCTGTCTGTTACATGAGGAGGATGAACTGTCACATTGGCCTTTCCCCCTAATTATAAAGCACTATTTTTCCCACCTAAGGTGAGCCAAGAACTAGTGTGGGTATATATAAGGTCTACCGGAAAGTTCTGTCTATTTTTGGAATAAAACAAAATACAAATTTTTCTTACCGTCAATAAACTTCATTAAATAATATAATTGCCATTATTATTAATGATTTCTTGCCAGTGTGAGGGCAATTTGTATATCCCATTTTTGAAAAATGTTTTATCTTTTGATGCGAAAAATTGAACCAGTGCTTGTTTGATATCTTCTTCATTTTTGAATTTTTTGCCTTCAAAAAATTTTGTAAGGACAAAAACAAGTGATAGTTGGAGGGTGCTAAGTCTGGGGAATATTGTGGATGCGACAGACATGCTTCTGTAGCATTTCTTCCTTGTTAAAATTTATAAAAAATACAGTGGCATAAATGAACTTTATCAGTAGCCATGGGTACACTATGGCTTCACACATAAAACTAACATGAATCAACTTTGTTTTAGTTCATTTGCTACGTCAATATGTATACATTAAGTGATAAAAATAGAGAGGCACACATGCGCCAAATAAACATGTGCTTACGTGTCGAAACTTGTGATAGAAACGGACAGAACTTTCCGGCAGACCTTATACATACCTACACATAAACATATATGTGTATGTATATATAGATACATAGGGAGAGTGAGAGATAGAAATATAGGTTCCTGTAGGTTCCCTGACCAGGGATCAAACCAGCAATCTCTGTGCTTTGGGTCAAACCCTAACCAATGGAGCTTTCTGGCCAGGGCACATAATCCCTACATTTTCATAAAAATAAATGCATGTGAAATGTTATGCACTGGGTTTTTCTTTTTGTTTTTCTGTTTTGCTTTGTTTTTTATTTTGAATTTTTTCCTCTTAATATCCCCTACAGAACAAGATGGATGGTGTGAAGGTTATTTTGTGTGTCAGATTGATTGGCCCTGGATTGCCCAGGTTGAATATTTCTGGGTGTGTCTCTGAGAGTGTGACCAGATGAGATTAGCGTTTGAATTGATGGACTCAGCAGATTTTCCTTCCCAGTGTGGATGGGCATCCTCCAATCCACTGAGGGCCTGAACAGAACAAGAGGCAGAGGCAGGTGGGAGTTGCCCCTTTTCTCCAGCCTCAGTGCTTGAGCTGCAACATTTTAGCTCGTCTTCCCTGGCCTTTGGACTAAGATTATACCATTAGCTCTCCTGGTATAATGCTCTCCATGCTTTTGGGTTGAGACTAAATTACACCACCTGCTTGCCAATTTGTAAATAGCAGATTATAGGACTTCTCAGGCTCCATAATTACATTTGCCAATTTCTCATAATAAATTATATATATTTTATATATTATTTATATATATATATATTATATAACCTCCTATGGCTCAGTTTCTCTGACAAACCCTGGTAAATGCAGATAGAATAATATTGTGGAAAGAAAAAACTAAAGAAGGTATTTTGGTCATGAATGCATACATCTATACATATAGGTTCAAATATAGATAAAATGATGAATAGAACAATATGGAGATAAAGAAAAATAATTGTAGTTGGAAATTTGTAAACATTATCATGCAAAGTGTTTCAAGTGTTAGTTTTAAGCTTTAATGACTCTGGAAGTTTAAATGGTATGCAGTTAAAGATCTCTCAATTTGCAGGAGAATTATTTATATTGTTCCTCCACTTATTTACTCTTGTGGGTTTGGAAAGTAAATTTTTTGTTTTCAATTTTTGGGGGTGGGGCATGTTCTGAATGACAGTTTTTCAGACAACAGCTGAGTGGAGAAAAGGTCTTGCTTACCCACGGAAATCCCCTGACCTGTCTCCATTAGACTTTTTTCATGGGGTCATGTTCATCAAACCCTCCCTGTGTTCATCAAAACCTCCGTCTCTGGAGGATGTTAAAGCCAAAGTGGTAAACACAATTCTTAGGAAAGTTTCCATGCAGTTTGAAAATTGCCTAGAGAGGTCTGTGACCCAAGACATTCATTATGTTCAATTTTAAAAGAAACATACCAGTAGTATAAAATATAAATAGTTAAATTTTCAAATATTGTTAATGTAAGTCAGTAGCACTTGCACTTCTGAAATGATTAAAACTACAATCTGCACTAAGACTCTCAGGATTCCCTGAGTAATCTAATCTAGATAGATAACTTGGCTTTAATGTCTTAAGAAGTATCTTTTGTGAGTCCATGATATGCCTGTTAACTTTATTTATTGTCTTTTGGGGAGAGGATATTAACAGTTTTGATATGATTAAATTTCTTACTTTTATAATAAATATATGGGAGAGGAACAAGGACTGTGATGTGTCTGAGGCAGTCCTTCAATACCTTGAGATCATAAAGATATTCTCCTGTAATTTCTTCTAAAAGCTGTAAAATTTTGCCTTGCACATTTATGTGTTCAATCCCTCTGAAATGGATTGTGTGTTGGTGTGATGCAGGAATAGAATTCAACTTTTTGACTACATGGCTGTTTTATTCTACTTCATTTTTTTCTCTCCTTTTCAATGCCATTTCTGCCATTGCTAAATTTGTGTATATATTTGAAATTGTTTCTGGACTCTTCTGTCTTATTCAACGTGTGTGCCTTTTCCTGTATCAGTATTACCCTATTCTAATTTCTGTAGCTGTGTGATTTTCCTCCCTCTTTCCCTTTTTCTCTTCCCTCCCTTCCTTTTTTCTTCCTTTCACCAACTTTATTGAAGTATGATTTACATAAAATAGAACAATAAATTCCTTCATTATAAGTTTAAAGTTCAGTAATTTTGCGAAATGTGTACACCTATGTAATCACAACCCCAGCCCAGATATAAAATACTCCCATCACTCCTGAAAGTTCCCTTATACTCCTTTGCAGTCAAAACCCCCAACCCTACTCAACAACAGATTTATTTCTGTCACTTTAGATTGGTTTTGCTGTTTCCAGAACATCATATAAATGGAGTCATATAGCATATACTTATTTTGTGTCTGGGCTTATTTGTTAGTATTATAGTTCTGGGATTTATCCTCATTGTTGCTTTTTATTACTGACTAGTACTTCAAATACCACAGTTTGTTTTTCCCTTCTCCTTTGTAGACATTTGCTTTTATTCAAGTCCAGGGATAATTTTTCATACTCTTTTATTGTGGTAAAATATACATAACATAAAATTTACCATTTGAACCATTTTTAAAGCATATAATTCAGTGACATTGAATGTATTCACAGTATTGTACAATCCTCACCACTATCCATATCCAGAACTTTTTCATCATCTGAACAGAAACTCCACATGTATTAAATAATAACTTCCCACTTCCTCTTTCCTGCCAAATTTCTTATACTTTCTGTTTCTATGAATTTGCGTGTTGTAGGCACTTTATGTAAGTGGAATCATATGATATCTATACTTTTGTATCTGGCTTATTTCATTTAGCATGTTTTCAAGGACCATCCATATTGTGGCATGTATAAAATTTCATTTTTTTAAAGATGAATAACATTCTATTATATGTATATTCTACATTTTGTTTATCCATTCATCTTTTTTGACATTTGGGTTGTCTTTAATCTTTTGGCTGTTGTGAATAATGATGCCATGAACATGGTATACAAGTATCTGTTTGAACCCCTGCTTTCAATGTTCTTGGGTATATGCATAGGAGGGGAATTGCTGGATCATGTGGTAATTCTCTGTTTTACTTTTTTTTTTTTGTATTTTTCTGAAGCTGGAAACGGGGAGAGACAGTCAGACAGACTCCCGCATGCACCCAACCGGGATCCACCCGGCACGCCCACCAGGGGGCGACGCTCTGCCCACCAGGGGGCGATGCTCTGCCACTCCAGGGCGTCGCTCTGTCCCGACCAGAGCCACTTTAGCGCCTGGGGCAGAGGCCAAGGAGCCATCCCCAGCGCCCGGGCCATCCCCGCTCCAATGGAGCCTCAGCTGCAGGAGGGGAAGAGACAGACAGAGAGGAAGGAGGGTGGGTGGAGAAGTAAATGGGCGCTTCTCCTATGTGCCCTGGCCAGGAATCGAACCCGGGTCCCCCGCACGCCAGGCCGACACTCTACCGCTGAGCCAACCGGCCAGGGCCTCTGTTTTACTTTTGAGGGATCTGCCACATTGTTTTTTATTATAGCCGCATCATTTTCAACCACAATATACAAGGGTTTCCATTTTGGTGGACTTTTTTCTTTGTTTGCTTGTTGTTATATTATATCCATTTAGAGGTGTGAAGTGGTATCTTATTTTGGTTTTGATATGTATTTCCTTTATGACTAGTGATGCTGAACATCTTTTCATGTGCTCTTTGGCCATTTAAATATGGAGAAAATATCTATTAGTGTCCATTTTTCATTTCTGAAGTGGGTTATTTAAGTTTTTTTAAATTTACTTTTTTAATTAATTGTGTTTACATAGATTCTAGGGTCACCCCGAATGCATCCCCCCTCCCCCATATTCCCCTCAACATCTCCCTTGACCCCCTCCCTACAGCACCCTACCCCCTTCCCTTCAGGTTTATCTCATCCTATCATCCCCTTTCCCTCTGTCCTCTTTTCCTCTGGTCCCTTTGATCCCTCCTCTGTCTCCATGCTGTTCCTCAGTTCTCACTGTTCCTTGGATTCTTCAAATGAGTGAGGTCATATGATATTTTTCTTTCTCTGCCTGGCTTATTTCATGTAACATAATAGTTTTCAGGTCCATCCATGTTGTCACAAAAAGTAATATTTCCTTTTTTTCCATTGTGTATATGTACCACTACTTTTTAATCCACTGACAGACACTTGGGTTGTTTCCAGATCTTCACTATTGCAAACAATGCTGCCATAAATATGGGGGTGCATTTCTTTTTTTCAGTCAGTGATATGGTATTCTTGGGATATATTCCTATAAGTAGAATGGCTGGGTCAAAAGGCAGTTCCATTTCTAATTTTTTGAGGAATTTTCATACTGTTTTCCACAGTGGCTTCACCAGTCTGCATTCCCACCAGCAGTGCAGGAGGGTTCCCTTTCTTCACATCCTCCCCAGCACCTATCGTGTGTTGTTTTGTTAATGAGTGCCATTCTGACTGGTGTGAGGTGGTATCCCATTGTGGTTTTAATTTGCATTTTTCTAATGCAGAGGTCCCCAAACTTTTTACACAGGGGGCCAGTTCACTGTCCCTCAGACCGTTGGAGGGCCGGACTATAAAAAAAACTATGAACAAATCCTTATGCACACTGCACATACCTTATTTTAAAGTAAAAAAACAAAACAGGAACAAATACAATATTTAAAATAAAGAACAAGTAAATTTAAATCAACAAACTGACCAGTATTTCAATGGGAACTTTAGGCCTGCTTTTGGCTAATGAGATGGTCAATGTCTGGTTCCATATTTGTCACTGCTAGCCGTAACAAGTGATATGACGCACTTCTGGAGCCGTAACGCGGCTGTCCCGTGTCACCGGAAGTAGTACTGTACGTGAGCGACACCGTGCTTTGTGGCGCCACCACATACAGTACACTGACCACCAATGAAAGAGGTGCCCCTTCTGGAAGTGCAGTGGGGGCTGGATAAATGGCCTCAGGGGGCCGCATGTGGCCCACGGGGCCGTAGTTTGGGGACCCCTGCTCTAATGATTAGTGATGTTAAACATTTTTTTATCTGTCTATTGGCCATCTGGGGGTTATTTAAATTTTTTGAGTTGTAGGAGTTCCTTATATATTCTGTTTGTTGGCCCCTTATCAGATATGCCATTTGCAAATACATATTTTCTTTCATTCTCTGGGCTGCCATTTTATTTTCTTTTATTCTTTGGGCTGTCTTTTGTTTCAAAAACATTTTAAATTTATCTATTTTTATTTTTGTTGCCTGTGCTTTTGGTTGCATATCCAATATAATTATTGCCAAATTCAATGTTGAAGATTTACTCCCAATGTTTTTGTCTAAGTGTTTCATAGTTTTAGCTTTGTAATTTAGCCTCTGGTCTATTCTGAGTTAAATTTTTTATATAGAATAAGATCCAATTTTATTCTTTTGCATATAGATATCCAGTTTTCCTAGCACCAATTATTGAACAACTTCCTTCCCTCATTGAAAGGTCCTGTCCATTCCATTAGTGTATATTCCTGTCCTTATACCACACTGTTTTGATTATCATTACTTGAGATACTTTGAATAATGCAATGAACATTCTTGTTTCATGTCGCTTTTTGAATATATATTTTTATTACTTTTGGGTAAATAGTTACCTGTGTAATTACTGGGCTATATGCTAAGAGTATGTTAGGCTCCATTTAAAACTTCTAAACTATTTCTGAAGAAGTTGTACCAGTTCATCCTTCCAACAGCAATGTATGAGAGTTCAGTCGCTCCCCATGGGAGCCAACAGCTAGTGTAGCAGCCTTTGAAATTTTTAACCATTATATTTTAAACGTGGTGTTGTAGTTTTGTGATTTTATTTGCATTTCCCTGATGATTAGTAATTCTGAGCATATTTTCATGTGCTTCTTGAGCATTCATGTCTCTCTTTTTGTGAAATATCAACTCAAATATTTTACAAGTTTTTAGTTTGTTTGTGTGTCTTCTTAAGATAAAGTTGCAAGAATTCTTTATATATTCTTGATACGATTCATCAGATATATATATTTCAAACATTGCTTCCCAATCATTGACCTGCCCTTTTGATTTCTAGACAGTCTTTCAAAAACAGAAGTTAATTGACAGCTGTGAGAGGAGCTG